>NC_135784.1:186161927-186461927 GCF_051106095.1 Pogona vitticeps
CAACCTGATAGGAAATGTGTAGCTTTACATAACTGCTCTACAAGCTCTCTCCAATATACATTCCAGTGAAGAGCATCCTGAATATCTCAGGGGGTTCTCTGCTCCCCAAGCAGCTTTGGTTCTGGGGAGGGTGGCCCCTTACTCACCAATTAACAATCTTCCCCATCAGGCTCTTGGAAGCATCACTCTTGAGCACCTCTCTCTCCACTACATGATAGGGGTACAAAACATCCAAAGGAAATTCCACAAACACAGGACCTGCAAGACAGGCGGGAAGTTATATAACCACTTCATCCTGTCAATAAAATCCCTATTAGGAAAAGAAAAGAAGGACCTGTTCTGGTCCATTTCTGCCTTACTCTCTGTGGTGTTGTGGCAAAAGAAAGAGGTCTTGACTTCCAAGGTTCATATGGACATGGGGTTGGGGAGGGAAGCTATAGGGGAGGAATCCATTTACTGTCTTAGTGAACAGCTTTGACTTTATCAAAACTCCCAATATTCAGCATCTGTGATACTGAAGGAGCAGAACTGACTTGTTCCAGGCCGGTGGCAAGAGGGGCCCTACCTGGCGTGCCACACTGAGCAATGGCAATGGCCTTTCGCAGCACAGGGCTGATATCTCGAACAGTCTTCACTGAAGCACAGAATTTACAAAGTGACTTGAAGAGAGACAACTGGTCAATATCCTGGAGAGCCCCTCGACCCTGAGGAGGGAAGAAGAAAGGAGGGGGAAAAAACGCTTAATTTTGCACATTCACATGGATACACCTAGCCTTGCCATCAGACGCACAAGCAAAAATGATCTGCTAACCACAAAGATATTGCTGAGAACAGCTGGCAGGTTGAGGGCGAGAGGGATAGCAAGCCCAGGCACAGCAGTGAAGAATACAGGCAGGCCAAAGCGTAGCTACATCAACTAGGAACACCATCAGGCTCCAATTCCTACTCCAAGATCAGTGACCGAGGTAGCCTACCTTCTGCAACGTGGCTGCCGCCCCTCCAATCAATAAAACTGGAGACTCTGCCATCTGAGCATTTTTCACAGCCGTTACAGTGTTTGTCACTCCTGGTCCTGCTGTTACTGCAGCAACTCCCAGAGTCCCTGAAACAGGAAAAAAAAAATGCAGAGGCAGTGCCATTTTGTGTCCCACCTCTCCAAGGAACAACAAGATGACACAAAGCAGGTACCTGAGAGCCTGGCCACTGCATCGGCTGCAAATACAGCTGTTGCTTCATGCCTCGTGTCCACAATGCGAATGCCTAGCTTCTCGCTGGCCACTAAAATAGGTGAGATATGGCCACCAACCAACGTGAACACATAACGCACACCGTGAGCTTTCAGTACTTCCGCCACAATCTCCCCACCGTGCCGAGTGCTCTTAGGGTCCACCTAGAATAGATAAAGCTGTATTTTGGTGCTGGTTTCAGGAACACATAGAAAGGTAACTACTTTTTCTTACTGTGCTTCTGGGTGGAGAGCCAGAGGGACTAAGGGGCAAGAAGACTGGACGCATTTACAGGGATAGATAATTTTACATCTTAGTTGTCCTGCTACAGATGTTTCACCATGAGCATCTTCTGATCAAAAACCAAAATTACCAAAACCTCACAAGCTAGCAAGGTTATGCTCAAAATCCTCCAAGGTAGGCTTCAGGAGTATGTGGATCGAGAACTCCCAAAAGTACAAGCTGGATTTCGAAGGGGCAGAGGAACTAGAGACCAAATTGTTAACATGCACTGGATTATGGAGAAAGCCAGAGAGTTCCAGAAAAATATCTACTTCTGCTTCATTGACTATGCAAAAGCCTTTGACTGTGTGGACCACAGCAAACTATGGCAAGTCCTTAAAGAAATGGGAGTGCCTCACCACCTTATCTGTCTCCTGAGAAACCTATACGTGGGACAGGAGACAACAGTTAGAACTGGATAGGGAACAACTGATTGGTTCAAAATTGGGAATGGAGTATGACAAGGCTGTACATTGTTTATTTAACTTATATGCAGAATACATCAGGTGTAAGGCTGGACTGGAGGAATCCCAAGCAGGAATTAAGATTGCTGGAAGAAATATCAACAGCCTCCAATATGCAGATGATACCACTCTGATGGCAGAAAATGAGGAGGAATTAAAGAAACTCTTAATGAGGGTGAAAGAGGATAGTGCCAAAATGGTCTGAAGCTCAACATCAAAAAAATTAAGATCATAGCAACTGGTCCCATCACCTCCTGGCAAATAGAAGGGGACGATATGGATGCAGTGACAAATTTCAGTTTCCTGGGCTCCATGATCACTGCAGATGGTGACAGCAGCCACAAAATTAAAAGATGTCTGCTTCTTGGGAGGCAAGCAATGACAAACCCAGACAGCATCTTAAAAAGCAGAGACATCACCATGCCGACACAGCTCCGCATAGTCAAAGCTATAGTTTTTCCAGTAGTGATCTATGGAAGTGAGAGCTGGACCATAAAGAAGGCTGACCGCCGAAGAATAGATGCATTTGAAATGTGGTGCTAGAGGAGACTCTTAAGAGTCCCCTGGACTGCAAGGAGAAGAAACCTGTCCATTTTGAAGGAAATCAACCTTGAGTGCTCACTGGAAGGACAGATCCTGAAGCTGAGGCTGCAATACTTTGGCCATCTCATGAGAAGAGAAGACTCCCTGGAAAAGACCATGATGTTGGGAAAGTATGAGAGCAAGAGGAGAAGGGAACGACAGAGGACAAGATGGCTGGACAGTGTCACCGAAGCTACCAACATAAATTTGACCAAACTCTGGAAGGCAGTGGAAGACAGGAGGGCCTAGCATGCTCTGGTCTATGGGGTCACGAAGAGTCGGATACGACGTAACAACTAAACAACAAAGAATTAGGGCAAATATCAGCACATCTGTGTGTATGGACATGATTTTGGAAAGAATCTAAGTTGTTCAAACCGTGCCCACCCCTAATTAAGGGCTTCTGGTTCCCTAATGATGCACTCTAAAGGCAACAACCAGGTTGTGCTTTACCTGATGCCAAAACGGATAGATCAGCCCAAGTTTGCATGCAGCCCAAAGAAGAGTCAGGATCAAAATTCCTAGTGGTGCCAAGAGCCATGGTGTAGAGCCTTCTAGAATGGGGGTAGCCGGAGTCATTTCAGGATGTACTCAGTTAACTGACAACACACTCCTGTCCCAAAAGACAGACACAAAAGTGTTAAGAGTTTTAGAATGAACTCAGTGCATCATTCATTACTTTGGGGTGGTCAAGTTATGGCTATTTACTCAGTCTGCAATAGCAATCCATCCCCTTGTGTATTACTAATGTGTTGCATTGTCCTTACTGGGATGCTCAAAAAATGTAGGGAAATACTCTGTTACATCAGCCAGTCCCAGTATTACATATTGAAAATATTTACAAAAATAGAGAAGAACAAACACATCCCTTGCCACTTTGAATTGATGGAAAATGCCACAATTTTTTTAAAAAATCCTGCTAAACGTTTCTAAAAATGTCTTAATGTGATCTTTAAAAATAACTTTTGAAATTAACAAGGAAGCAGTACTTGTTACACCAAAAACAACATTAGAACATCTTGTTATGTTCCTTTTCAAATGAAAAGTAATTCTATCCTCATTACCCAAAAGACTACCTACCTACAGATAATGACAAAACATGTGAGTAGTTGTTTCTACCCTCTAGTTGACATGCCTTAGATTTACCAGCCATGCTTTAGAACTTTATTCAATGCAAACTTAAGAACATAAGAAGAACCCTGCTGGATCAGGCCAAGGGCCCATCTAGTCCAGCTCCCTGTTTCTCACGGTGGCCCCACCAGAGGCCTCGGGGAGCACAGAAGATGACTATATCCCTGTCTCCTGATACCCCTCCCCTGCATCTAGCATTTTGAGGTAGCTTCCTTTTAAGCCTAGAGACTCCCATCAGGGCTTGTAACTTGCAATGGATGTTTCCTCCGGAAATCTGTCCAATCCTCTTTTAAAGGCATCTAGGCCAGATGCCATCACCACATTCTGTGGCAAGGAGTTCCACAGACTATTAACATGTTGGATAAAGAAATCTTTTCTTTTGTCTGTTTTCACTCTCCCAAACACTCAATTGGAGTGGATGTCCCCTGGTTCTGGTATTGCTTGAGAGGGAAAAGAGATTCCCTCTATCCACTTTATACATCCCCTGCATAATTTGATACGTTTCAATCATGTCCCCCCCCCCTCAGGTGCCTCTTCTCTAAAGAGCCCCAGCCTTTCCTCATAAAGGAGGTGCCCCAGCCCAGTCCTAATTTTAGTTGTTTTCTTGTGCAACTTTTCCACTTCCACAATGGCTTTTTTGAGGTGCGGCAACAAGAACTGCCCAGAGTAGACCTTTGATCTAGATGGGCGGGGTATAAATCTAAATAAATACATAAATAAGAACTGTACGTAATACTCCAGGTGCGACCTTACCAGCGTTTTGTACAATGGCATTATAATGTTGGCTGTTTTATTTTCAATCCCCTTTTAAATGCATTTAGTTTGTATAAAGTTTCCAGAGGTGATGGGCAAGGAAAACTAAAACAGAATGTTCTTTCTTACAAAGCGCAAGAAGATTTTGTGTCTGCACTTCTGATAACATCTTTTACCTTTTGTACATTAATAAGAACTCTTGTGGGTGGGTGGGGTTGTGTGAGGAAAATCCTCTGCAGTGACTTGCTGACCAGCAATAATGTCATACAGAAACAAGGAAAAAGGAGGGATCAAAAAGCATAGCTCTAGAAAAGGAGGTGACAGACCCTTGGGAAGGCAGCCAACTACGTAAGGGAGGCTTGCGTCCCCAGGTATAAGAGGAAAAGAAGGGGCAGACGGAAGTGTTTGAGATAAGGCCAGAAAATTAGGAAAGAATGGGCATACAACCAGAAAACATTAGAGTTCACCTTGATTTTGTAATCACCAACAAGAGATTTTTGGCTCCAGGTCCTCCCATTTAATGCTATTCCTTCAACACCTAAATAATACTACAATATTTGAATCCAGTTGACCCAGTTTTGGCGAATTTGACAATTTCAGCACTGTATTCATTGTTTTTGTTTTTAAAAAATCATTGAAAGACATGGAATCAACTTATAGACAACAAATACATTTAAAAGAAAACCGTGGGTAAACCCACGCCTGCAGAAACGGTGAACCCACGTCTGCAGAATAATACACATAGATATACACAGTGTGTGTGAGAGAGGGAGAAAGAGCACAGCGTGTGTGTGTGTGTGTGTGTGTGTGTGTGTGTGTGTGTGTGTGTGTGTGTGTGTGTGTGTGTGTGTGTGTGTGTGTGTGTGTGTGTGTGTGTGTGTGTGTGTGTGTGTGTGTGTGTGAGAGAGAGAGAGAGAGAGAGAGAGAGAGAGAGAGAGAGAGAGATTCTTTACTGACCCACCAGGGTCATCCTACATTTGCCTTTTTTTAATCGTCTACGCCGGGAAGAATCCTTTCCATTGCCCTCTCCCACCGCCTTCCTTCCCGAACTCCCGATCCTGGACGAGCAAATCTACTCACGGGGCGCCGCCGAAAGAGGAGGCTGGGCTCTGCCGCTTGCCCACGAGGACTCCGCGCGGAGGCGGAAGGGAGAGAGAGCCCGGTGGGAGGGAAGGCAACGAGCTCGACCGGGCTCTTCCACAGGGACAAAGCAGGGGGAGGCCAGCAGCAGCGGCGGCGTCGTCTGCTCCCCTCTCTGCCTGCCTGCCGGGCGCATCAAGGAAGCCGCCGCTCACGGCACCGGTCGCCCCGTCCGCCCTCCGCGGCAGCGCCTCCCCGCTCCTGGGTACACCGACCTTGTCCTCTGGCCGAAGGGCCGTCAAAGGAGAGACGGTTCCCTCCCACCCCGAGCCCGCCCACCGCCGACACCGCCCCCGCCCCGGGCCAGGCCAAGTCTCAGCCACAGGGAGCGCAGCCCTGGCATCAAGGCGGCCGTTCCACACACCCCCTCCCCGCCCCTCCCGAGACACCGGGTAACGCAGGCAGATGAGAAAACTCGCCCGCAGTTCTCCCCCCTCCTCAGCCGGTTAGCATGGAACATTCCACTTCCCCGGGAAGGCGGTGTGACGTGGCGTCGACGTACGTTTGGGACAGAACGGGGCTTCTAGGAAAAGACCGTTCAAAGGCATCGACGCTCCGAAGCGCGTGAAGGATTTAGCCCAAACGGCGACCCGTAAGAGAGTCTTCGGGCGGCACGCAGAGCCGATAAATGATAGAGTGACATGTAGGTAGAGATCTCCCGGGTTTATTTATATATTCATTTATTTAAACTCTTTTTATCCCGCCTTTCTCCTTTAAAAGGACCCAATTGGAAGCTGGTGCGGGGATGGGGAGGTCTCTGCGGGTCGGAAGTGAGAGGGGCGAGAAATGCTAGTCTTCGTGGAGATCCAAACCACCAATGTGGCAGCAAAAGTCACCCGTTGATGCTCCTTTGATTGCAGGCTCGATTTCATGATTAAAGAACGCCCTCGGCTTGGGTCACGAGGGTCTCAGCGCCTTCGCTCATGTTTTCAGCTGAACGGGCGGTGGCGGGAGGGCTGCGAGCGGTGCTTTCCCCAGAGGGGGCGGGCGAGGGGAGGGCTGCACGGCTTCGCCCTGCCCTCGAGGAGGACCCCGCGGGGTTTAAAACTCCACCCTCCACTTTTAAAAAACTTTTCTTCGAAGAAACATTAAACGCCTTTTCTAAATGTCCGTAATCATGGCTAGACGGGGAGGGGGGGGGCTTAAGACCACCGCTACCATCACCACCCATTTCATACAGTCAATTCCCGCCTTTCCTTTTGACATCTTTGTGGAGGGGGGGGGCGCCAAGTGGACTCGGGAAGGAAGACGGTCTGACCGGCTGCCGCCTCACCAGCAAAATGTTTCCAAGTTGTGAATTTCGACCCTTTATTTTTTGTTGTCGTTGTTGTTCAAATGAAGCAGGGCCACTACGGATTCTTTTGTTACCCCCTCCGTGCTATCTCCGCATCAAATCCAGCCCACTGGGAGGCTACTACTACTGTATATCTATGCTGTGTTTCATCGCACAGCACAACCGACATTCCATGGAGTGTGTACTAGATGAAAGCCCATTTATTTCCTTTACATCTGGCGTGTGGTCCCACCTCCCGCACCTGCTGACCTTGGACTCCCTTCATTTTTTAAAATTAATTTTCAAACTGTGGATGCGTTGGTATGCTTCTATCAATAGGGCTGGTGGAGCATCAGTCCCCCTGCTGTCTTTTGACCGCCGCTGCAGTGCAGGCGCTCCTCCATAGAGGGTAATGAAGTATGGAAATAGGAAGAAATGGCCCAGATCAGCACATGGCTTAGCAAGGGCATTTTGCCGACACAGTGATGTGCCCACAAAAAAGGGGGGGGGGAGAGGGCAGAGAAAGGCACAAAGATATGTCCCCTTGAGGGGTGTAGACAAACATACCGCATTGAATTCACCAAAAAAAGCGGAAAGGTAAAAAAAGAGTATGAACCACTATCAGGATGTGTGCCATGTGACCACAAGGTGTACAACTATACAGGAAGCAAAAGAGATGAGAAAGAGGGGTGGTATTTCTGTAGTGTGACCACAGCCTGAGTCTACTCAAGAAGTGTCTCCAAAACCAACTTCAAGTCCTGGTTCAGTTGGGGGAGGGGGTAAAGTTGCAGGTAAATTTGGAACTGGAACTAAGGGACCAATTTCAGATCAGATGCCAGAAGGAATGGCAGCCTGCCAATTAGATGTAGGACACATTTGTGTGAATGGATTAAATCTCCTTCCACTAGGTAACTCCAGCCATGTGGCATTAGTCCTGTTTTCTGGCATGGCTTTATTCACTTTTACTGAGGGTGTGCCCACAATGGCAAAAAAAAAAAAAAAAAAAAAAAAAAAATCAGAAAGTGCCTCAAAATTGGGATAGGCTGATTTGTATTTTATTATATTTCCATTGACTATATGCCATAGGAGTACGACAAGGCTGTATATTGTCCCCCAGCTTATTCAACTTATACGCAGACACAGTGATGTGCCCACTTATACGCAGAATACATCATGCGGAAAGCTGGACTGGAGGAATCCCAAGCCAGAATTAAGATTGCCAGAAGAAATATCAACAACCTCTGATATGCAGATGACACCACTCTGATGGCAGAAAGTGAGGAGGAATTGGTGAAAGAGGAGAGTGCAAAAAACGGTCTGAAACTCAACATCAAAAAAACTAAGATCATGGCCACTGGTCCCATCACCTCCTGGGAAATAGAAGGGGAAGATATGGAGGCAGTGACAGATTTTATTTTCCTGGG
This sequence comes from Pogona vitticeps, assembly GCF_051106095.1. Lineage (NCBI taxonomy): Eukaryota > Metazoa > Chordata > Lepidosauria > Squamata > Agamidae > Pogona > Pogona vitticeps. The sequence goes on from NC_135784.1 coordinate 186,170,203, forward strand.
CTCCATGATCACTGCAGATGGAGACAGCAGCCACAAAATTAAAAGACGCCTGCTTCTTGGGAGGAAAGCGATGACAAATCTTGACAGCATCTTAAAAAGCAGAGACATCACCTTGCCAACAAAAGTCCGAATAGTCAAAGCTATGGTTTTTCCTGTCGTGATGTATGGAAGTGAGAGCTGGACCATAAAGAAAGCAGACCGCTGAAGAATTGATGCCTTTGAATTGTGGTGCTGGAGGAGGCTCTTGAGAGTCCCCTGGACTGCAAAGAGAACCAACCTATCAATTCTAAAGGAAATCAACCCTGAGTGCTCACTGGAAGGACAGATCCTGAAGCTGAGGCTCCAGTACTTTGGCCATCTAATGAGAAGAAAAGACTCCCTGGAAAAGACCCTGATGTTGGGAAAGTGTGAAGGCAAGAGGAGAAGGGGACGACCGAGGATGAGATGGCTGGACAGTGTCTGCGAAGTAACCAACATGAATTTGACACAACTCCGGGAGGCAGTGGAAGATAGGAGGGCCTGGCGTGCTCTGGTCCATGGGGTCACGAAGAGTCGGACACGACTAAACGACTAAACGAACAAACGATATGCCATAAATGAAAATGCTGATCAACTCAAGAGTCCCCTTGCCATCTGCAGGTTTTCCCTCTGCTACTGCTTTTTTTTTAACATCAGATCCATTTGCAACCGTTCATGAACTGATTGCTTGAGCTGATGCAGAAAATGATCCCTCCCTTGTCATCATTCTCCTCTGGTCATAATATACTATTTCCCCCTTTTTGTAAAACAGCTAGATGCCAATGCTGTTGCACTAGGGCACTTAGACAGAAAAAAAGACATCGATAATGAGAAAAGGAAATGTGAGGAGGTAATCAGCATTTTGTGCATGTTTAAAGCTTATTAATACCTCTTGTGTAGCAACAACTCCTGCTGAGCTACAAGAGAGCTGCATTAACAAGTGTCAAACAAGGCCATTTAGCCAATGTCCTCTTCTTCATGTGTGGCCAGTTAATTCAAATGGACCCAGGGAAATCCAAACTCCCATAAGTTTGTTGTGTAGTCACATTCTTCCTTACATTTGTATTCAGCTGTTCTGGGGTGGAACTCAAGACAGCCTCTAGACATCACTGTCTGTCACCCAGAGGAATAAATTGTGTTTCCTAGCTGCTTTGTGTCCTCTTGAGGAGAAAGTGTGGCATAATTATTTTAAATAAATAATAAACTTCCATGTGTATGCTGCAAACTAAAGCATAAAAAATTATAGCCTATGGAAGTTGTTTCTGCCTCAAACATTTTGGTTGCCCTTTTCTCTTCCAGTTACAACAGATGAGCAAGAAAAATTGTTTATAAAGTACATCCTTCAGGACAAAATGCCTCATTGGCAGTAGAAATCCATAAGTAATAGGATTTTCTCTACAATGTGCGTATGTACACCAAAAATGGTCTGACTTTTCAGGATCTACTTCTCATTTTGTTACTAGAATCCCAAGTTCTATTAATGGGGCCTTGATGCAAAAAGGTATGTATATACTTTAAAATCAAAACAAATGGCTGCCAAGTGGGTTTTTTAGAATGGATTATTATTGTATCTTACAACATTGAACTTTTTTTTTTATGTTGCTTACTTTTTTTTAGTATTGTATTCATTGATTCTTTTAGTATTGTATACTTATTGTTACTAACTTAAATACCGTATTTTAATTGTTGTAAGCTACCTTGGGTTCTTTTTTAAGGAGAAAGGCAGGTGAAATAAATAGTTTAAATAAATACATAAAAATAATTCTGAGCTTAGGAATTTGTCTCAAGGACCAGAAATTGAACAAAACTCACAATCCTTCCATAAAATAATCCATTATTAATGATTCTCAGCTTTCATCCTGTTAGAATAATAATATAGGATGGGAGCTTTAAAAAAAGAATCACATGAGAAATCCTTGCTGATCTACTGATCACACATAGACCTACCAGGGGACTCATATCTATTTTGCATTCTAAGCAGCCTCATTCTAGATCGGATATGGGTAACCTCAGTTGCAGTCTATAGGACACCTGGCCTAACAGCATCTTCCCAAACCTTGCCTGGAATCCCCTTTCCTCTGTTTTCTGTTAATGCACATTGACAATGGAAACCACACACACACCCTTCTTGCAGCAGTCAACAGAAAAGCAGCAAACTGTCTGTGTAGGGGAGAGTAACGTGGGACATGTATGTAATTAAATATCCATGAATAGGGTGAGAAACCAAGCTCATTCTGTCCAATAGCCCTGGATTCTTGATATAGCAAGAAATGCCCTCTTGAACCCTGAGACCTCTTCCCCTAACCTTTCAAATTCCAAATCTTATTTACTTGCCTGTTTGTTGCCTTCAACAGTCTCTAGGTTTTGGCTTTGTTTTATATTTCCTTCGCTTCTTTCTTCATATGTCTGTCTTTCACCAACTTCTCCCTGAAAAGACAGCCAGCTTTTCAGTCCCATTTCACCTTCTCTCCCACCTCTTTCCTTACTACTGTAGTAGCGTTCCACCCTTCCTGAAACTCTGTGAAGTTTCTTCAAAGTCCCCACCATCTTTTCTTCGGCTCTTTCCTTCTTGCCTGAGTGCCTGTCTCCTGCCTTTCTGCTCCCAGAATTCTCCTTCATGTTCACCCTTCTTACACGACTACCCACTCAGCACCTTCTTTCCAGTCCCCTTACCTGCAGCCTTGCTGCACCGCAGATGCTAGCATATGTGATGTCCCAGTTCTTAGACTGCTCCAAGTTGTGAAGGCTGTTTCACCAGACAGTGTAAATATTTTAATCCCGTGCTGACTGATAACCTCCCTCCACCACAGGGGCAAGTAAAGGCTTGTAAACTGTCTTGAGACCTTTGTTCCCTAAGCAGTTGGAATGTCTTATGACACGGCTATTATACCCCTTCAGCCAACCAGAATCTTTTCCACCCCAGCTGGTTCATTTGGAAGTAGAGCTGCCTCCCATGCAGGAGTAGGTCATTCCATGGACTGGTGAAAGATAAAAGTTCTTTCTCCGTTCTCTTGAGATGCATTCACCAAGCCAACAATGCACATTATATGCCATCAAGTCAGAACCAACTTGTAGCAACTCAAATAGGGCTTTCAAGAGAAGTGAGATATTTAAGGAGTGATTTTACCATTGTCTCACACACAGTGAATTTCCATGGTGGAGCCACCTCCCTTGAGTCCTAGTCTGTCATTCTGTCCATCACACTGGGTACTTAAGGCAACAACAGAAAAAATTAAAAGCCCTACTATGTCCACTAAACAGGATCATTAATTAATTAATTTGATGTACTTGAGAAGGCTTTCACGGCCGGGATCTAATGGTTGTTGTGGGTTTTTCGGGCTCTTTGGCCGTGTTCTGAAGGTTGTTCTTCCTAACGTTTCGCCAGTCTCTGTGGCCGGCATCTTCAGAGGACAGAGGACAGCCAGAGCACAGAGAGCCAAAGAGCCCGAAAAACCCACAACAACCAATTAATTAACACACACACGCATATTTAACTGAAATAGTTTTGGTCCAAAAAGACTTTTGATTTAACAGTGTCATGATTTTTTTTATTCAAAGCATTTATAGGTTACTTTTCTACCCAACAGGGTTCCCAAAAAATGTACAATAAAATCATGATATAAAAAAAAAATAAAAGAAGAAAATAATAATTAAGAAAACATAGTAGAAACACTTTAAAAAGTCAAGCACTTGACAAAATAATGCAGGCCTGAACTAAGCCCACCGGGGGATTATAATGACTGAATGGTTGATGAGCAAACCAACAGATGTCGTTAAGCTGTAGCTCCAGCAGCCCGGGTCAGCATAGTCCGTGATCAGGAATTCTCAGAGTTGCAGTCCTACAGAATCTGGAGCACCAGATTTTGCCCCAACCCTCCCTGTAATGGAATAAAACAACCTCCCTACAGTCTTCTCTTCCCAGCTCCATGCACCCCATCTGTCTGGTTTAGCTTCTGAATCAGGCCTCTCTTTATCTGAACAACAGTCAGGTCCTACTGTGCTCAGGTACCTGCACTGTTCAGGTTTTCTTGTCTATCCCACAGATCCTCTGCTTGCCTTCCTCCCAGCCTGGGACTCCTTCAAATGCTGCCACAGCATTGCTCACAGGGCTTCAGTCCCAGTTCCTGCGAGACGTGTACTTCCAGCCCCTGCTCTTCTGCCTGCCTATGCTCCAATGCTGATGCCCCCCCTCTCAATAGGGTACACCAAGGACTTCAGAAAGTGGCTTTTAGAACCAGTGCCTTGATGGCTGCAGGGGTGCTGTTCCCAACGGACATGCTGTTATTCGGCTCCTCCTGCTGGTGCGACGAGCGCTCCGACTTGCTGGTGCTGCCCTCCAAGATGGGGAAACCAAAGCGCTTGGCTTGCCTGTCCTCCGCCCCGGGCGCGATCACCAGGAGGCAGCAGAGCAACTTGAAAATGGCCCGCCGCATGTCCTTACTGGTGAGGGTATAGATGATGGGATTCAGGAGAGAGTTGATCATCGCCAAGCCCAAGAAATAGTCCGCCTTGTACAGCACGCTGCAAGCCTGGATCTGGCAGGCGACATCCAACAGCAAGAGGAGGAAGAGGGGTAGCCAGCAGGCAATGAAGGTGCCCACCACAATGGTCACGGTCTTCAGCAGGGCCATGTACTTCTGGGACTTCTTGAGCATGCCCTTGCGGAGGGTGCCCAGGCGCTGCCCATTGAACTTGACCATGCGGTAGATGCGGGCATAGAGCACCACAATGGAAATCAAGATGGCTAAGAAAATGGTGATGCAGAAGAGGATGTAATGTTTCGAATAGAGGGGCAATACTGTCGAACATTCCGGGAGGCTGTCTATGCAGTTCCAGCCCAGGATCGGGAGCACCCCGAGCAAGACGGAGGCCAGCCAGCTGGCACCCACCAGCAGGAACATCCGCCCTTTCTTGTCGCCGTGGTAGAGTCTCATGCGGACCATAGTGATGTGCCGCTCGATGGCGATGGCGAGGAGGCTGAGGACGGACGCAGCCAGGGTGACAAAGACCCCACCTTCTCGCAGAAACCACTGGACAGGGGTCAGCTTGAGGGTCATGGGCCCGGACATGATGATGTTGGCCGTGTAAGCCACTCCAGCCAGCAAGTCTGACAGGGTCAGATTCCCAATCAGATAATACATGGGCGAGTGGAACTTCTTGTTCCTCCAGATGGCTAGCAGGACCACTAAGTTTTCCACCACAATGAAGGCACACACAACCAAGAAGACGACGGCATCAGCTTTGAGGCTCCCTTTGTATTTGCTGGCACTGAGCTTCCCTGTGTAGTTGTAGTGCAGAGAAATCACGTTGCTATTGTGATATTCCCGGTAGAAGGGGGCTGAGTAATGTGGAGACTCCATCCTGATAGGCCGCATCGCATCAGTGCCTGGATCTCATCCCTGAGTCACGTGGGTTTGAGTAGCACCCCGGAGTCCTCTAAGAGTGGCCTACGTTCCATACTCTGCTCAAGGAAGACAACAGAGTTTCACAAACGAGACTGCTTTGTCAGCAGCTGTTGGGCCCCCAACGTCAAACCTGGAAAAGACATCTTGGCACCAGCAGGCTTTCCAATCTGCTGGTTGGAATGTCCAGATGGAACCTAAAAGTGCCAGAAAAAGAAAATCTATGTGAGTTGATTGCATGCAAACCCCAAAGGCAACCCCATTTCCCAAGTGATGGTCAATGTTTTAAAAGGATATAACCCAGACAGAACTGGGGCAGCAGGATGTTGGGTTTTTAACGTCTCAATCAGTCAGTCGACTGTTCTAGCTGTCTTCTATTGACAGCGGCCCCCACAGTATGGATGAACCCTGTGCGTTCATATATATAGACAGTCTGAGCTACAGTACATCACTCTCTTGAGGTCTTTCAGTGGAAGACGGAAAAGGAAGGACAAGTACCATGTGAAGTATATGGAAGTGGTGGTTTCCCTTTGCTATAGGGTTTCTGCTCAGAGCTGAATAAAGCAGCTTCCTCCCAAAACATTCCCCCCCCCCCGAAATTTAGCAAAGGAGAACGTATTTCACACCCCACAGACATGGTGCTGCACAATGTCCTGGGCAAGCCCTCTGCTTCCGTTTTCAATAGGACTTAAGGCTGGCATATGGAGGCAGAGGATATCTCCCAGTACAAGCTCCAGAAAAACAATGGTGCCGTATTGGGGATGCTGAAAAGGGGTAACAGGATACTGGCCGTGATTTGGGTACCCTTTTTTTTCTTCTAGCAAAGAAACAACAGAACAACTAACTCACAGGACATAACAACTGCCTCGTTACTTCTCCAGTAATGGAAAAGTAATGTTGGTTCCTTCTTCAAAATATTTCACCATTTTAAACCTACTGGTCATGCACTGGCCCTAATTAGCTACAGCGAATGGCAAGTTTCCATGTTGTCTCCCCAACTAAAACAAACAGTATTTTTTTGTTGTTCTTGTGGGTTGTTTGGGCTCTTTGGCCATGTTCTGAAGGTTGTTCTTCCTAACGTTTTGCCAGTCTCTGTGGCCGGCATCTTCAGAGGACAGCACTCTGAAGTACACAAAGTGCTGTCCTCTGAAGATGCCGGCTACAGAGACTGGCGAAACGTCAGGAAGAACAACCTTCAGAACACGGCCAAAGAGCCCGAAAAACCCACAACAACCATTAGATCCCAATCGTGAAAACCTTTGTGAATAGTATTTTTTTCTTTTTAGCAGACTTTTTGTTATGCACTGATGTTGCTGTTTGACCCCTCAGTCCTATCGCCTTTCAAAAACTTTATCTGTACTTTCAAGCAAAGTTGTAAACTTTTAGAAGTGGACCATATAATGTGGCAATTATCAGGTGAAATCTATGTTTTTCTAAACCGCTCCCCTTGGATAAGGCTAGCATATTTTTGTTCACCTGATTTTGTTCAAGGCTGAGCAAATATTTAGGCATTTTCATGGTGGTGGTGAATTTGCTTTATTCATGGTAGCGGCTTGTACTATTTACTGAACTTATAGCAAAAATGGCTTTGTACAGTACATCTGTTTGTGGTTATATATTTTTTCAATGTGCATACACTCAGACTTGTAATGAATCTCTCTAGCTATTTTATTGTCCAGTCATGCAAAATTAACAAATCGTGGGCACTGGACAATCCTCAACACCATGATGTCATTTGCAAAGATCAAATTTGCTTATTAGGATTTTTTCCAGGCTATTTTCCATTCACTTCATTACTTAGGATTGAACTGAATCACTTCTCCTCTTATTATTCTCCCACTTCTAAAAGTTCAGGAAAATTTAGGGAGCAAAATGCATCAAAATATAAATTCAGATCTATAAGAATCACAGTCTTTGCACGTACATTAGCTGTCTGTAGATCTTTTAAACGTAGTGTGATGGTAATAGGAACACACAATCCTGGTCATACCATTACGGCAAAGAAAATGTACACTTGGTACATACTTCAGCATCCCATTGCACAGCTCTCTGCTCAAGCAGCATACAAAGAGCCCAAGGGGTCAAAACAACAGCAACTCACAATAGGATGCTGAGAGAAATGAGTATTGCTGTGCAATTCACCAGCCAGACAAGAGACCAGGAGTGAAAAGGACTGAGAAAGCATTCTGAGCAAATCTGCAACACAAAAGAAGCTTGCTGTCTGCGTGGCCCCACAGGCAGCAATGAAGGCTGCCTGGTTTGCACCAATCCTGTGTGGGTCCTGGGGGTCTGGGCTGCAGCACTATGCATAGGAATCAGCTTCTACCTTTCTGAAAGGAGGAGGTTGCTTCACTGTGTGGTTCAAGGATTACATCTTTCATGTGTCCTTTGACTCCCATCTCTGGAATCTCATTTGCACAGCACCCATTGAATTTTGAAATCCTGTCCTTCCCATTTTATTTCCACTCCATGTTGGATCCTTGTGCTTTTCTCAAGACTCTGTTCTACACATACACACATGTAGGAACATTCCACTTCTCTTCAGGCAGCTGCGCCCACCCTGCCATAAATGTATGTATCTATGGATTCCAGACAAGCCCCAAATGACCCCCTCATAATACAGAGTGGCATGCATGAGTGGGCAGGCACATACAGCCTGCCCAAATACCTCATCTTTCATTGTTGACATGAATGGTCTACTGACCTTGAATCTATTCTTTTTCGTTAAGCTTGACAGCCTGCCAGCCAGTCTCTGAAGAAGCCAGGCCCAAAAGCAAAGTTTTGCATGGAGAGGCAGGGGAGGGGGATGCCTGGAAAGAGCCAGGAAAAGTAGCTAAGGAAATATCTCTGTCTTGTCTTTTTGAGCAGAAGGCTCCTTGGAGGGGAAAAAAAAGTCATGTGAAATAAGATCCAAACACCACAGAAGTAGAGAATACCATTATTCGAACCCACTGTGATTCCACATTAGTGTGCCAGTTTTGGAATACTCCAGAAATCCTCATCAAGTTGGATGGGGAAAAAGAGAATGGCAGGGGATGGGGAAACAAGTAGGGAAGCCCCCCAAATTAAGTGACTTGAATTAACCCATGAGGTCTGTGATTAAATGGAGACTCACTGGTAGGTAATAGGTATGCATATGTTCTGAAGAATTAGAACACATGCACAATCTTGCAGAATTGTACTTTGTTTGAATATAAGATTAAGTCTTATGGACCAACACAACTATCTTTCTTTTTTAAAGTGAGATACATTGCTAAGAAATAGTCTCTGAAGTATTCTCTCTCTGTGCTGCTCCTGTCCTCTGAAGATGCCGGCCACAGAGACTGGTGAAACGTAAGGAAGAACAACCTTCAGAACACGGCCAAAGAGCCCGAAAAACCCACAACAACCATTATCCTCTCTCTCTCTGTCTCTCTGTCTGTCTGTCTGTCTGTCTGTCTCTCTCTCTCTCTCTCTCTCTCTCTCTCTCTCACACACACACACACACACACACACACACACAGAGAGAGAGAGAGAGAGAAACTCAGTCAAAGGCTAGAGACATCTATATGAAGAACTAGAGCCAGACTGTCATCTGAACATTAGAGCTCCCTAGGGGTCTAGTCTCAGAACTTGTGTGCAATTGCCAGGACTGGTCCCTGAAATGGGGATTAAAAGCACATTTCAGTGTGCAGAGAGTTCCTTTTAGAAGCAGCTCCAGCGCTGCGTGTTTCACTAGAGCCAATGGTTTCCTGGGAATTTCTCCTTTGAGAGCTTAAATATGAGATAGGCAGCAGTCCCAGCAAAAGTGCACCCAACCCCATCTCGCACCTCCACCCTCCTCACCCACCCTCCTACATCAATGCTTAGTAGAACCCCCCAGCCCTGCATATATGCGCAGACAGTGCTCTGCCTCAGTCAGACACTGTCACCCATTAATCAGGTCCTACTCTAGGCAAAAGGGCTGTGGACATGTGGCCTACAAAATATACGGCCTATGGACTGGATTACCAACCCATGGGATGGCATCAAGGAAATATTTGGTTTGTTTCATAAATAGCACAACTGACTGCTTCCTGTTGGTTAAAAAAAAAGGGCTGAGGACTTCTCCCAGCCTGGATTTTTGCACAATGGAGATGAGCAAAAAAGTGAGACATGATTGCTGTGGCAACAAGGCTCTGAGGGAGAAGACAATGGCGCAGTATGGACAGGCTACAAGGTTGGGTCCTTTCAATGGCTCCAGGCCCAGAGTGTGCCCTTATAAGATGCTACAATTACATCATACGCTGCAGGACAAAAGGGTGATTTACTTTCCGGGAATAAAGAAAGATGGCACAATGCACTTCTGCCACTTATCAACATAGAACTGAATTTTAGGGGTGAAGGTAAATAAACCACTTGGAAGGTAGGAAAAGTGTAGGGACATCAGTGGAACAAAAAGCAATTGCTGCGTGGGGGAAGGGACTCAGACTCAAGAAGAGTCACACTTTACAGTTCACTTTTTCTCATGTGATTTTTACTTTTGCAGATTTTTACTAGCTTTTCGCCTGCACGGAAGACATACAGCTACCTATTCCCCTTGGAATAGGTAGCTGTATGTCTTTAGACCAATGACTTCTAAATAGCTGGGAACATTGTGAGCTTCAACTTGAGGGCTGATGGAAGGTTAGGAGCAAATACAGTGTTTCATAAAGGGCTAACTGTGGCTAATTTTGCATAACTATACAGTAGTTTCATCGGGTATGTCCCTCCACCTTCACAGTTGTATTTGGTGGGGACACGGGAGAGGGCCTTCTCTGTTACTACTCCCAGACTTTGGAATTCCTTCCCAGAAGAGGCCAGACTGGCCCGATCTTTACTTTTCTTCCACAAGCAGGCAGAGACCTTTCTCATCAAGCAAACTTTCCCTCAGTACCTGGCTGACTAGGTAAGATTTTTAAATGGATTGTTGTCCATTACTGCTTTGAATGGGTTTTGATGTTGCTAATGGGTTTTGTTTTATTTATTGTCTTTTAATTGACGTAAGCTGCCTTGGGTCCTTTTCAGGAGAAGGGCGAGATTAAAAAAATATTTTAAATAAAAATAAATAAATAAATAATACTTTAATACAGGTTGCTTTGCATTGCACTTTTCATGTCATCATTGCATTGTATTGTTAGAGATTCATTGATATCCCTCTGATTTCTATTGTATTGTGTCTTCATTTCATGGATCTTATTCCATGTTTATCTGCTGTGATTTAAATACATCTTCAAATCAATTGTACCAGTGAATACCTTCAAATCATCCTTGGTTACACCTTTCGCCCCCCTGGGGCAAATAAAGGACCTCCTTTTCAACCCTCACTCAGCAAACTCTCACAAGACCCATATGCACAATCGGCCTGCACACGCTGTTTCCCCACTGTGCTGGTTGTCGTGCCATCAAACGAACACAGCTTTATACTGTCTTGGGGATTCCCACACACCCACCCAACAGCAAACATTCTTAGATTTCCTTTCCATCTGAGGGAAACTTAAATGACACAAAAATGTCCACAAGGGATGCCAATACAGACCAAAGATGACATCCTCTCCCAGCATGTCCCGGGAGAGTTTTTGTGTGTGTGTCCCCCTCCCACACCGCCCCTTCCACACAAAAGGCAGATAAGCTCCCTGATTATATGGGACCGGCACACAAAACAAGCTCAGGCTCTCCCCCCCCCCCCCCCCCCGGTCTGCTTCCATAGAGCTCTGATCCTGGGAAGCAAGGAACTGACAGCACTTTGGGAAAGCAAGTAACCACACTATTTAATAAGAACATCCTCCACCTCATTCCATGGGAATAAGCCAAGGAGGAGGAGGAGGAAAGCCAACGCTTCGTCTTAAAAGCCTAGCAAGAAGCCTGTCACTCAACTTGCCATTGCCTCTTTTGGGGAGTTAAGTGAGGCATCTTCTCAGTGCTTCCACATCACTCCTAAAATGTGTAAGGCGACCTTCCATCCCCACCCTCCAAAAGATGCTGTAACACCTTTCACACTCCATTCCAGCTGGCTAGCATCAGTTCCCCAAGCTGCTTGGACAAGGAAGTGGAGGGGGAAGGAAACACAGGTCTGCCAAAGGCCATGCTTCCTACGTAGAGGGCCTGTGTCCTTCTGCTAGAAGGGCCCCATGCCCCAGTGTGTCTCCGCGCTTGTTTCCCTCACGAAAGCCAAAGAAAAGTCAAGGCATATCTAAATCTACTAGGTGCTACTAGTAATTAGAGCCTTCCTGCCATAGGGACACCTCACCAGTTTGTCCATGCTGACTGCCAGGGGCTCTCTAAGGCACCAGGCAGAACCCTTTCCTAGTTCTACCTGAAGAACCTGGGTTTTACCTGGTGGGTCTCCCATCCATATATTAACCAGGACTGACCCTACTTGGTTTCTGAAATCAGGCAAGAAGACCGCTTTGGAGTGGACTTGTTTTCGGAGCGTTCTTCTCACAGAAGCCAGCCAGAAGACAAAAGCTTCATTCCCTGCATTGTGCTTATTTATTCAAATACATGTATGTCATTTGGGTGTGCCCTTCTTTTCCCTGAAGCCAAGCACAACTTACCAACAAGTCTATGCTGGGCGCAAGAGATTGGGGAGGGGGATGTCACCACCAAATGTGGCAGCCTCTGTAAGCTGCCTTTCTCTGACCTCCGTCTGTTCCCACGCGGAGGAAGAGTCATCTGTGAAGTATTCTCGTTTCCCTCCCTTTCACAGGCCTCTTGTAAGAGAGGAGAAGGCTGTGCAATCAATCTGAGTGAGCAAGTTCAAGGTAGGGTCACTTCTGCCGGGATGAGAGAAGGCGCTTCAGAGTTGAGTGCCGAGGGGAGACGGGGGGAAAGACTCCCAGGCTGGGAACGCCATCCATCCTGCTCAGCCCTGTGGTTGCAAGCAAATCAACAGGGAGTCACTCGCTATCCAAAGTGCGGGTAAGATGCCTCTCAGATGCCAAGGACATTATAACATCTGGAATTGTACTGTTGGGCGTGCAGTGGTTTGCTAGGAAAACAACAAAGCCCCAGACTGGAGAACTCGTCCCTACTTTGCAGAACTTGACTTAATACTGACAAAGTGGAAAAGGAAGGGAAGGGAAGCAACAGTAACAGTGCCAGTTGATCCATGGAAAACAAAACAACTACAACAACACTCCACAATTATAATATAAGAAGGATGGCAGACTCTTGCCAAGTGCAATTAGCACTCATCGAGTGCAAGAAAACTGGGAAAGCAGAGAATTTAACCAGAGTCCCTGCTCCCAGCGCCTGCCTTATGCAAAGTGTACGGTTTAGTTCTGCAGCAGAATATAAATTTGGCCTGTGCAACATCCTGAGACACATACACCACATCCCTGTTGGGGCTCTTGGAAAGAAAGGCCAGGAGGCAAAACGTTTTGCATGAGATTCAGGAGAACCACCGACAAGACAGTCCTGGGACAGAGGAATCAATGGGCTTCTTGCACAATATCTTTGGATGCCCTGCCATCCCCAGCGGAAATACGAGAAGCGCTACTCACAAACACTCATGACAAGAAGCTGGAAAATGTCTTTCTTTTCTTTTCTTTTCCTACAACTCCCAGAATACCCCAGCTAGTATGACCATGTTGGCTGGTGGATTCTGGAGGCTGAACTCCAGTTAATAAATACATACCTAAATAAAAATTAATTTTTATCCAAGATCTACTCATAAGCAACCTCCATTAGAATTAATATTAAATTCTTCCAAACCACCCTCCCCCAGTTTATGAATGTGGGATACTGTGCTTCTGTACCCATCATTCAAAATGCTAGGGAATGGCCTGATATTGCTGCACAATATCATGCCCGCGTTGCCAACAGGAAAAAGGATGCCAGGGTTTTCATAGCAAAGGGCAACTTGAATGTTGACAACACCAAGGACAGAAGTCAAGATGGTCAAGACCCTCTTCTGTTCAGTGCCATTCCAAAAGTGACACCACACAAGGGAAAATCCCAGAAGCTGATTCCTTTGTTCATTCGTTCAACACTTCTCTCCCAAACACAAAGCAATTATCAGGTTTGTTTTTCAACCGGTGTGAATGGCAGTGAGCAGAAGAGGGTATCCTGTAGATCAGTGATGGTGAACCTTTTTGAGCCCAAGTGTCCAAACTGGAAAGTTGGTGATTCTGGGCCACTTATTCTCTCTCTCTCTCAGGCTCAGGGGATTGTTGTGAGAGGAAAAGGAAGGAGAACAGCCATGCACATCGAATGCGTTGGAGGAAAAGACGGGTATAACTGCTATCAGCAATCAAGCAACCAATGCGTGTGGAATGAACAAATCAATAAAAAACCTGGAGAAAGGGGGGGGGAGGAAATAATAATATAAAAAGAAAACGCGTGCGGTGCCTCTGTCTTCTTCCCCACCTTCAAACCATTCCTCAAAAGCCTACATTCCTCACAAAAGACCTTCCTTAGTTTAAACGACCCCGTCGGTCCCTTGCAGCCTGACGTTTCCCCCTGCTAAATCTGGCGTTTCCCAACCACCGGCCTTTCCCGGACCCCGTCACATTTCCGCACGCAAAACTCCTCGGAAGCGGAGGCTGCTCTTTTTTGACGCCGGCTTGAGACGTTACCCTGGCGGCGGACAGGGAGCGCGCCCGTCCGCGGTGCCCCCGGGGACTTGAGCAACACACCACGCGGCCCCTCCTGGCCGCGGCAAGCTGGCGGGCGGCTTTTCCCTCGGGAACTCGCAGTGCGAACGTGAAGTCTGGGGCTCCCGGGCCCCGGTGGGCGGGCGGGTTTGGGTTCGCTTAAGGGCAGCCTCTGCGACGAGTTCCCCAGAGGGCCGCCAGCCTCGGGCAGCTGGGCCCCCGAGATCGGCGACCGCGAGGCGAGCAATTCCGGCCGCGCCGTCGCCAGAGCCCGACCTCGATTCCCAGCGAGGTGTTCGGGAGACCCGAGAGCGTGGACGGGAGCTGAAGGTCTTATACTCTGCCCGATTGTCAGGGGAGGCTGCTCGCTCAGGGCTCCGTCCACACCCTCTGCGCCCCGGAGGCACGGACGGCAGGCCGAGGAATGCGCCGCTCCCGGCGTCCTCCCGCCTCAAAGGGGGTCCCGTCGAGACCTACCGCCCGGGGATGAGGGAGCCGGTGGCGAGGCTGCCGCTCCGAAGCTCCGCCGCCCGGGGTCCCCGAGAGCTCGTCGGTCCGCGCCCTCCAACACTCGCCGGCGACGGAAGAGCCTCAGCGGGACTGGCGGGCGCCTTCCGCTGCCTTCGCCCGCGCACCGGGGACGAACCCTCGTGGGATCGGACTGCGCGCCTCCCCCGCCGCGCCTCCGGGAAGCACCGCGTGGGCGCCGTCGCGTTTCCCGGCGCAAAGGCGGCCGCGGAGGGGGAATGGCAGGCCTGGTGAGGGCCGCCCCTCTTCCCGACCGTCCTTTCCTCGACCCTCTCGCCCGGGGTCGGACCGCTCCTCCGAGCACAGGACGCGGGGCGCGAGAGGCAGGCTGCTCCGGGCAGAAGGGAGCGGGAGGACCCGCGGCCTGCCTTGCTGGATGCACGCACGCCCCCCCCGACGCGATCCACCCAAGGGAGGGTCCTCCCCTCCCCGTCCCCTCCCCTCCCTTCCCCGCCTCGCCTCCCGGGGTTGCAAGGCGGCTGCTTCAGCCCAACAGGACGGCTGCCCGCGGGCCAGAGTTAGCCGGGGCGGCTCTTTGGGAGCGTGGGCAGGGAGGCGTGGGCAGGGGCTGGGTAGGTGGAGGGGCAGCGGCGACGGCCTGGCTCCAGTTCTCCCCCCTCCCCCAGACCGGCGATTGCTGTTGGAGGGGCCGGGTTCCAAACCCGCCTCCCTGGAAAAGGCCTGATGTTCCCGTCTGCAAAGGCATTCTGCACGTGCCCAGAGGCACGCCGCTCTTACTCGCAGCATCCCGCTACAGAATCCCTTCATACCTGCGATTAAGCCTTTCACGTCGGAAGGAGCGAGTGCGGACTCTCTGGCCTCTCGCCTTTCCCGAGAAAGAGCAGCGGGGCTCTTCCGAGATCCTTTCGCGGCCTCCCGCTCACCCGCCCCAGAGGGGAGAAACCCCCCCCCCGCCCTACTTTGGAGCGCCGCTCAGAGGCTCACAGTGCTAATCTAGAGGATCTCGGTCGCGCCTTTCCGACCCACGCCGTGGTGGCTTCTTTTGTGGCTTTCTAGAAATGCTCGGCGCTGGCTGGAACCGAACTCTCAACCTCTGCGGAGCCAGGGGTTGGGAATTCCATTCCCCGTTGTTACCCCCAAGAGTAGAGCCAGCCTGTGTGGCCTTGGTCCAGCATCACAGTCCCAGGGCACCGTGGGAAGGAGGGAATGATAAGCCACTTGTGAGTAATCTCTACCTAGAAAACCCTGAAATGGGTCCCCATAAGTCAGAATTGAATTGAGGACACATTGTTATTGATTTGACTGAGAAATGCTTCATCTACTGCTGGGCAAACAGCTCAGGCAATGCAAAAGAGTGCAAGTTCTTGTGTTCTCCAAAACTCTACATTTGGACTAAGTGGTGTTAAAAAAGTGAAAGATTTTGCATTCTCTCCTATTGCTAACCCGATGAACCCTAGAGGTTGTGCACTTTAAGGATATTTTGGATAGTCATTTTAAAGGTATTGTCCATCTGGGGATTTTGACTTTTCCCCTCCCTTCATAAATCGAGATACTGTAGCTACATTTTCTTTTTAAAAGATGGTTAGAAATGCCATAAGCGATGGCTGTGTATAATTCTGGCCAGCCTAGAAGCTGCTGACCACTTCCAAGCTCCTCCTGGTGGGCTCCAGTTTTTGGCAGCCAAGCAGCTCACTCTATTCCTTGAGCAGGCAATCGGAGTCCTCTGGAGCAAAATATCCTGGCCCGCCTTCGCCTCCCAAACAACTAGAAATAATGGTGAGTAGATTCAGCCTCGGAGGTTAAGCTGAAGAGCAAACCAGGTCCTTGTCCGTGGGAAGCAATTGCTCAATCGATTCAGCCTTTCCTGGAAGGTAAGGCCATTGCAAGGGGAAGGAATACTGGGGGGAGCCGATGAGAAAGGCAAAACAAGGATTCTTTTTTCCCCTAAGACACTGAAGATATGTTAATATGTTCTCTTGGGAGTGTTCTTGTTAGATGTCTGAAGCTGTCTTCAGCTCCTCCAGTAAGGCGGAGGTGACTGGAAATATGTGCCGGAGGCTCCTTCTTGCAATTGCTTGCCAAAAGCTTTTGTGGCAGATCAGGCATCCTATTTCCAGGACCTTTCCCTTAAAAAGCAATCCTAGGAGCATAGCTGAGCAGCTGTTGCAGGATCTGCAATGTTTTGTGGACCAGGGGACTGACACGGCAGGTGAATGTCAAGAGAACATACCTGGTCTGGACAGGTTGCTGCTGCCTTAAAACAGAAGACTGCAAAAGACCCTGGTTGGAGTAGATCAAAGGCCCGTGGTCCTCGAAGGTTTGGTTGCCACTGTGGCCAACCAAGTGCCTAGGCAAACTCAAACTTAAGCAGGGCATGAGTGCAAAAACACCTGGTGTCTTGTATTGATCACCAAAGTGCCGCTGACTATTTATTTATTTATTTATTTATTTATTTATTTATTTATTTATTTATTTATTTATTTATTTATTTATTTACTTACTTATTTACTTACTTACTTACTTACTTACTTACTTACTTACTTACTTACTTACTTACTTAACCCCACCTTGCTCCTTAAGAAGGATCCAAGGTGGCTCACATCATTAAAAGACAATGTTCAAAACTAAAAGAAAAAGAGTATATAAATATATTCTCAAAGGCTTTCACAGCTGGGATCTGATGGTTGTCGTGGGTTTTTCGGGCTTTTTGGCCATGTTCTGAAGGTTGTTCTTCCTGACGTTTTGCCAGTCTCTGTGGCCGGCATCTTCAGAGGACTGGAGTAGGAACTCTGTCCATGCTCTGTTGCTGTTTGTTGGATAGTTGAGTATTTATAGCTGTGGGAACAGCTTTTGTCCTTTTCAGGACATAGGGTGATCAGCATGTTTTTGTTGTGATAAGGGGGGGAAAGATTATCTGTCACTGTGATTGATGGGTGTCATTAGCTGGTCTTTTTTGTGCAATGATCCCTGGTCCTTGTGGCTGGGTAGAGTTCATTGACCTCTTGCTGGCTATATTATTCAGTATTGGATGCCAGGCCTTGTTTAATTTTAGGCCTTCTTTTTTGTTGAAGTTCTGTTGATGTTTATGGATTTCAATGGTTTCCCTGTGCAGTCTAACATAATGATTGCTTGTGTTGTCCAGTACTTCAGTATTTTGAAATAGAATTTCATGTCCAGCTTATTTTAGGGCATGTTCAGCTACCGCTGATTTTTCCGGTTGTTTTAATCTGCAGTGTCTCTCCTGTTCTTTGATTCTGGTGTGAATGATGTGTTTTGTGGTTCCAATATATACCTGTCCACTGTTGCTCAGTGTGCCTCATTCACCCATGGGGGGGGGATGGTTCAGATACTGTCAAAGCAGCATATTTATTTATATTCGTCAGTTTGCCTCTATGCAATATACTAGATTGTGTCTTGGGCTTGTTGTGACTTCTTGTGAAGACACAGGGAGGCACTTCACACTGCAGACTCATGCCTGTTTATTCATGTTTGGATGCTGATACAGTGTCAGTATCCTCCTCGTCACCATAAAAGTGTCAAACAAACATTCTGTTGGTTCAGGTTTATTAGAAAAGCAGGAGCCGAATGTCTGAAATCACCTTACACTGAGGGTCAAACCATGTGATGTGCTTATCTCTCCCCTCTTTTTCTTCCTTTTTTTCTTTTCTTTTGCAAAGGAACACAACATGCCATTTTCCTCACTCACTTGGCTTCCAATTGGTGTGCTTTGCTTTGTTATTGGTCATTCGAATGGGGAGGTCTCTGAGGGAAATTCCACTGTGGGAAGGAAAATAAACTAAGTGGAAGAAGTACATGTTCCAATTAATGTCTAGTTTGACCCTCAGTCAAATCACTGCAGTCCAGATACTGTCTCTGACTAGCACCAATTCTCCCTCCCACCTCCCACAACTAATCCCACCTCGTGAGATTCCTTTGCTTCGGTGGTTCCCAAATGTGGGATCTTAGATGTTCTTGGGCTCACGGAAGATCCAGCCAGCATAGCCGATGGTTAAGACTTCTAGGAGTTGACTCTCAAAAACATCTGGCGCTCCAAACACTGTTTCCACTCAAAGGTATCAGAAACTATGCCTGGGGCCTTCTACATGCGAAATATATATCTTGTTCTTCAGGTCTGGGCCCTTCCCGTTGATTGGGTGGAGTGTTTGAATATCATCCTTGATGCAGCTACTTGAAGATTTATTTTTATTTGGTATTTAACTTAGAGCCATGCTGATTTTTACTGGATTCGCAGCGTACACTTGCCTCTCAGCCTTCCTGAAATATTATGCCACTGCTCGAGGCAAAGCAGTCTGGATATACAGTATACTTACAGTACAAATGTGGAAGACAATTATTTTAACCCATTAGCCATGGTCTCCCTGAAAGAATCTGGGAATTCTTTCATTTGGTGGGAGTGCCTATCGTTTTCTGCCAATAATTCCTAACCACACACCCCTTTTTAAAATTCAGAGCTATCGTCCCCAAGGAAAGGGTTATTTAAAGCTGTCTTACCCTCTATGATGCCGCTGTGCCCTGACTGGGGTGGTCTTGTGGGTGTTCTCCACTGTGCTTCTGTTAGTGAGCCTGGAGTCTCTCTCCCCCCCCCCACTTCTGAGCGTCCCCTTCCCACCTTTGTCCATGACCTTCAGATCTCATTCCTGGCTCACCACTTAGAGATGCTCCGCTGCTTCCACATGCATCCTCTTGGCGTCCTTTGGGCACGGTGAACAATGCTCCATTGAGGGAGGCGGAGGACCAGCCACCATGCCTAATGCAGAAACAATGAACTTCCAAAAATCACTGCTGGGGCCCCTGAGTAAAATGGGTTGGTGGGATGGTGAGGATGTGGCTGGGAGCCAACCTTAGCAGCCTTGGGAGGAAACCCCCCCCCAAAAAAAACCAACAACAACCCTTGAGAACTTAAGCCAGGGGCGCTGCATTGTCCTACCAGTTGGGGGAGAAGAAGGACAGAGAGGGGCAGCTGTATGGCTTATTTATTCCCTGTGGCCCTTGCCTGTACCTTGCATTCGGTACCACCCAGAGACCCCCATTTTGCAACAAAAACAATGCTGGCGCTTAAAGTCCCTGAAAGGTCAACCTGTGTATTGTGGAACAAGTTTTTATGGAGTTAACCAGCTTCCTTTTTTCCCCTCACAAACCCTTCAGAGTCTTTACCCGTGGGCTTTATCCATGGGCCAGGACTGGTCTGGCGAGTAATGCGTGCCTTGGCTTTTGAAAAGCTTCTGGCCAGTGCGGACAGTAGCCTTGCTGACTTGCTTAAGGGCACCTAAGGAGTTACAGAAGAGCTGGGATGAGGGATGTTCCAGCTCACGTTCATGCACTCTCGTTTTATGAATGTTTGCTCAGAGGTACTGCAGGTCCCACAAGCCTTCAGTGACGACCGAGAAACCTTGGGCCTTCTTGATCAGGGTGGGCAAGCTTGGGAGTCCCCGTGTACCACACTTGGGGCACTCCCAGGGCCAGACTCAATGCCCTGCTGCCTGCAAAGGAAACTATAAGTGGTTGGAAGTTGACTTCTAGGTTTCAAAGGGAGGTGTTGCCACAGCAGGAGTGGCCATTGTCCTTTTTCATTAAAAAGAAGAAGCAGCAGCAGGGCAGGTCTGACTGAGGGTCAGGAGCTGCAATACTGGCCTTGGGGTGACACAACTCTCATCCTTGCTTCTAGGTCTTTTGGCCTTCAACTCCCAGAAGCCCCGCTCGGCCTGTACAACGGCCACGGCCTGCATCAGCTGTAGCCCAAAACGTCAGGACTGCGCCCAGGTTCCCTTCTTCCTCTTTCACCCCCCTCTGTGAAACTTCCTTCATGGTACTGCCTGTCCTCAACAAGTGCTAACAAAGATCAACGTTTTAGAGGGAGACTTTATGCTCAGGAAGCCTCCTGAGTACCGAGGGAGGAGAGAATTCCACCCGCTGTGTCCCAGGGCTGAACGCATGTCCTGGGCCTCGCACAGCAGGGAGCAGGAAAGGAGCCCAAGTCCCAGGGGGTGAGGAACACCCCATTCCTAGGATGAAATTGGTGCCAGAGCCACGCCTCAGTGCTTGCCAGGTCGTATTCCCAGGAAAGAAGAAAGCTTCCAGCCACTGTCGCTCTGCTGTGATAAAACATAATGATGAACAATTAAAGTAGCTTTGAATAAGCAGTAATTAAAGCACAAGAGGACTCCATTAGGCACCCTGAAGCAAAGATTTATCTTCATCCTTTGTACTGTGAGTCAAGACTGGCTTGTTTGCTTGGCTTGGCTTTTTAAGGGATAGCATGGACTCTCTGATCCCATCCCTGTGGGGATGGGAAGGCCGGCGCTGCCGAGAAAAGGGAAAAGTACCTGACATATCAATGTATTGGTAATAATAATAATAATAATAATAATAATAATAATAATAATAATAATAATAATAATAATAATAATAATAATAATAATAATAATAATAATAATAATAATAATAATAATAATAATAATAATAATAATAATAATAATAATAATAAATAAAAACAACAACAACAACAACAACAGGAGGAGGAGGAGGAGGAGGAGGAGGAGGAGGAGGAGGAGGAGGAGGAGGAAGAACAGGGAAAATAATCCAGTAGCACAATGTAACCATCCATACCATGTCAAATTGAAGAAAATGATTTGGCAATCCCCAAACATATTGAGTCACATGGGTGTATGGCACTGGTATATACAGTATACCACGTGATCACAAAGCACAACAAGAAAGGGATTTAAAGTTTCGTTAAGAGATGAGGAAATTTCACTGGTGCAACCATGGCCAAACTGGGGAGTCTAGGCATCTTTAACAACCAAAGCCACTCCCCTTAAGAAACAGGTAAGTTTCAGAGATAAGCTCCTTTTGAACTTGAAGGGGTAGCAAGCCCTGCTCCTGAAGCAGGTAGGCAGAAGGAACTCTGGTTGGAGAGGCCAGGATCAGACCGACACGGTTGCCTACTCTTCTGACAAAGCACTACCAGCCATCAGGAGTGATCATCCTCTCAAGCAGGCGTGGGAAACACTTGGCCTGGGCAGGTGTGAAGTTTTGCTCTCCCCTCCCCCGCATTTTTATGCAACAGGAACTTTGGGGCACTTTTCTGGGATCTGTGGATGGCAGGGACCCAGAGGTTGCCCATCCAGAGTGAGCGCACCTGTGCGGGCCAAGTGTTTTGCACCAGACTCGGTGGGCACACAGTTCGCTGCTTGCTGTGGTACCCTCTAAATGGGTTGTAGATCTATTTAATTTACACAAACAGTTTCTGGTTATGTGCTTGTCCATATAAATTAGGACATGCAGGGTTTTTTGCAAATTGGGGCTCTCTTTTTTGGTCTTCCTTCTTGGCGATGCATGTCCTCCATTTTGGTAAGATGGAAATGAATATTTGGCCACCTTATTTCCCACCCCCCCACCCCGATCCACTTTAAAATAACACTGGACCGTTTGCTCTTGACAGATGTTGACAAAGAGATGCTGTTCTTCGGTGGCCAGGTTAGTTGTGTTCGCAACCTTGAGGGGTCAAGGCCAAAGCCTGAATGTCTGAACGTCTTCTGCCAAGTTCAGCTGCCCGTCTGACCCAGTCCTCACAGATGTCAGGCTTGCAGGTGCTGAGACCCAGAGAAGCCCAAGAAAATGGTGACCATTGGCAGGCACCCTGTCTTTATATACTGTATTTAAAAAGCTCCTAAAAACAGCAATTCCGAAAAGCTTTGGGGGAGACTTCCCGCAATACAGCTGAGACAGGGGAAGAAGGAGAAGATGAATCTTGTAGTGGAGTGTGTATTTAAATTGTTTGCCTCCTGCCTTCTTGTTTATGTGTGAGATAGCCTAATGTTTATATTAACAGAATAATTTATCTTTATTTTTCTTGCGCACCACCCAGAGTAGGCTTCTGCGGAGACTACTTCATGTGGAACCCAGTAAGTCACGGAGTTAGCTGGGAACGAGAGCAGGGGTGGATGGCCAGGCATAGAAGCTACTTCACATGCAAACAAGCATAACAAAACAAAACAAAACATTTTCCTCCTCTAGCGCTGCTCAGCTGGACACTGATCACTCTAACTAGAGATGTGGAGAATGCTTCCATGATCCAGCTGGCAGCCTGTATCAGTAACAGTTGGATCTTGCTGCTCATCCTTCAGTCTTTTTTGTAGCCCTTGGCTAAGTCAATCCCTGGTTCAAATTTCACTTCCAGTTTTGAACTTTGATCTTTAAATTTCACTTGGTTCCAGTCCTTGCAGGTTGGTCTTCAACATCCCCTTCTGCAGTATGGGATAAATAGAACTGAACAGTCTCTGAGGCAGCTATAAGATGTTTCAATTCCTGGAAAGATCTTTTATATCAGCAATACTTTTATAGTGCCACAACAGCCAACCTCATATTTGAGGGGGCCCAAGGCAAAGTAAGAGGGACATGGTGGCACTGCAGGTTAAACCACAGAAGCCTCTGTGCTGCAAGGTCAGAAGACCAGCAGTTGTAAGATCAAATCCACGCGATGGAGTGAGCTCCCGTGGCTTGTCCCAGCTCCCGCCGACCTAGTAGTTTGAAAGCATGTAAAAACGTGAGTAGATAAATAGGTACCACCACGATGGGAAGGTAACGGTGTTCCGTGTCTAGTTGTGCTGGCCACGTGACCACGGAGGATTGTCTTCGAACAAACACTGGTTCTACGGCTTGGAAACGGGGATGAGCACTGCGCCCTAGGGTTGGACACGACTGGACTAAATGTCAAGGGGAACCTTTAACTTTACCTAAGGCGAAGTATCCTCCAGGGTCATCAGCCCCACTTCTGATGTCCCCTCCACCTTTAAGCTTACCAAGGACATGACTAAGAACAAAGAGGTATGGATGGCTGCGGCAGGAACAAATTGCAGTGCTCCTCCCAGTTCTGAGAAAAAGAAGGACCAGATGAAGAAGCTGCCACTTCTGCTGTCTTCATCGTGCTTGAAAGCCACTGGCTCTGATCTAGTGGACATTAGGGGTGGAGCCTAGAGGTGTCTGGAGGGGGCTGTACCTGCTTGGTCTGGCCCCTCTTTGTAAGATTGTAGAGGTCTCCAAATATCTATTTGAAAGATTTTGCTCCCAGACTGTCCCCCCCCCCCAAATGCACTGGACTCTGGTAGAAGGGGTGACAACAGGCTTTTCTAAACCTAATGCACTGTATGCAGAAAGCCATAGCCCAAAGACCGGTGAGACTAACCTCAGGAGATTGAAAAAAAGGCTCCACCAGAAGGGGATGGGAACACATGAGAAGCAAAAAATCATGGTTCCTTATTCCCATTTCAGAAAAACAAAGCAGGTCTGTTACTCTGCTTGATCCCAGAGGAACAGGGAGCTACAAGCAAGAATGCTCCCATGAAACTCATCCATACAGTAATTTCAGAGTTTTGAACATGTCTTTGTTGGGGTTAGCAGCAAGGCTCCCAATCCTGCACTTGCCCTGGGCTCTGTAAACCTTCTGAATGAATCTGCAAATCTGACCCAAGGCACTTCTCACCCGGGTGCTCTTTTATCCTGTTACATTTTGCTTGGGCCTTGAAACATTCTGCCCAGTCACCGGTGTTCTAAAGGCATGGATTTCTGAATTATTTTCCCAGGTAGCCAATTATTTTGCCCATTCACTCATTGGATAGATTCTCCAAAACTGGCTCATTTCTCACACAGCATTTTTTTAAGACTGGTGTCTGCCTGCAGATTTTGGTTTGTCTCACTTATTCTACAGGGTCCATAGAATGAGATCGTGTTTGCAAAGCATCAAGCAAACTTCTTTTTTGATGAATTCTCAAAGCCCAAACCACTTGCTGGTGCCAGGCCTGGTATAGCAAGTCCATCTAGTTCAACAATGGCCAAAATCCTATTTCTTAGCGTAGTAGGTCATATTAGAGTAGACCCATGGAATCAATTGGAATTAGTAGCCAACTGCTTCATAAGTTCCATTTATTCAAATGGGCACACTCTAATTGTGACTTATTGTGCTAAAGTAATTCACAATTAAAGTACAGTAGGTGCATTTGAAGCAATGGTACTTGTGGAGCAATTGACCCATTGATTCAATGGGCCTACTCTAGTGTGATTTACTGTGTTAAGCAATGGGATTTTGACCACTATTTCCATACATCTCGGCAACCCACGGTTTCTAGTTTTTCCCACCTTATCCAGAGGTTGATCTTCTGTTCCCCTCAGTTCTGGGTAGCAATTTTGAGATCCTTTACTCCAGGAATCAAAACTTCTCAGAGGGAAATGGAAATGTGATTCACTTGGATAGTCTGGATGTGCGTTGAATTAAGCAGAACATCATGCTCCCTTTGAAGCTGTCCAGTGTTCTGGGTGGGGACACCTTGATTTCTGTTTCCCAGAAAATACTTGTGTTAGTCTGTCTCAGCACATTGGCAAACTAGGTCAACACAGTGACTCTTACTAGTCTAGTGGGTGACACGTTAGCCTCATTTTTGCTGTCATCTCTTTTCTGAGGACTGCAAATATACCACATTCCACGAAGTTCCCAAAGCATTCCCACCCCTCCGCCCCATCTCCACTGATAGTGGATTGCAGAGCTGTGTATGTGGGCACACAAAGAGATTCTGCAAGAACCTGAAGAAGTGGGAAGCAGACCCCATGGCAGGCAGAGGTGAACTACATGAAGCCCTTGTTAAGCTCTATTAATAGTCCTCCGGGCTGCCTCTGCCTTCCAAGTTGACCAGTAGGCAAAAGCTAGGTTTGCTTCCGTGGATGTGCTCTCCCTTGGCAACAGGAGCCTCTTCTTGGATTCTGCACGGGTGCTGCAAAGCAGGAGGAGTGGAGTGGCCCTCAGCCCAGGGCCCAGGTGTGGTTAGCTTGAAGAGCTGGTCTGAACTTGCAAACTAGACTTACATGAAAAGAAGCAAGTGAGAGCAGAGATGGGAAAAGTAACCGAAGTGGGATGGGTACAAGCAGAACCAGTTCAGCAAAGGGCCAGTCCCTGTATTGCAAAGCGCAGGATCCTTGGCCATGTGTGCAAATTAATGCTGAACATAGACGCAACCTTGTGGCAAACCAAACCCATTTGTGTTGAGAGTACAAAAGTTCTAATTAGAGCTGGGAAGGCCGCACAGAATCCAGTCTGCAAAACTCATTGATGGACAAGATAAATGCAGCAAACCTTCAAAGCATCATCCCTGAAAATGAAATTAGAGTACACCTGCAAAATGCATCCAAAATATCACTTGGGAAGTGAGCAGATGGACTGACACAGATGCTCCATGCATAGGGTCCACTGAGCCACATCCTCACAGTCCAACTGGGAAGGGAGAATTTTAGCTCCAGTCAAGTCAACAGGGTAACATAAATTGTGCAGCATGAACTGGAACTGCACAAATTTTGGGCGGCTTCTTCTTCTTCTTCTTCTTCTTCTTCTTCTTCTCTCTCTCTCTCTCTTATATGACACCTCCCCCCCATCCACCTGCCAGAGCATCACCCAGTGCTCTGGGCTGATAGAGTGAGGAACCTACTAAAAGTGTTGTGGTACAGAGCTTTGCTGCCCGCTTGGGTCATGTGAAATTGCCACACATGGGGAGAAGACAGAATAATAGGGAGCAATGCCTGATTCTGAGCATGACAACACTCCTACTGATTATCCACGGAGTCCACCTCTTTTGTGTATCCTTCTGCCTGGGGAAGAACAGCTGGAATCATTAGTATTGGTACTCACTCCCCAAAACAAAATGTTGCATCTGCTACATTTCAACACCCTCTTAAGGGGTCTGGCCGCCTCGGGGTCGAAGGGGTCCTCAGCTCTTCATAAGAGAGCCCACGGTCCAGCCACAACCCTCTCCGACAGGCTTCCTCCAGCCTCCATGCTCTTCTCTCCCTTTGTTCTCTCTCCACAGCTTCCTTCTCCTCTCTTAATCTCTGGCGCCACTCACGCGCCTCCGATTTCCCACAATATGAGGGCAGAGGAGGCAAACCTCTTCTCCTTCTGTAGTCTGCTTCCTCCCTGGGAACCCGGACCTTTTCACACTTCCCAGTCCAGGGATCTTCCACCCATATTAACTCCCAACCCCCGGGTATGTCATCTCTTGCCCCTTTTATATCCCCAGTTCCCGCCTCCATGGTGGCTCTGTCCCCTTCTTCTTTTCCCACCGTTTCCCCTTCAGTCTGAGTGGCTATAGTTACTTTGGAAAACCCCCCATTCTAGTTCCCTGGTGTCCACTCCCTGCTGTACCGTCGTGATGGGTGATGCAAGCGGGTCTGTTTGCCCCCCCCCCCGTTCTTTCTTAAGGAAGGCTTCTACCCCCTCGCCTCATGTCTCACAATGAGACTTTGGTGTTTTTAATTCTATCCAAATTGAGTGGCATTTGATGCAAGGCAGAATTCATATGTAACAAATACTTTCATCGGTGGAATGGCGAGTCTTGAGGAAGGAGGACCTTGGGCTACCTGAAGCCACTGCAGTTAAGCCCCGCCGGACTTCCCTAAGGTGCCCAAACCAATAGTACATCTTCAGGCCTCCCCTCTTTGGGGAGTTGCTCCATCCCCTGCAATACAAGAATAACAGTACTAGTCTGGTTTACAAATTTGCTAAAATAAAGTGCAATGTAAAAGCTATTAGCTTCTTCCCTAGTTCTGATAGGTCAGGCCCTCTTGTTGCTTTTCTGGGCAGCCCAGCAAATAAAGATGATTGGAATGCATAAATTTGCCTTTGAACTCTGATTTTTCATAAAATTCAGAAGGAGCATGAGAACAAACACCTTCACTGATGTAGTTCTGCCCATACATTAAGGTCTATCTCTACAATCTCCTTGAGTGACTATTCTTTAGATCACCAATGATGATTGCAGGTTGAACACCTGGGACCCTCTCAGGAGTGGACTAAAATCTTTGGAAATTCTTCCCAATACAGCTATGCCTTTCAGATTCTACACTGGCATTTACTGTAGATGACCTACTTTTTAATGGCATTCCTTGCCTGAAACTGTAGTTTAACTTTCCAGACCATTTTCAGAGAATAACGTGTACGTAAGTTCAGGTATGAATCCTTTTCAATTGTACCCAGGACACTTCCGGACAAGTCTTTTTATTTTACTGTGCAACTGTCCTGCTTCAGAATTTATTGTGTGGGAGAGGAGAAAACACGGTCTTATATTTTTTACTCTCTGGTTTGTTAAACTTATCAAGATCAAATAACTATACAATGCCCTTTCCCTGGAAGAACTAGGAGAAGCTATCCTAAAGCACCCATTCATTCATTCATTCTTTCTTTCTTTCTTTCTTTCTTTCTTTCTTTCTTTCTTTCTTTCTTTCTTTCTTTCTTTCTTTCTTTCTTTCTTTCTTTCTTTCTTTCTTTCTTTCTTTCTTTTCCTTCCTTCCACCCTAGAAACAAGTTTCTAAAAAGTAAAAAGAGCTTGAAGTCAACAAGTGTCAAACCCTGTCTTCTATTTATAGACTGCTAAAGCGTAAAGTGTGAAAAAAATCTTTCTCACCTTAACACTACATGTCCAATATTTGCTGCTGCTGAGAAGCACATGCATTGGCCCATGCCTGTTTGTTTTGACACTAGTCCACAATGGGCCCAAAATGCTTACGCCTCCAAGGAGTAATAGTGCATACTGGGTGATGACATCCACATGTGGGTTCTCTATACTGAGAAACACAAGTACAGGCAGTATCACGTATCATGCAAAAAAATCTAGCCACCCGAACCATGTCCTCAGGCTCTTGGTCCTGCGTCAGGCCACTGTCTTTCTTGTTCTCTTTCCAAGAATTAGGGCTGGGTAAGTTGGAGCAGAAGGTTCGACAGGGAAAACAGAAAAGGGAGACTTTATATATTTATTAAGGACACTTCTTTGAGACATTTATATTCCACCTTATACCCCGAGATCAAAGTAATAAAATGTAATAAAAAATAATATAAAATGTTTTACTACTTTAACACCATTTAAAATGTTAAAGGCTACATCTATCAAAGCAAGAGTAGAGGGATCTTAACATCTTATTAAAGCCATGATACTTAACCTCTGAAGGATTTGATGAATAACCATGCTTTCACTTTGTGCTGAAATGAGGCTAGTGGTTTGCCAAGGGGAGAGGGCAGTAGTTTTACTGGTTCCACTTCCTTTGTGAGTTTCCATGGCCAAGGAGGAATTTGTGTCTAGTCTCCTGAGTCATAATACGTAATTGTAACCACTACATCACACGGGCTCTGAAGTCTGATGTGCTGACAGAATGTAGAACAACCGTCTGTGAATGTGGAGGACTAAGAATGTTTTCATTTGGCCCATTCCTAGTACAAAGTTTGATTGAGTGCCGTAATGGAGTATACCAAAGTGCTTGTGTGTGTGTGTGTGTGTGTGTGTGCGTGCATGCGTGAGTGCGCGTGCAACAGCATTGTCATATGCACATATTCAAAGAGCATGTATGGTTATGGAGGGAAGGAAGATGCTTACTTAGAAGTGCACAACATCCTGGTAATTGTTTCAGAGGGCAGAACATATAGGTTTGCATGCAGGAAGTCCCACATTCAACCCTCCAGCTAAAGTTGGGAAAAGAACATCGGCTGATACTCTGTGGAGAGCCATTGCTGCTAATCACAGCTGATAATATTGGACCAACAGGTTCACTCAGCACAAGTGCAGCTTCCTATGTCCCTATGTTGTCAACGTGCAGTCCTGGAGTGCTTGAGGGAGGGATGTGCAATGTGCAAAAACGGGCCAAATCAGGGCACTTGTGCATTGCTGGAGTGATGACAGAATGAAGCAAGGACCTGCTCTTTGACACATATGGAACAACAGGCTCCACATCTGCAATGTGATATTTGTAGGCTTAAAAAGATGGCCAATACAGTGGTGCCCCGCATAGCTAGGTTAATCCGTTCCGGATTAACCTTTGCTATGGGGAAACATCGCTATACGGAACGGGGAAACTTCGTTTAATGCGTTCCAAATGGGCACAAAACTCACCGTTCTGCGATGCTTCCCCATAGTGGCAGCCATTTTCGTGCCCTCGGTAAGTGAGGGCAGGGCGCGAAAACGCTGCGCGTGGCCATTTTGGGTCACCCGGCGGCCATTTTGGAACCACCAAACAGCTGATTCCCCAACATTGCAATGCAAAGATCAAGTGAAATGCTTACTGATCTTCGCAATGCAAGTTTTGCCCATTGGAACCATCGGTATGCCTTCGCATTAGCGATCCAAAAAAACGGATCGCTATGCGAATTCGTCGTTATACGGTGCGCTTGTTGTAGTTTGAACTGAGGAAAGGGAACTCAACGATAACACAGCAGATGAAACTGCTGCAGACAAAAGAAAAGGCAGGTGACAGATGAACCTGAGAATACAGCTCAAGATCTCCCAACAGAATCCAATACCCCATTGATCAATTGTATATGGGAGCCAGGGCTTGTAGGGGTAAAATCCTGTGAATTTCTGAGCAGTAGGGATTAAGGCATCATCTACCACTCCCAGCTCCCAAATAGCTTGTTGATATGGATCAACCCAGCTGCTTGCATTTTTGGATGCTATTTGCAGGGGTAGGGTGTTGGCTATGGTGACTGGAATGATGAACACATGCACTTCAAAGCTTACTACTAGTCCACTGTCATCCGGAAGACCCTAGGGAAGACTCAAACTGGACCCTTAGGAGGAACTCAGACAGAGATCAATGTAGTGTAAATCTGCCCCTGCAACTACTCTGATAGATCTTTCGCAAGCTGTAGGATGAAGAAAAAATCTTGTATTGCTCTCTGTAGTTCTTATTTTGCTTCCAGAATATTTTTCTTTGTTGTTGTTCTCTCACTCTGCTTAGTTTGCAAAACTT
This sequence comes from Pogona vitticeps, assembly GCF_051106095.1. NCBI lineage: Eukaryota > Metazoa > Chordata > Lepidosauria > Squamata > Agamidae > Pogona > Pogona vitticeps. The sequence goes on from NC_135784.1 coordinate 186,200,501, forward strand.
TTGTGCATGATCGTGGAAGAATGATAGCTGCTTGGGTATTGAGTGGCTGGGTCACACAATTAGGGCACTGCCTGCACTTCCTGCCATTGTAGGGTTCCCTTCTACTTTTAACTTGAAATCCAGATATGCACTTATGCCATTGCATTGCGGCTAATTAATGTGTTGCCACTTCCACTCCTCTTTGTGTGCCAGGTTGCATGAATGTGAGAAGCAGTTTGTTAATTGGCAGCAAGTTACCAATGTAATTTATATAATTACGCTTATACCAGCGTATATATACCCAATAGGATTCTAGTGTTTAAGTTTTTGTGCTTATATTGACTTTTAAATTACAAGGAGGACTTTTTGTTTAAAAGGGGTTGGATTATGGTGAAAGGGAATATCTCAGAATCAAGGGAAGATAAGGGGAGAGAACCAGCAAATAATTAAAAAACAGTCTGGAAGATCTATTGGAGATATATCAAGTGTATAGAAAGATTCCAGAAGATACAAGTGACGGCAGAATTTTTAGAAAGATAAGAATAAAAATTGGGAAAAGGCAAACTAGAGAAGGAGTTACTTAAAAAGATGAAAAGGAAAAAATATTGAGGGGCCCTCAATGTTTAAAGTGCGTATAGACCTAACTTTTGGAATTGTAAGGGAACATTATATAAGAAAAGGGAATCAATGTGGCTCTTAAGGTAAATTGAAGCTAGATACGTATAAGAAAGGGGGGAATGTACTTAATTAGCATATAGAAGATATGATATTGGCCCTTCAGGGATTGCTGCTTTGTCGTGGCAAAGGGGCTTGAGTAATTCAGAGAAGCTATGGGCTATGCCGTGCAGGGACACCCAAAACGGACAGGTCATAGTGGAGAGTTTTGACTAAATATGATCCACCTGGAGCAGGAACTGGCAAGCCACTCCAATATCTTTGCCAAATAAACTCCATGGACAGAAACAAAAGGCTAAAAGATATGACGCTGGAAGATGAACCCCTCAGGTCGGAAGGCATCCAACATGCTACTGAGGAAGAGCGGAAGACAAACATCTACTTCTCCTTTGTTGACTATGCAGAAGCCTTTGACTGTGTCGACCACAACAAACTATGGCAAGTCCTTAAAGAAATGGGAGTGCCTGACCACCTTGTCTATCTCCTGAGAAACCTATACATGGGACAGGAAGCAACAGTTAGAACTGGATATGGAATGACTGATTGGTTGAAAATTGGGAAAGGAGTACGACAAGGCTTTATACTGTCCCCCTGCTTATTTAACATATGCAGAATAGATCATGCGAAAGGCAGGACTGGATAAATCCTAAAACGGAATTAAGATTGCCGGAAGAAAGAGGAAGATCACATACGAGATGGACTGACTCCCAAGGAAGCCACAGGCTTGAGTTTGCAAGAGCTGAGCAGGGCTGCAGAGGACAGGGCATTTTGTAGTTCATAGGGTCACCATAAGTCGGAGGCAACTTCATGGCACATGGCAACAAATAAGTCACTGTCCCAGTTCAAAACTTAGTTAATAGACTGGTATGTGTTACTGCATCCCTGTTGAGCATTCTCCCTCTCAAATCTCCTCTTCTGTTTCATGACAGATGCCACTTTGAGATTAATGACCAGCTTATGAGAGACTGATGTGTCCTGGCACTGGTATGCTGATAGTTCTGCTGCCAGATCTGGACATTTTGGCTAATGGGTTCTGGGAAATGTGTTTCAAGAAAATCTTTTCTAAGTCCCGATTTTATTTCTCTCCCTCAGAAAATATGCCCTCTCTGACCTACATCGAGTGAGGGAGAGGATCAAGATGAGCCCACTACATCCTGTCAGATATCTATCTTTTGCCATCATAGGATCTGTGAAGAGACACACCTTTGAATAGCCATACTATTTTTTCATCATCAGTTTGGTGCTGTATGTTGGATGTGCAAAAAAAATGTATGCCTTGGCATGGGGAAGAGTAAAGAGAGTGGGCCTCCTTATAATGCCTAGATTGTCCTTTACCTGTTCTGACCTCTGTTGAACCTTCCTTTGACCCAAGATTGCTATTTTTAGGGTTGCTAATGTCACTTCATTCTTTCTTACACCCCTGTCTCCGTCCAAGAAAGAGACATCTTGTGTTTGTTGTCTAGAGATGAAAGGGACAGCCATGGCTGCTCACATCTTCAACAATTAGTTAGAACTAGCACTTTTCCCATCCCAAGAGTGTTTCTTTAATAAACACCAGTTTTCTTATACTGTACATATATATTTAGAAAGCAGTGCAGCTGTGAATCCTTTACAAAGAAGGCGTTGTGATCAGGTAATCATTCTGAGTGTCAAAGGGCTGAACTCATAAGTTAACACTGCTCTGGTGCCACGGTGTGTGTACCTCCAATATTGCCTAAGGCAGCCCAAACCGATTAGAGAAGGCTGGCAGGGAAACCCATCACGGCAGCTTCTCTACAGGATGTTTAATTATTTTTAAAATGCAGACATTTCTTGTTGGGTTTTTTTTTTCCTGACAAGCTTCCTATCCAAATACAGCTGTGGGAAAATGAGAGTCACTTGTGAAACGTTATCTAGCATGGTATGATGATTTTCTTGTCTTGCCAGATTCTGCCAGGATCTTCAGCAATAGCATATATGCATTTATGCTGTAAGCCATCGTGAAGTCATTTCTCAGTTTTGCTAATAATTCCACCACCATCACCACCCACTTTTTAAAATAATGTAGGAAGTTCTCAGGTCCCTAAATGACACTTTGTGCATTTGATTTGTGGTGTCAGCATTTCCTATTACCAATCCATTTCCACGAAGCTCCTTTAGATGTGTCACTGTTTCAGATTCTGGTTACACCATCTAAGTGTAATTCTGTTAATCTTAACCAAGCTGTGAGGATTCTGAGAGCTGTAGTCCCAAAAAAGAGTCATTTTCTCAAGTCGCAAAAATGACCTGAACCTCTCGCATGTTTTGCCTGGACATATCCCTAAATTCAAACAGTCTTGGAATCTGGTCTTGGTGTTCTCTTGGTCCTAATACACTATACTGTATTGCTTTACTAAGACACTAAAGAATATTACTTTACTTAGTTCCTGTTGTGGTACATCAGCTCTTCTGCCTTTTGTGAGAGAGGGAGTTCCTGCTTGTTCTGTTGAGTCGAGTCCTAGATATCTCCCCCAGGACCCTACTCAAGTACCACTGTGTTCAAGAGAGTTCATTTTCTCAGACCTTTGCCATTTCCACATGTGGTATTGCCTATTTCAAAAGGGCTCAACTGAACTCTTGATTCCCACCTTTAACACTAATTCAGTTCTTCAAAACTTATGAATGGGTATTGTTTTTCTGTACTCATGCGATCCAAAAATCCAGGAAATGGGCCAATACTGCATCACAAGAGCAAGCGGAATGCTGACAACACCAATTACAGCAGTCAAGATGGTCTACACTATACAGGATCCCCTCTTATGCTCACTACTGTTTGCAAAGTGACACCACACTAGGGAATATTGCAGAAAGTGACTCCTTTTTTTCATCAGCTGACCACTTCTCATCCAAACACAGAGCAATTGTCAGGACTGTTTTTTAAAAGTTGTGAACAATAGTGAAAAGAAAAACAGTGACAAAATCAGCTTATTTGAAATGTGGTGTTGGAGGAGAGGAGAGCCATCCAGATATCCAAATATGACAGACAAGCAGAAAAGTGGTGCAATGAAGCCTGAACTCTCACTATAGCAAAAATAATTTAGTAACCTGAGCCTACCCAACCATGCATAATATAATGGAAATTCAGAAGTGACCAGAAGAGACTATATTGCTAGGAAAAGTGAGGTGGAGCAGTAGGAAAAGAGGATGATCTAACATGAGATGTGTTGACTCCATAGAGGAAGCAACAGCTGTTCTGAAGAAGCCGGCCACAGAGACTGGCGAAACGTTAGGAAGAACAACCTTCAGAACACGGCCAAAGAGCCTTAAAAACCCACAACAACCAACAGCTGTTAGTTTGCAAGATCTGAGCAGAACTGTTAATGATGGGACATTCTGGGAGTCAATGCCTCACACAGAGGAATTCAAGAGAAATTAGATAATAATCTGTTAGATCTACTTTGATTTGGATTCCTGCACTGAACAAGGGTTTGGATTCAATACCCTTATAAGCCCCTTCCAATTCAATTATTCCATAATTCTGGCTGTATAGTCACCACACATAAAAAGTGACCTGATGGCACATAGCATCTCTGGAGTTTTTTTCTTTACAAAACAATGGGATTGTGACACGATGGGTGGAATAGGCACCAAAGCTTTGTAAGACCATCCCCAGCCAAAATGAAGAAAAACCAGTCATTTCACAGCTTAAATGAATGAGTTTCTGAATATTTATTCTCCGTTCTTTAAAATATATTTTTAAAAATATTTTAACAACAGAAATAGAAACTCTTTTTAATGTTTCTTTGGCCAGGAAGGAATTAACAAATTCTCCTCCTGAGAGTCACAAAATTTGGTCCTGACTGTCAGGTTCGAAAGTTCAGTTCTCCTTTCCCACTCTTAACCTTGCAACAATGTTTATGTTTAGGCGGTTTGTGCTGATAAGAGAGCCAAAAAATCAGAGGTTCCTCCCTTTGAAATTGCTTTTCTCAAATTCAGTTTAATTGTCAGTCTCTGTTCCTCTCCCCAAAGCATGAATTCCTTTCAAATAAAAAACACAGACTATTAATAACCCGTGCTTGCTTATCTCTTTCAAGATAAGCAAGTTTGGTCTTTCAATTTATTTTATCTGTTTTAAATCTACAGACAGAATAGGTTGCTGGTGTCTGCACAATGTGTGTTTAAAACAGCTTTATATTTTAAAAAGCACAACTTGAAAACTGTTTGCCTAACTGTCCTCATATTTGCCACAGAGCAAGAGTCTGCTATATCTGTGCCAAATTTAGTGCTGGTCCAAGGTCCAGTTTCAAATATTACTTTTTTGTTTGGTGTGCCCCCTTTTTTTAACTTGCTCATTTCCTCTGTGGCATCACATCTATTGCTGCACTCTTGTGCAGCAGTTTTTCTCCGACCCATTTTTGGTATCACCTGGCAGGACAAAGTTCCCAATATAGTAGTCCTAGAACGAGGTGGAATTTTTAGCATGTATACATTACTGAAACAGCTATGTCTATGTTGGCTTGGGCATGTTGTGAGAATGGCTGAGGGTCGGATTCCAAAAGATCTCCTGTATGGAGAATCAGTTCAGGGAAATCGCCCCAGAGGGAGACCACAGCTGCGATACAAGGATATCTGCAAGCGGGATCTGAAGGCCTTAGGAATGGACCTCAACAGATGGGAAACCCTGACATCTGAGCGTTCAGCCTGGAGGCAGGTGGTACATCACACCCTCTCCCAATTTGAAGAGACCCTTGTCCAGCAGGCCGAGGCAAAGAGGCAGTCCCAGAAGCAGCAAAATCAGGGAGCTGGACAGGGGACAGATTGTATTTATCTTCAGTGTGGAAGGGACTGTCACTCTCGAATTGGCCTTCTCAGCCACACTAGATGGTGTTCCAAGTCCTCCATACAGAGCACGTTACCATAGTCTCTTGAGACTGAAGGATGCCTAAGAAGTGTGCAGCAGTAATATCATCTACCTCTCTAAAACCTTACACTATAAAATTTACAGTAATTGTTTGCTAAAACAGAGGATTGCCAAGTTTTCAGTTAGCACTGCAACTGTTGCCTTTGCAATACAATCAGGCATTAGCAGGTGATCATGTTTATGTCGTTAAAAGCCTGACATTCCCATTTCTTTGTGTAAAGTTTCTCTTAATAGTAGGAGTGGGCATCACATTGCTTCCCTTTTCTTCCCTTCCTGTTTTTTCATCCTTCATCCTCCGAATGTTCTGCTGCTACACCATTAAGGTTCTGCTGTCCCTACTCAAACTTGGATGCCAAACTCTGTAGCGTCAATTATGGGAAAGGTCTGGCCTCTTTCTGAAAAAGAAGATGACACGCTGTCCTTTTTCACTCTGCAGGACTCTGTGGTGCAAGAGAGCGCTTTGGTAGCCTTGTCCACCTGAATGTCGCTGCTAGTCTGTCATGAGATATCTGGCAGGAGCAGGAACCTCGACCATTAGTGGCACGTTCCTCGTGGACTACAGGGATCCAGTGTAGCCCACCACCAGTGCCACCAGGAAATTGCCCACACCTGGGCTACAGGACCAAGAGGCTAGGATTATTTTCCCCTACTGAAGGATGGCTACATTTTTCATCACTTTTTGTTTGGTACAAAAGGCACAGGGACCTAAATGGTTTGGGACCTCGATACCTGACAGATCGCCTTCTCCCACCCAGGTCTACCTGAATCACTCGACAAAGCCAGCAGGGACGGCTGAGGGGCCTTACGCCGAGAGAGGCCCAGAAGGAAAGAACAAGAAACCAGGCCTTCTCAGCGGTGGCCCCTCGGCTATGGAATACCCTCCCGACGGAAATCCGTCTTGGCTCCCTCGCTGGGTGTTTTTAAAAGCCATTTAAAAACTTGGCTCTTTAGGCAGGCCTTCCCTCTAGTCAATTAACTTATTTTCTGTTTCTGTTTCTTAACTATCCCATCTTGATAATGTATATATGTATATAGACACTTGTTACTAGGTTTTATTATGTATGTTATTTTATTCTCTTTTATTACTCATGTAAGCCGCCCCGAGTAGACTTTGTCTAGAGGGGCGGGGTATAAATTAAATTAAAGTAAAGGGACCTCCTGGAATTTGAGACAACTTAATAAAAGACTGCTGAGGATCGCTCTAGAATTCATAGGCTACCGGAATGTTTCTGTCAGTGCCTGGGGCAAACGATGTAGGCTGGGAGATAGCTAAATGGCACAAGGAAAGGGTTAAACCTGCCACAGACCACTTCTGCAATCATTGTCCTATTTACTTCACCAGCGGCTGCTTTTCCCTTTAAAAAGACCTGGGGGAAGCACTCCCTGGTCTGAGTCACTTTCAGCCCATCCCCCCCCCTCTTTCTTTCTAGGCAACAGGGAACTCAAAGATTACTTGGCAACTTTTTGAGTAAAAAAAAAAAAATCAAGAGAAGAGGTGGTGGTTTCAAAGGTGTGTCCCTCTCAAACTCTGATAGCAGGAAGCAGCTTCTCCTCTTGAACCCCTGCCCAGAAAACCACACACACAAGCACCATCACCTGTGCAGGTCACGTTGCACCAGCAAGCGGCAGCAAAGTGCTCCCTAGGGCCTTAATCCTAGCTTGGTCAGGAGAAACCGTCCCTTTTCAAAGTCTCTCTTGTGCTACCAAAAAAAAAAGCAAGCAAAGGAAGGGTAAGAGGCCAACAAGTCATGGCATTTTGATGCCTAAGATGATCCACATACAAGTGCTTGTTGGATAGGCAAGCTGGAGAGGAGGGCCACAGGTTGGCTGAGGGGTACAGGGCATGCCAGGTAGCACACTGCAGTACTTCAACACGTTGCTGCTGAGGCACGAAATGGGCTCAGAGAGTATTCCAAGCTGATGTGCTGAAAACTGAAGGGGATATACCTTCCATAACCAAGTATGTGGGAAGACATCTCTCATGTATCTGTGTGGAAGGAGCAATAGAGAAACATGAGGGTCAACACAGAAGTCCCTGAGAAAGCACCACAGAATGGTAGACTTTAAAGCAGGGGCTAAAAGTCATTGAGTACAATCCCTTGCTGAAGCAGTTAATCAACTCTAAAGCATCCCTGATGGATGACTGTCCTATTTCTAATGAAGAATTCACTTTCTCAGGCAGTCCAGTCCGTTGTCAAACAGTGCTTACTGTCAGACATTCCTCCCAATGTTTAGTCAAAATCTCCTTTCTGTAACCTACCTCCATCTGTTCAGATCCTCCCTTTGGGAACCATTAAAAAAATTAAGCTTGCTCCGTCTGCCATCTAACTACCCTGGGCAATTTTCAGAGCAAGACGCCACACCGCATCTCAAATCACCACAAATCTCATAAGGATCACAGGTCACTACCCTCTTCTGTCATTTGAGGATCACCATATCTGATGAAAATGGCAGGCTCCTCTAAGATCAATCTCCTCTAAATTTAAGGAGCATTCTATTAAGCCTCTGCATAAGTGGTATACAACTCCCAGAAGCCTTCACCACCACCTCAGCTGGCCAGGATTTCTGGGAGTTGATGTCCAAGAACATCTGGAGGCCCAAGGTTGGGGACCACTGGTATACGCCACTCCATTTAAGCTATATCAAGAAAGGCATCAGTTCATCCTGTTGGAGGAAATGTGGGAACACTGATACATACTTTCACATGTGGTGGACACGTCTTCCACCACATGTTGTTCAGGCCCAGAGTAATTACAGAAACAGAATCAATCACAGAGCAAAACAATTATAAGATCTAGCTCTTCTATCCTTTTTTTCAGGTGATAATGAACAGCTACTTCATAAACAGTTGATTATGTTTTTCTGTATGCCAGCATGTTTGAAAATTGCCACAAACTGGAGAGGAACCTGTAATTTATCTTTACATGCATAGAGGAACAGAATATGGCACAACCCTCTTTCCTGCCTCTTTCTCCCATATTTTTTTTTGCAAGTGACATAGTGCTGAATTCATATAACAACCTGATCATAGAGAGAGGTCTCTCACATCTTGGGTACAACATCCATAATGGCAAATATAATATGCTGCAACACAGGGTAAACAGGGACGAGGCAGAAGATAGATTTGGCCCTGGAGATCCGAATTCATTCAAGTAAGCTAGGTGTTCCGCCTTTTCACCTCTCCTGGACAGCAGCCCCATTCCTGTTTCCTCTGTCAGATTTCTGTTAGGTTGAACAGTGCTTTGCTTTTGGGGAAAAATGCCTCTGTTTCCCATTAGCATTAATTCAGCTTTCCTACTTGGAAGACCTACCATTTCTTTGTTTTTCCTCTTGTTCTGAGCATAGCAAAAACTCTCTTTGTTATCTTTAACTTCTCCTGCACAGCTGAGCTCATTCTGAGCTTTAGCATTCCTGACCTTTTCTATATCGGTGGATTGGGAGCGAAGGGTTGCTGGGGGACTGCATGCAGCCCTCAGATCACATTTTGCCCACACCTGTCTTAGACCATAAACAGAGCACATTGCTTCAGAAAAAGCCTAAAACCGCAGAAACAAAACTTAGAGCTGACCTGGAAATGGAGCAGCAGCAGTCTGAGGGACCCGATGGCTCCCTTTGAGAAGCTGACAGGAGATCATACAGAGGAGGGGCAGGATCTGTTCTTGATCATCCAAGAGTACAGGACACATGATAATGGGCTCAAGCTACAGGAATCCAGATTTAGGCTCAATATTAGGAAAAACTTCTTAATTGTTAGAGCAGTACGACAATGAAACCAATTACCCTGGGAGGTGGTGAACACTGGAGGCATTCAAGAAAAAATTGGACAACCATCTGTCAGGTCTGCTTTGATTTAGATTCCTGCATTGAGCAGGGAGTTGGACTAAGTGGCCTTATAGGCTCCTTCCAACTCAATTATTCTGTGATTCTATGACATTCTATAACAAGCACTGCCTGTCCAGTGAAATTTAGGGCTTTGCCTCCTTCTTCCCAACCTCTATTGGCTTAAAATCTATTAAGCATAAAATCAAGATTTTCTTTTGAGAATAAACCCCACCGAACTCAGTGGGACTTGCTTTTCATAAATAAACATGCTTCAGCTTCTACCATAAACATCCTTTCGGTATGAGTTGTGCAGTGGAAAATATATTTCATGAAAAAATCGTCTGGTCAAATTTCAGAAAAAGCCTAGCTAATAACGGCTGAGTTACAGCCATCTGCCCTTAAGGTCACTTGTTTCCAACCATATTTTTGCATTAGTTTCTCCTTTCCATGGAGCAATGATGTCAAAAGGTCTGGGTTCTTGCAGCGGACTCTTTTGACTCGTTTGGTAAGAAACCATTCTTTATGCGTAACAATAGGAGACTTCACTGTTCCCACTGAATTGGAATCAATGCTGTCAGGGCAATTTATGCAACATGTTTCAGAAGGCAGAAGGCAGAAGGCAGGACTGGCCAAGGCATCTGATGGGTGCAGGGAATCTTCCAAGGGAACCTCTTTTCATACGAGCAAAATGGCCACTGCAGGCAAGGCAAGGCAAGAGCAGAAGCAAACACGGAAGAGAGATGTGGGTGTGGGTAGGTGTGAATATACTTCTGCCAGAGCCCAGAGAGCAAGTGGCTGAGTGGAAAAGCTGTGGCGGTGATGCTATTTCTGTGATTCTACAAAAAAACACATTACCATGTATGTTGTGTGATAAGCAAATGCATGAGTGAGAGAGAAGCGAGGGGCTGCTGTTTGTGCTGATGTATGAGTATGTATTTGGGTGTGTGAGAGAGAAGCTGCTGTACGTGTGGGTAAAAAGGTGTTGCAGCTTTGGGTGCCTGGGCTGAGTGTGGGAGAGCAACAACAATGGCTCTGAGAGTACCGATGTGTAAGAGACAGCTCCTTGTGGGTTTCTGTGGGAGGCAAGGAGATGGCTGCTGTGACAAAGGGAGGGAGAGGACAACATTGTGTGAATTTTTTTCACCTTTCCTGGCCTGCAGCTGTCTTGCACTGGAGGCCATGAGGGTCTTGAGTCAGGAATGGGGACATGATCACCAGTGGTGCATCTTCAGCTGCCTTCCCCAAAGCATTGCCCCTTTTGCAAAGTGAGAAAGTGTTTCACCGACCACCCTCCCTGGAACGCTTTGGCCTTGTGTCTGGCTCCTCCCACTAGGTGCAGCAACAACGTGTTTCAGTGCCTTAGGAAACACACAACCCAGAAAAAAGCACTGGCTTAGGACACACAGGCATTTAATTCATTTTGCTGGCAGCTGCCAAAATGAATGGATTCTCTCCTTCTCTACTCGTTTCATTGGGGCTAGACGGGCCTGCATTTTCAGAATAGCAGTTGTCTCTGGAATGAACATCACCCATTCATTCATAACGGATAATCTAGATGACGTCACTGCCAAATGTCAGCATTCCGGCGCTTTTGTTGTACAGTATTCTGTCCCCCCCCCACTCCAGCTTCCCTACTTACAACAGGTCTGCTAAACAGATTAAAAGTGTATTTTTCCTGCTTTGTTGTGATTCACAGCCTGAATGAGCAAATAAATGTGGAAAGGAGATAATCATTTAGTTCAGATTATAATTTCATCTGGAGACCCTCTGCTGGGGTAGATGTTTAAAATACATACTCCTTATGTAATTTACAAGTGTGCTGGATCAAATGAGCATACATGGTTATGGACAAAGGCCATTACAGAACACAACAGAAACATGTCATACACACTAAGCAAAACAATGCAAAAGCACTGTTTTAGAAGAGAATTGCAGTAAGATATAGCAGCTGCACACATTCTGGCCACTTTGTTGATGTTCTGGGGATCCTGATTGGAAAGGAGAAATACAACATTACTCTGATCGGCCGGGGGATTTTTGAAGAATGTATGAAAAAGACTGCGGAAAAAAGTAATAGCAGAAGGAGCAGTATAACAGGACAGTCTCTACAAATCTACAGTCACAGGGCCACAGAAGTTCCTCAAAGGGTCCTTCATGATATCTTCCCTCCAGGAGCACGGAAGGCAAACAGTACAGTACATTGGACTAAAATAAAAGCTTTTCTGAACAAGGGTGCCAGATCTGATTTCCAAAGAAGGTCATTACAAGCTCCACTGTCATTACCAGCATACATAGGCAAACGCTCCTAATGCTGTAGTATCCTCTGCTAGTGGACCTTTCACTTAGCTGTTTCCTCATTGTTCCTTTCTATTTGCATCTTAATTCTTGGATCTCTGAATTGCTGTTTCCTTCCCTCCTTGATCTGGATACTCCTGACTTGGCTTCTCCTTACAAGTGGGATCTTTCGCTGCCTTCCCTGCTCTTTGCAAATTATCACAATTGCGCAGCTAAGAAGCTGAGGCTGCTGTAAAAGAAACTACAGTAATGATACACTGGCACATTAAAGAGTAAGTAGTGTCTGATATGAGACCTTTGTTGAACCCAATTTCTGAATAAGGGTACTTTAGGATCTCGGGGTGGGGGTTACTTTATGAGATTGTTGTGGAAAGTGTAGCAGTAACTGAGCACTAGATAGAATCACCATTTCTGTTTTGGGGTGGGTTATGGGAGCAACCCATCTCATTTCTGAAAGCAGCTTCTGAAATTTAGTCCCTTCTCACCATGGACGTGCCTTGTTCAGTTGTTCAGTTTTGAATGCCAGATGGTGGAGTGCCAATCTCCCCTTGTAAAGACAAAAGCTGAATTGCCAGCTATTTAAAGGCTGTGTTTGTATCCTTAGTTAACATGATAGTGCTGAGAGCCAGGGGCTGTCATGGTCTGCTTGACTTTTCTACAGACTCTTCTTGAAGAACTGAGTTTTAATAAAAATGCTTTTCTATCTAATACAAAAGTTATTACTGGAAAAGGAACAGAAAGTATCCCTAGAGTGCGGATTTTCAAAAAAAATTCCAGCTTCCTGAGCCATCTTCAAGAGATACAGTGGACCCTTGACTTACAGATGGCTCGACTTCCAGACTTTTTTAGGTACAGACTTCTATGGCTGCAAATTTTAGGTTTGACTTGCAGCTGGAGAATCGACCTACAGACCAGAAAAAAACCAAAATGGAACAAAAATGGAACAAAAACGGCGGTTACGGGATTAATCGGTTTTCAATGCATTGTAGGTCAATGGAGACTTGACCTACAGACTTTTCAACCTGCAGCCACCGTTCCAATATGGATTAATTCCGTAAGTAGAGGGTCCACTGTAATGCTGTGATATTCCCAAACAACATTACTTTTCTGTCTTTCAGTCACTGAATGGCCATGGAGAGAGAATAGTCTGATCATTCCATATTTGCAACCCCCTTCTTCTTCCTTAAACTATGAAAACATAATACTAAGCAACAATCTTGATTCAAGATTGTTCCTTAGTATTATTTTCTCATTCAATAACTTTCCAAGAATAATGCTGGGGAGAGGGCAATGCAGCCAGACCTTTCCAAGTTTGCAAAGCATGCCAAAGAAAACAACTTGTCGGCCAGCAGACCAGAGTTCCTGGAACAGGACCAAGAAGTCTAGATTAAGCAGAGGGTGGGGAGGGGAAGGGATAATCAGACTGCAAAACAGCTTCCACCACAGACTTAACCCAGATGCCTCAATCTGAAGGGAAGAGGTGCCAGCCTGGCCATAGACAAGCTCAAAGACCTGAAGGGTAGAAGCCAACTAGACAAGGAAAGAAAGACACTTTCTACCCCAAGGAGAAGAAAACAGCAAGCACAAGAAAGCAAACCTGAAGAAAGAGAGCGTGGCAGACTGTGAGCTAGCACTGTAGTTGACGTTTTGATACCATATAGAATTTCCCGCCTTTCATCTTTTTTGTGCATGTTCAATTCCAAGAAACTAGTGCGGGATAACTCTATTTAAAATACTTTACTTTATTGCTTCATAGCCAGTCAGGCTGTACGCAGAAACAGAAATTGAACCATCCTTAAAAGATGACAACTGATCTCAAACATACAGTAATTACATATAAATGATCAGAGAAGCATAAAATAATACACTAAGCATTCTCAGGTAAGGATCAAGTTGTAAGATTAACTTGTAGTAACTGTGAAGCAGGCAATAAGTTCTATCTTTCCGTGGCTCATTTAGAGCTCCTATAGGGCATATACTGTAGTAGTCAGTGCCAGGTAGCAGAAATAAAACTGTACATAAAGGGGAGTTGGTTTTTTTTTTATCCCAGTTGTTAAGGGTTCAAGATGGTGATCCCTCAAATCTGTATACAGAATCATTCAGGTAGAAAATGTACCATGTCCTCCATCTTAGAGCATCCCACTGGGCAGTGTCTACTTGTACCATGCTGGTCAATCAAAAGGCAACATTACTATTTAAAATAATAACTTAATGAAAAATAATATATCCCCATGGCAAATAATTCTACCCAACTGCCAGTTGCTACTCCTGCCTCCCCGACATGAAGTGTGTTTCTTCATTACATTCATCACCATCGTGCCCTCTAATACTCCCCTAGTAATTAAACTCAGCCATTGAACCAAATTTTTCAAATTCTAGAATCAGAACCTGGATGAACCAAAAGACATATGACTTTTCTAGATCTTCTCTAATCTGCCTCAGGAATACAGTATTACTGTAAACATAGAACTTTCTTCTGTAGAGGTCATACAAGCTTCTGTTTACGACCTCTAGAAGCCATTCCCAATATTCCCTTCAAGCACAGCAAAGCCACCTGGGGGATTGTGGGAGACGTAGTCCCAAAAAACTAAAAACCCACTTTTTCCCAAGCTACATTACACACCAAGCGGTTGAGAACATATTAGAAAGGGAGGTGTTTTCTTCTGATATTTTGTGTCCATGGTCTATTTTATTTTATTTTATTTTACTTAAAATATTTTACCCTACCTTTCCCCTTCATAAGGACTCAAGGCAGCTTACATAATTAAAAATACAATATTTAAACAATTAAAAAGTAAGCATACAAAAATTTAAAAAGAATTAAAAAAACAAATATATTAAAAGTAGTTAAATAAAATTAATACTAAAAACATTTAAAAGCAACAAGGCACAACAATCTATTTAAAAACCTCTCTCTGACAGACAGTCACTGAAGGAAAACCTGCCTGAAGAGAAAGGACTTTGCCCGCTTGCAGAAGGACAGCGAAGATGGGGCCAACTTGGCTCTTATGGGAGGGAGTTCCAGAGTCTGGGAGCTGCAGCAGAGAATGACCTCTCCCATGTCCCCACCAAACACACCTGTGAGGGTAGTGGGTGCAAAGACTGACTGATGATCAATTTCCAGACACAATTCAAAGTGCTGGTTCTAACCTATAAAGCCCTAAACAGCTTGGGTTCAAGCTGCCTCAAGGATTGTGTCTCCCTTTATGAACTTGCCTAAGTGTGACGATCATCATCAGGAGCCTTTCTCTTGGTCCCATCACCCTCACAGCTGTATTTGGGGGTGACTGGGGAGAGGGGCCTCTCTGTTGCTGTTCCCGGACTTTGGAACTCCTTCCCTGCTCAAGAGGCCAGACTGGCCCCATTTTTGTTGTCCTTCTGCAAGCAGGCAAAGACCTTTCTCTTCAGACAAGCTTTGTCTTAATGACTAGCTGTCTGAGTAGGGTTTTTAATTCTGCCTTTCTGCTTTAATGTCTTTTTTGGTGTCGCTTTTGTTTAACCGTCTTTTGATGTGGTGATTAAATATTGTCTTCTCACAATGTAAGTCACCTTGGGTCCTTTTTAAGGGGAAAGGCAAGGCAAAAATATTTTAAATAATAAATAAATAACCAGGTCTGAAGCCAAATTGAAATGAAGCTAGATCAGTGGTTCGCAACCTTGGGTAACCCAGGTGTTCTTGGACTGCAACTCCCAGAAACCCTGGCCAGCGCAGCTGGTGGTGAAAGCCTCTGGGAGTTGCAGTCTAAAAACACCTCGGTTACTCATGGTTGGGAACCACTGATCTAGATAATCTATTCTATCTCATCCAGGAACCCCCCGGAGGTGAGAAGCCATGATCCACTCCAGTATCTCGCTCAAGAATGGAATATTAGAAACTGGCCAGTATCATGGGATCCAAGGAGGGCTTGGATCTACTGGATTCCTTGTTTTTTAAACTTTATATATTTGTTAGTGGGTTCAAGCTCAGGCTTTCTCCTGTTCTCCCTTTTCAGTCCTCAAAAGTGGTGACGACTCCTTGAGAAGCATAAACTTTTTATTAATTGGCAACAGCGAATCATGAACAATAACTTCAGTAGGACCAATATGTCCCGTCTAGACCAACAGTCTTTAAACTCTGGCGTAACGAAAGATTTCACCAACGGGGGTTCACTCCAAAGTGCTTGCTATTGGTCGGTTTCCATGTCGGGTTCCACAAGCTGGGGCAGATGGTCCCACAGCAAGGGGGTCGAGCCCTCTCCCCTTCTGTGGCTGTCACTGGTTGACTGGTTGGTACCGGCCTGACCCCCTTCTTCCAAAGATCCTCCCCTTTCAGGTACACATAAATGGTCCATTCTCTCGGTTCTACTTCTAACTGCACAGCTATCCCTTCTTCCACTTTTCTAAGTGTCTCCTCTCCCTCTCTTTTTCTTAACCTTGGGTTGACTGACTGCGTGGTATTGCTGCCTCCTCTCTATGTCCTCAAGAGGCAGTTTCATCTTGACTCTCTCTCCAGTCCATGGAGCCTCCATTTCTAGTTGGCCCCATCCTAAGGGTATATCTTCCTCCCTTTCACTACTCTTCTT
The DNA here is from genome assembly GCF_051106095.1 of Pogona vitticeps. Classification (NCBI taxonomy): domain Eukaryota; kingdom Metazoa; phylum Chordata; class Lepidosauria; order Squamata; family Agamidae; genus Pogona; species Pogona vitticeps. Next base: position 186,216,713 of record NC_135784.1, read on the forward strand.
TCTCCTCTCCTCCTCCTGTTCTACCTCTGCCTCCCAGTCCACCTCTCCTTTTACCCCTTTCTCCACCTCCACCACCAAATACTCTCCTTCTATTGGGGCCCTTGCTTCTCCGCTCTTCCCCTCCTCCTCTTCCCCACTCTTTTTCTCCTGTACTTCTGTTATCCGGTTCTCTTATGGAGGAAAGCTCTAAAAATAGAGAACTGAGACACGGAGGCTTTTCTATTGAAGTTCATTTATTTGCATGAAAAAAAAACAAACCGCCACTGCAGTTGGCGGGAAGAGAACCATTCACCTTAATTGAGGGTGATTAGGGTTTTCTTCAAAGAAACAAAGGAATTGGTACAATCTTATAGCTGTCCCCTCAGGGCGAGAGGGGTGGGCCTTAAAAGGTCATTAAGTTAGTTAGCAACAATTCATTGGATTAGTGAAAACACATTTTAAACATGCGCAGAACAATTCACTTTCCCTAAATCGTCCCTTTGTCTTCTGTTAGCTCTGCATTCCATGCTTATCTATGTCAGTGTAGCTTTTGAGTCCTTGAGTTGTGAAGAAAGAAAGCAAGGAGAGGGGGGGTCCAGCTTTTACAAGGCTGGCTAATCTCTTCTGAATACACACACACACACCAAACAGCCTGTTTCCAAGTAAGAACAATCTTTTATGAGGCAATTGCCTTAATTGAATAAGTCAAACATTTACTTCTATCACTTCTAACTGGGTCATTGCAGGTAGTATAGTATAAACAGTCTCGTATCCCTCCATGGGAGGTGTTTGAGGGTATGACTCACCCCAGAATTTGGATTTTTTGCATATCCTAGTTTTATTATCCAACAATCTCAGGTCAGAGTCATGGAGCTGCGTGTGAAGACATATAGACCAGACTATACAAAACATTGTGGTGTCGCATTGCTAAAGTAGAAGGACTCAGAACTTCACCACTCGGACAAAATCAATAGAGGACAAAACTCCAGAGGCACTCCTAATATATTTTCCTGATGAACCAACATGTTTCAAGTGATTTAAATGGGAGGGGGATTTAAAAGACAAGTCAACGGAGATATGTAAAAGAAAAAAGCAGCAAAAAAATTCCTAGTGCAGGCAATCACAATTATTTGAATTAAGCTTTATAGTAACTTATATTAATAAGTTGTGAAAAAAGGAATCAGATGTTGAAATTTATACAGCAGTAATGTTCTCTCTCTTTCACTCACTCACTCACTCACTCACTCACTCACTCATTCACTCATACACACACACACACACACACACACACACACACACACACACACACACACAGAGTTACCTTTGAATATCAGATCTACAAGATTTACAGCAATGACTTTATGGTGGTGGGATGAATCCTATTTTAAATAAATTCTTTCTTACTAGCATGTAGATATATGTTCAGACTCTAGAAAACAGTTGATTTAACCTAAGCACATAGCAAAACAAAAACGCTCAAGGGCAGCCCCCTTCATCTGGTCAAACTATACTCTTTTCCTGTACCAGAATCCCCTTCCTGATCATCTTCTCTTCAGCTTGCTTCTTTTACTCTTGACTGACTCCTCTGTACATTCACTGTTTTTTTTAAATTTAAAATATAAGATACAAAACAAATTAATAACAAAGATTTCAAAAAGCAAAGGGAAACAACAATAAGAATAGCAACAAGTTCTCATCCTTTTCCAAGTTCATTTAATTACTTATATGTACACAGGGACATAAACAAGCCAAACAATTCTCTGTCTTTTTAAGAGGCAGACATTTCACAGGTTCTGTGTCCAAAGCACAAAGAAAATTCTGGTTGTTGTGGGTTTTTTGGGCTCTTTGGCCGTGCTCTGAAGGTTGTTCTTCCTGACATTTTGCCAGTCTCTGTGGCCGGCATCTTCAGAGGACAGCACTCTGTGCAAACTACACCAGAGCACAGGTTGCTGTCCTCTGAAGATGCCGGCCACAGAGACTGGCGAAACGTTAGGAAGAACAACCTTCAGAACACAGCCAAAGAGCCCGAAAAACCCACAACAACCATTAGATCCCGGCCGTGAAAGCCTTCGCGAATTCAAAGAAAATTCTCTTTGTTGAGTTGTATTTTGCAATGCAGTACAGCAGCCTTGGTAAGGGGGAAAGGGTAACGCCTTCACTTTCAGGCCTTACTGCTCTGTCCAAGCACCAAAATGCTGTGGCAGAGGCCATGAAGCCCTTCATCTATTAGGTCTCTTTCTGAGACAGCCACAAAGGAAGCAGTCTCCCTCGAGATCCCATGAAATGAGATCCAGAGCTACAGAGCTTTCCCTGACAAAACTGCAAACAGCTTCCTGGGGTCTGTACTGTTTCCAGATCTGCGTCTGGAAACAGTATTATAATCCCAACCCACTCCATCTCCTGCGAGAATGTCAGCCCGTTATTTTTCTGGGCTCAGTATTTCAGCCTAACCATTACGGTATGAAAGCATTCCATCAGCTCTTCTTCTTCATCTCTTCCATGCTACCCCAACCACACACTGGGCAGGAAGTGAATTGTCTGGCATGATTTATCACGGCTTTTACGGCAGATCAAACTTTCCAGACCATTTGGGGGAGGAGAGAAATGAGACCGAGGGGCAGAATTTGTTAGTGCAGGAAAAATGCCAGAGAGAGCAAAAGGCATCCGAACAAGAAGTAAGCTCAAACTGCCAGCGGATTTGTTAGTTCGACTGATTCATTGAATTACTGGAAGCCTTTGTAATAAGTCTTACTCTTACTAACGTTACTATATTGCTTCTGTACTAAAAATATTCAGAGTACCCGACCGGGCAGACATAAAGCCATACTATTTAATAAATAAAAATAAATAACATTTTTAAAAAGGAACAGAGAAGTGGGGAAGTGACTAGAGTGTGATGACATATAAAAACAGCCCTGCGGGATCAAACTGGGACAGGAAGTCCTGCTGAGGGTGTGATTACACTGCCAGTTAGAACCACTGTTGATTTGGTTAAGAAAAAAATAAAATCAATTCAAAATAAGATGTCTCCATGACGTAAATGGAAGCATATGTACTGTATTTGGTTGGAAGGTGAAGCAAAATACTCCTCTGCCAGAGGGTTATTTTAAATCACATGGAAAACCAAATTGTTTCAATCAGTTTGGCATATGTAAAGCCCTTTATCAGAATAGATTTTGCCTTACTGGCAAAAGGGGAGAAACGGGAGTGGAGAAAAGGAGGACCGGCCACAGCAGAGGCAGAAGGAGGAGTGCTAGTCTTCACTGCCTGGGTCAGCTGCACTGAGTTCTGGATCAGCTGCCATCTCCTGCCACCCCTTTGCCTACTCGCTCTTCTTCCCACCCCTGCTTGTCCCCTCACTTGCTTGTTTCCCCCTCCACCTGCTCTCACCCCTTCCACCCTCTTTCCCTTTCCACCCCTTTCCCTCTCATCCTTCTCCCTCTCATAGACAGTGTTCTCCTCACCACCCCGCCACTCCGCCACCCCACCACCCTGGCTGAGTGGAGCCACCAGATCAGAGATGGCATCAGAGGCAGCAACTGTGAGGACCCACAGTCCAACCCCAAAATTTGTGATTCCAACTAAAGTCTCACATGATTTTAACCCAAATTCAAAACAAAAAGAAAACCCCAATCCTTCTCCCGGTTTATTCCAGCAATGGGTCGAGGCCCTTAGTGGGGGTCAAGAGATCCAAGATTGTACTTTCTCTCTGCTAAGGTATTTTAGAATCCAGCTTGAGTACAGACTGGGATCAGGTCGGAGTGCATTTCCCCAGGCATTGTGGGATCCACTGGGGAAAAAGTCACATCAGACAGATCCACAAACAGGCCAGATTGAGATCTATTTCCCTGTGTGATTACACCCAGAGACTTCAGAAAACATGATGTTAAACTCTGCCAATCTAGGGAGAGGGGTGGAAAGAGAGACATCACAAACAAGTTCATGGTGCATCAGATACTATCAGAAATGCCCTGGGGTTGCTAAAGAAATTCTGGATTAAACCTTCACTTCATTCAAGATGACACATGCAAAATAAAGTGTCATTCCTCTAGTCTCTCACAACAACACATGTAGATTATACTGAGCAAAGTTCTTTGAATTGAGATCAACCCACACATACACCCATTTAGGGTGTGTATAAAAGTGCCTCTCTTATTTAATCCTTTGCTACTGAGATAAACATCTTTTTATAGATAACCCTACAACTATTAAGCTTCTTCAAAACAGCTTCTTCAGGAATCTTTTTAGGCCAAGATAATATTAAACAGTCATTAGCATAGAATCTTTCCAAAAGTTGAGGAAGTACCCCACACAAAGGATTAAAAAAAGCTTTGTTTTCTCCGAACAAACTAAAGTGCAGTTTCGCTTACAGTTTGTGTAGGGGAATAAAGTCAGGGTTTTTTAAATTAATCTGCAAGGGGGTTAGTCTTTCCCAGCAGCCCCCAAGCCTAATTCCAAACTAACAACTAGAGTCTCTTCTTTAAACACAACAGGTGTCTTTTCAACGACAACTTCAAATGGCTCACAATCCTATCCTCCCCCTGCATTAGTTTCCAACAGTTACAGTCTCTTTGTCCTTCCAGTTAGGGGGTCCCAGTGAGGATAACTCTAACCATGAACCCACTCTCTTCTTCACATATGCAGGGTGTGCTGGTGGCCCTGACAATGGCTTCCACAACAGAGATGTCAAGCCCACTTCTCAGTGGAATCCTTGGAGCTGGCCACCTGGCACCAGGAGGCCTCTCTCTGGTATACCACCTGTCTCCAAGTTTCCACCTGGGGAACTGGCCATGGCGTGTGTGTTCTCTTTAACAGACTGTTTCTGATGCCCATCCAATATGGCCCTCTCTCTTCTACTCCTCTCCAGACTTGTCTTCTCTCCTCAGAAAGCTGCCTTCCAAGGGGTTTGGTGTGTCCTTTGGAGTGTCACCTCTCTGGGAGGTGACTCCAATATTCCTCCTTCCTGGAGTAAGGGTCCAGCCATGTCACCCAGCCCTTGAGGAGCTCTTCTGACTGCCTGATCTTTTCATTTGGAGGAATCTGTCTCCTGGGGGGATCTTGATCTTCCTCCTTTCCGATACCCCTTTTTGGCTCAAGCTCTTTCTGGGTCTTTCCCCTTTTCCTCTTCTCTTCCTTCTGTCCTTCTTCTTTCATCTTCTTTCCTGACCCTCCGCCCCCTACTTTCTCCTCTATGCTCCATTTCACCTCTCTCACTTCATGTGGACCCTCCTCGTTCAGGTCCTCCTTTCCTGCACTGCTGGTGGGGTTTTTTATCACAATTTTTGGTGGGAGTTTCAATCTTCAGCTACTGAATTCCCACCTCCACGTCTATGCTCAAAGTTCTGTATCCTTCAATGCTTGTAGGGAGAGAACACAAACTGACAGGGTACGTGGTGTAGAGCGGATTAGGAAAGGATAGGGGTTTTTAAAATTAAATTATTTAGGTAATCAACATCAACCGTGATCTTAAAGGAGGAATGTCTCACAGTGGCTCCCATGTCACTGTTGGGTAATTTAGAGTGAGAGGGGCAATCACACATGCCAGGAAAGTAGGGAAAAGTTCATTTCTGAAATTGATTAAAAATAAATACCTGTTCAAAATAAATTATTTGACCACTGAAAAATTACACATTACAGAGCACATAATGTAGTTACAAACAAACCCGAACACACACACACACACACACAGAGAGAGAGAGAGAGAGAGAGAGAGAGAGAGAGAGAGATATTTCAAGTGGGATAACATTGAGGAAATAAACATAATATTTCACAGTATACCCCACCCTTACTTGAGATCAATACTATTAAGTGTAGTGGGGCTAACACATTTTAAAAAGGTACTCTCCCATCCTAAACCAAATCTTAGAGATCAATTGGTCTAGAACAACGGTCGCCAACCTTTTCCGAACCACGGACCGGTTTAGAGTGCGGGGGGAGCATCCGTGCATTGGGGTGGACGTGCAGGAGGTTGGGAGATCTGTCTCCGCGGCCTGGTCCTGCCAAGGCTACAGCCCAGTACCGGACCCCAGACTGGGGATTGGGAACCCTGGGTCTAGAAGAAGAGAATGGTAAACCACGTCTGAGTACTCTACCTGCAAATCCCTAAAAAGGGTCAACATAAGTCAGAATTAACTTGACGGCATAGGATTAATATTGAAGAAGGCATCCTCAGAGTGCCCTTCCTTAATCTGGCAAAAGGGACACCACCCTCAAACAATCTACAGAAACAAGTTGATCCTGTTGGAGAGACCCAAAACTGCCCAGCGAGGACTTAATATGCCCTGTGGGTATGGCTGGAGAGTTAAAAGGGATGAAAATAGAACCAAATTGCCTGTAAAACGCAGCAGGTTATCATGAACAAGATCACACTCCACACACACTACAAGATATTCTTCCAAGTCCCATTTTTACACTAGAATTCACAGTTTGAATTCTCCAGCTTTGCTTTGAAAATGGAACTAAGACCCTAACTACACAGGAAAAAGTATGAAGGAAATACTAATGGTTTGGAGTGGGGTGATTTGCATTTTTCCCCTGTTGATTACATCATGCAAAAGGATGGCATGGAACTATTTTGGGGGGAAACTGGTTTACAATAATCGGGCACATGAGGGGAAGTCCGTTATGTGCAAACATTGCAACAAAATAGCATTAGGTTAGGGAGAGCCGCTTTCACTGTAACAGCCCTGGCGAAATACTCTCGCTATTCACCCCAAGGGGCACTTTGCCTCTGGAACCTTGTTGACGGGTGGGAAGAAACATGCAGCCCTTTAGAAGAAAAAAGAGCACAGGGTGGGTCCAGGCACTCCCTGAGAAATGTTTTGAGCAAATGTGGAGCGTGATTTCCACAAATGCTGTTCCAGGGAGCAGAGTGGAAAGCAGGGCTTCAGTCCTTATTCAGGTGGCACAGCCACCCACGAAATTGAAGATGATGGAGTCAAACACTTTTTCAAAACATTATTATAGCTTGAACTCAACGTCTCTACTGTGATATTAATTCCCATGGCCTCACTGGTTTCCTTCACCATATTATTCTTTCATTGTCACTGGCCATGGAACAAGGGTGAGGGTGGAAGGGCTGAAGTGATCAGGTGGAAGAGTTCAAAAGCCCTATGTAGGAGGGCACTCACGATAGGAATTACCACTCAGTTATGTACTGAAAATAATCAAATAATCAAAAATCAAAATTGCCACTGTAATTGAGGCCAAGTCAATTCTATATGCACTTACTTGGAATTAAGGTCAACTCAATTATAATCAGAGAGGAGATTCCCCCCCTGCCCCCCTGGCACTATGCTACCTGTTATGATTGCAGCAACAGGTAATCTGTCGTGCCCTGGATCATTCTAGAAAGCCTTTACACTCTTTAAAAATAAAGGGAGAGGGCCTGTCTCCAGGCATTGGGAGAATAAAGGTCTGTGACAGTTATTTTTATTGTCTATATTGGTGCCCCATAACACTGGGAATCATTCTCGAGATTAGCATCCACAAATCTTTTTTTTTACATTTGTGTTTGCAATTTGCATTTGTTCTATAGTTTCTCTCAATAATTTAAACAGGGTTGTTTCAGAGGTTGGTTCAAATGAGATGCACAATGGAAGACAGAGAAAGACTGTGCTTGTATTCTAATATACACCTGTAAGGAAATAGAAGGAAAATGGGACTTGTGGTCATACAAAGATGGAGTCTGTTAGGTTTTGTGTACGTTGTATTTAAAAGCACTGAAATGTTCTCATGAGATTGTTGTTCCGAGTTACTTTGCCTGGCACCAAGATGAGAAGCAAGAACGAAGAGACAGAGAGAAGCCAAAACAACAAATACCTCTTAACTGGGACAAAATAAGCCATCTGGAAGATGTTATGTGAAATAGGGGAGTGGACTGTATTATGCCCCCATGATCTTAATCGGTTAACCGTTTGGAAACGTCATAAAGGAGGTGGTCCAGAGACATGTAGAAAAATGGTTGTTCATGTATGTGACAGATTGATGGTGGATGTTGTGGAATGTGAGAGGAAAGAGGTTTATCCTTTGAAGGAGAAGGGGGGGAGTTAGCCCAGCTTCTCTAGCAAGCTACAGAAAGCAAAGATTACTCAGTATAGTTTTACTTGTTCTTATTTTACCTAGGAATTGTAAGCTTACTTGAATCATGGTAAGTGGTAGTTTTGCACCTACATTGACTCCTCGCCTGAGATCATTATCTCTTTAGGGAGAAGTGATTCTGACAACACCAATTATATGCACAGGCCTAGTACAAACAGCATTGTCGTTGATTAAGCAAACTGACTAAAGCTGTAAGGACCTCTAGTGGCCGATGTACACAGAAAGTCCCCATGCTACACAATATGCACAGTTGTTCAAAATATGGAGCTGGAAGACAGCTTTGCGTTGCCAAAAAGATGAACAGGTGAGTCCTACATAAAATCAAGCCTGAACTCTTGGTTGAAACAAAAAAATGATAAAAAGCAAAGTAAAGTGACATGTGCTGCATATATATCCTGTTTCCCTGAAAATAAGACAAGGTCTTATATTAATTTTTGCTCCAAAAATGTATTAGGGCTTATTTTCAGAAGATGTTTTATTTTTTTTTCATGTACAACAATCTACATTTATTCAAATACAGTCCTGTCATCTTCTTCTGGTTGCTGCACAATGGTGGAGGGCAGGGTTTCACTTAACTGGGGCTTATTTTGGGGGTAAGGTTTATATTATGAGCATCCTGAAAAATCATACTAGGGCTTATTTTCAGGTTATGTCTTATTTTCAGGGAAACAGGGTATTGTCCCATAGCACTTCAAGCACTCTGAGTGTTTTACAATATAATTATGCAGACTACACATTGCGCTATTGTCCCCACCAGCAAGCCGGGTACTCAGTTTACTAACCTCTGAAAGATGGAAAACTGAGTGAACCTCGTGCCAGCTACCTGGGATTGAACTCAGTTTGTGAGCAGAGGTTTGGCTGCAGTACTGCAGTTCAACCACTGCACTACAAGGCTCCTTTCAGAACTGAGGATGTTGTACTTTGAGACAAGACGCACTAGAAAAGATGATAATGCTAGGAAAAGTTTAAAGCAGCAAGAAAAGAGAAAGATCAAATATGAAATGGATTGACTCCATAAAGGACAGCACAGCCTTGATTTTGCAAGAGCTAAGCAGAACTGTTAATAATACTGTAGGACATTTTGGAGATCCACAGGGTCACCAGAAGGTGGAGGCAACCTAATGGCACAGAACAATTGATGGGATTACACTCCCTCTGAAAACACAGATGCACAGTTTGGGGGTGCTCCTTGATTCGTCTCTGAGCCTGGATGCCCAGGTTTCGGCAGTGGCCAGGAGTGCATTTGCACAATTAAAACTACTGTGCCATTCCTGGAGAGATCTGATCTGGTCACAGAGAAACAAGCCTTAGTTACATCCTGGCCGAATTACTGTAACACTGTGTGGCTGCCTATAGAAAATGTCAGGAAACTTCACCAGTCCAAAATACAGCAGGCAGATTGCTAAATGGGGCTGGTTACTGGGATCATATAACCCTTCTGTTACATTACAGCAGCTTCAATGGCTGCCAATCCATTTATAGGCACAATTCAAAGTGCTGGTGTTCTCATCCATAAAGCCCTAAGAGGCTTGAGTTCAAGTTTCTCAAAGTATGAGCCCGTTTGAGTGTTAATACCACTAGGAGAGTTTTCTCTCGGCCCCACCACCTTCACAGGTGTGTTTGGTGGGGACACGAGGCAGGGCCTTCTCTGTTGCTGCTCCCGGACTTTGGAACCTCCTCCCACAGGAGGCCAGACTGGCCCCATCATCAGACAAAGACCTTTCTCTTCAGGTAAGCTTCCTGGCAGTGACTGGCTGCCTATGTGGGATTTTTAAATGGATTGTTGTGTCTTACTGCTTTGAATGTGGTTTAGGAGTTGCTTTTGATGACCATTTTTAGTGTGATACTTGTTTGTTTCTCTTTAATATTTGCATAATTATTGTTTGTAGTTTTAAATATTGTCTTTTAATGATGTAAGCTGCCTTGTGTCCTTTTTAAGGTGAAAGGCAGGGTAAAATTATTTTAAATAAATACATCTTATAAATACACAAATACACATTTTAAAATTAAAATCAATTAATCTGAATCTTTATTTCTTGGCCATTTAGCTACAATGGATGACATCTTTGTATTATGAGAGCTGCTTTCTCCACCCTATGCATAACTGTATGGGTAACACTTTTAAGTTCTGTGGCGCTGCTTGCTTATTATTAATGAATCTTGTATACCCAGTTTCATGAAACAAGTTCCTTCTTATTTGCATTCATATAACAGACGACATGAACAATTGTAACAACTAAATGCTATAATTTGTACGCCCAAGACCTTGGCAACAGTGTCAGTGTGGAAGTCACTTGCAGAATCCGCAAATCATCTCACACTTAACATAAAAAAAACTAAAGAACTCATAATTGATTTTAGGAGGAAGAGAAATAGATGTTTGTATTTTTACTGGGGGACTTTTAGTGGGTGGGGAGTGTTTGGGGAATTTTATGTGTGTGCATGTGTCTGGTCTCTGGGTGTCTGTGAATTTCGTTGTATGTGTATATACTTACAATGACAATAAATTATTATTATTATTATTATTATTATTATTATTATTATTATTATTATTATTATTATTATTATTATTATTATTATTATTATTATTATTATAGTTCCAGCATCCCTTTGATTTCAAAGTCAGACAAGAATCCAAGTTATCTTCCTCAGCTGGGTTGAGTATCCATTACACAGGAGAATCTTGAAAATACAGTATCAATACAAATGCTATAGTTATAGACACTATAATATCTGCATAATATAATTCATATACTGTAATACTGTATCAATATAATATAATGTATATTATATAAATTAATAATATAATATCAACATAATTGTATGCATTTCAGAAATTCACTATGTAGATTCAGCCCTCCAACACAAAAATATAAAATTATTTATATTATTTATTTAAAATAAACGTGGGTCCCTTGTTGTACTGCTCTAATAGTTAGGAATTCTTTCCTGGTATTCATCCAAAATCTGGCTTCCAATAACTTAAGCCCATTGTTGTGTCTTGAACTCTGGAATGTCTGAGAATAGATCCTGCCACTTCTCTGTATGACCGCCTTTATACCTTCAGGCATAACATCCAGTCCTGCTCAGGGAAATTCAGATTCCTTTGGTTTTTGCTCGCCCCCTCCCCAATAAGATGAAGATTCTAATTGAAGCCTTCCAACAAGGTGCAAATACGGACCTCCCAACCTGTCCTCCTCGTGTAGAGGCGTGTGTCTCTACATTTTTATGTCTAGCTTCGGCATGCATTTCCGCCCACGACCTGCGAGAAAGAAGCTTTTCCGCCCGCAGTTGGATGATCTGAGTGTCTTCCGGGGACTAAGATGGCGGCTGAGCTGGGATGGTCCCTGGGTTTGGGGCTTGTAATCACGACGGCCTGAAGGGCGGCGCTGCCCCTTTGCCCCGGGAAGGGACCCCACTCCCCCGTCCCATGCCCTCCCAGGTGAGGTGGCGGCGGCGCGGCGATTGTTTTTGTCACCCGTGGCCCTAAAGAGGGGAGGGGGGGGAGAAACTGCTGGCGATAGTGCGGAGGGCATCGGGATGGGTGTCAGGGGTTGCCGGGTGGGGTGGGGTTAGGGGGCGGGGCGCGCTGTGCAACTAGGGCACCCCCGGCCAGTGGGCAGGAAGGAGGGGGGGGAACCCCGGGAGTGACGTCATTATTGGCCAATATGAGGAAATGGAAGTCTGGGCCAAACTGGCTGGTGGGGGGGATGTCGTTCAGAGAAGCCAACTTTCCCAAACTCTGCCCCCCTCCCGCCCCTCTCGCTGTCCCCGATGGCTCCCGCTTGGTGTAGATGCAGCAGACACTTGAGGTGCTTCCCCTTCCTCTCGAGAACAGCTGAGATGCTTGAAATAAAGGGGTTCCTCTTCTCCCCTCTTTCTATTCATCTCCTTGTCTCTGCAGCCCAGTCTGTGACTTCCACCCTGGTTCTTTGCACTCTTGCCTTCTGGGTCTTCCTTGGGCGGAGTGGCCCGGGATCTGAGGTGGCACCTCAGTTGTGTTCCCAGTTAGCGAAGTGTTTCATTGCTTGAAGTAGAGTGGCTCCCTTTGCTCACTCTACCTGCTGCTAGGTTTTTTTTCCTGATACAGAATGATACGCGGTCTCACCTTGCTTTCCAGTTGACAGAAGATGAATAGTTCCATCTGCCGCCTGTGCTCAAAAGCAAGTAGTGAAAGTATGGTTGTTGTGGGTTTTTCGGGCTCTTTGGCCGTGTTCTGAAGGTTGTTCTTCCTAATGTTTCGCCAGTCTCTGTGGCCGGCATCTTCACTCTTTTCGTGTTCTCTTCAATTCTCATGATTTTGGCTGCAGGAGTATATAAAATTTCCTCTTGCAAGGTCTTTCCTAGGGCCTTTAAGTGGGAATCCCTGGACTGAGAGCTGTACAGAATCCCTTAAATATCTTTTGTTTTTCCTTGGGATATCTGGTAGAGTTAAGGATGGAAGGACAGATGTCTATGGAGAATGAAGCAGAGCTGACATGAGTCAGTCAGGTGGGAGGGATACAGGTTTTGTGTGCAGATACATTGATACTTAAATATTTAAGCTCTTGTGCTTCCTCAGTTGCCTTGCTAGCAGACTAATGGCTTTTCCTTGTTTTTTCTGTAGCTCCTCTTCCCTGGCAATGCATGTGGCGTGTCCATCCCAGCCCTCGGAAAGGACGGAGCCTGCACTGGTCCTAGCTGTTATATGAATTCCGTGTCACCCACCTCAGTGCAGTACTTAAACCAGGATGAGCTGCGCCACTCAGAGGGAAGACAACTCTTTAATCCTAGGGCCAGCAGCCAAAGAGGGAGCAACCCAGGGCTGTTTCCTGGAGGGAGAGCAGCAGCCAGCCAGCAAAGTGAGCCCGACGAAGTGGACAAGATCAAAAGCAAGCTTCTCTCTACCTGGAACAACGTGAAGTATGGTGAGTCTGACTCGTGAAAACCTTTCCCATCTGATTTGTTTCTTTTGAAATAAAAGAATTCAGGTAGAACGTGGTCACTTTCGCCCAGAGTTCCATTTGCTGCCACTTCTTCCACCAAATGATCTCTGTTGATTAAGATCAAGTCCAAAATAGCTACTCCTCTGGTTTCCTCCGCCGTTTTTTGTAGGAGAAAATTTCTGGCACACAAGCCAGAAATTTCTTGGAAGGTCCATATTTGCCACAGTTTGTCTCCCAACAGATATCAGGATAATTGAAGTCTCCTGCTACTACTACATTATGTTTCCTTGAAATTCTTGCAATTTGTTTTTCAAAAGTTTCATCTGCATCTTCTTGAATGGGTGGTCAGTAATAGAGTGCAACTACCGTGTTCCTTTTGTTTTTTGCCCAAATTATATTAATCCAGATGCTCTTGATGGGACAACCAGGCTCAGCCTCATGTATTGCTATGCAGGAATGTGTGTTTTTGACACAGAGTGCTACTTCACCTCCCCTTCCATTCTCTCTATCCTGTTTGAATACTTTGTACCCTTCCGTTGCTCTATTCCAGTCATGGGAATCATCCCACCAAGTTTCAGTCATCCATATCAAGTCATATTTATTCTCCTGAACTAGAATTTCCAGTTCTTGTTTGTTTCCCACATTCCTGGCATTTGTATAATAAACATTAGAGATTGTGTGGTTTGCAACTTGTTTTGTTTCTTACCTTTTTTTAAAAAAAAGATTGTTATTTGGCCCCATTAGAGGTGCTCAGTCTGTTCCTCTACATAAGCCTTCATCTGTTGGAGCACTCACAACTTCCTAAGATAACTCTTCTAACAGTTAGGAAGTCTTCCCTTATATTCAGCTATAGCTTGAACCAATTATTATATGTCCTGGACTCTGGAAAGATCAAGAACTGATCCTGCCCCTCCTCTGTATAACTACCTTTCAAATATTTGAAAAGTGCTCTCATATCTCACCTCAGTCTTGTTTTCCCAAAGTTAAACATGCCCAGTTCTTTCAGACTTTTTTTTCACAGGGCGTGGTTTCCAATTCCCTGATAATCCTTATTGCCCTCTTCTGAATCTGTTCCAGTTTGTCCATGTCCTTCTTCAGGTGCCATGTCTAGAACTGGGCACAGTAAAAATGAGACCTAACCAATACTGAATAGAGGGAAACTAGTCCTTCACATGATTTGGAGACTGTACTTCTGTTAATGCAGCCTAAAATAGCATTTGCCTTTTCTTTTCTTTTCTTTCCTTTTTTTTTTTGTGCAGCTGCATTGCACTGTTGGCTCACATTCAGCTTGTAATCTACAACAATTCCAAGATCCTTCTTGCATGTAGTATTTCTGAGCCAACTGTCCCCCATCTAATAACTGTGTTTGGTTCCTTTTTCCCATGCGTAGAATTTCGCACTTATCCTTGTTAAATTTCAGAAGAACATAGATTCTTATGTTAGCTTTCACTTCTGGTGCCGTAAGATAATTTTTTTTACCCCGAGCAATTGTTTGTTCAACAACAGTTTCTCTGAAACTACTTCATGTCTGGAATGTTGCCATATTCTTTGGCATGTGGCAGATCTCCAGGTCTTGGAACAAATTCGCTTATTCACTGTGCTAAAACAATGGACAAAAGGCACACTCTTAGTGTTTCAAAAATCCACGCGAGATTGACAGATTGAATAGAAACTTTTGGTACTGCAGTGTATAGTTTGTACATGTTGTGGGGGAGGTATGTGTTTATCCAAATATGTGTGGGAAGAACACACCCTACATTGCTGTCTTTGTAGATCATCTTAGATGGAGCAGGGAAGGTAATCTGATCCAGAGAACAAGTTCATCCTTTTTTCTCATCATTCCCTTCACCCTCTGCTGGTAATAAAGCTGCCTCTTATTGCATGGCTTTCTGGCTCCTTTGAGAACATCTGCACTGCTGGTTACCACCTACTTCTGCATTAATTCTTGAACCACACTGTGGAGAGTGAGCATGTGTTGATTCTCCACATAGGTTAAAGAAAAGGTCCTGTTAAATTTTACTTAAGATAAGGGATGAGTACACATGTGCATGTACAAAGAAGCTAAGTTGGGAGATACTTACCTCAGCAATATTGCAAGTGAGAAAGATCTTGGAATTGTTGTAGATCAAAAGATGAACATGAGTCAACAGTGTGATGTTGCTGCAAAAAAACAACAACAAACAAACCAAATGCGATTTTAGGATGCATTATCAGAAGTATAGTCTCTAGTTCCTGTGAGGTACTAGTTCCCCTCTATTCAGCATTGGTTAGGCCTCTTCTAGAACCATATTCAACTAACTTCTGGAATCATATTTTAAGAAGGATGCCAACAACTGGAGCAAGTTCAGAGGAGGGCAGCAAGGATGATCAGGGGACTGGATACCAAGCCCTGTGAGTAAAGATTGAAAGAAGTGGGCATGTTCAGGCTTGAGAAAAGAAGACTAAGGGGAGATACAATAGCATTCTTCAAATATTTGAGAGGTAGTCATACAGAGAAGTGGCAGGATCTTTTCTTGATCATTCCAGAGTGCAGGATATGTAATAATGGGCTCAAGCTACAGGAAGCCAGATTTAACCTGACTATCGGGGAAAGCCTCTTAACTGTTAGAGCAGTATGACAATGGAGTCAATTGCTTTGGGTGTGTGTGTGAATGCTCCAACGCTGGAGGCATTCAAGAGAAAACTGGACAGCCGTGTGTCAGATCTGGTTTGATTTGGATTCCTGCACTGAGCAGGGGCTTGGACTCAATGGCCTTATAAGCCTCTCCCAACTCCATTATTCTATGATTCTATAAAAACATTTTATTTCTTACCTTCTACTCCAATAAGCTAAACACAGAGATAGGGTTGTGGAGTTTTCGTTCTGTTTTATATTTTATGTATTCAGTGGTTACTGTATTTTTCTGTGTATAAGACATGACTTTTTTCTAAAATCATTACACTAAAAATTGAGGGGTGTCCTATACACGGAGGTAAGCTGAGGAGAGAACAAAACGGCATATACCTTGCCTCTGTAAACAGGCTTCCTTCAATCATGAGGCTTAGCTTCGTCCAGTCAGGAGACTTAGCTTCCTCCAATCGCGAGCCTTATGGAACTGACGTCAGCTGATGCTGAACAAACCAATTGGAACACGCCTTGTTGGAGGTCGAGCCTGTAAGCAGTGCTCAGATTCAACAGGGACTGGTAATGGCCGAGCATTCTGAGCCCAGAGGCTGAATACTGAAAGCTACGTTGTCTTAATTTTTGAGTTAGAGAAGTGTTGGGGGGTGTCTTATAAACGGGGGTACCTTATACATGGAAAAATATGGTCGCTTTATTGTTTCTGCCCTGCTCTTCATACTCGCCAGCAGAAGCAGTATTTGCTGGTCCCAAACAACAAGAGTATATTGTGGGAATAGACAGACGTGTGAGCAGCACTGATTGCGGGAACTGGGACAGGTCTATGGGAAAGACCCTTGCTACCAGTCTGGCTCACTTAACTCATATTAGCCTTGGAAAATGGGATTGCCCTGTGCTGTAGATGTTCCTGAGTGTGTGCGAGAGACCTCTGCGCCCAATTTGGAATAAATATGATATTTTTATACTTCAACCCAACCCCTTTTGTGGTTGTATGTAAGATGGAAAGCTCTTCACAATTAGAGAAGGTACGGCATGGACTGTAATGGTCTCCTATTTTCTGCAGAGCATTCAGGTTTCTCTGTTCTCATGGCCAAAGACGGATGCATTTTGTTATGTCCTTTAGGTCTGATTCAGTTGTCTAGGTCTGTGTGTAACAAGGGCAGTAGGTGTCTTATAATTTTATACCTCCTTGTGAGGAATTAAGATTTAAATGTCATATTTTTGAAAAAGGCAGTGCAATTTAGGCTTGTAAAAGATTTGAAATTAAAATGTGTGATCCCCCCCCGCAATGTATATGAGAGACAATGTGATGGTGTCAATAGAGAGTGTTGTGCTCGGGCTCTGGAAACCTGGGTTCAAAGCCCTGCTCAACCACTGAAATTCATTGGGGGGGGGGGGCTGGCAATGGTAAAGCTCTATCCTGACATTTTCGTTAGAGTCAGCATAAGTCAGATGAAACTTGACAGCACATATTTTATCATTCCATCCTGTAGGAATATCTTCTTGCAGTAGCACCATCCTGTTCTTCAGCTTCTTTGTTTGCTTCTTATGTTGGGCCTCTCTACCCAGTCCAAAGAGATGCAGTGGGCTAGGAGGAGCCTTAGAATACCCTTTGGAGCGGATGTTGGTTTCTTACTCCCTTTGTGTTTGCTCACTCCAGGGAGTTAAATGAGCTTGTTTCTTCTAGGGATCTCCTCATGGGTGGAAACAGAGTTGGCTACCTTTATTTCTATTTTTGTCCTCCTGCTTGAGAGAGAGGCTGAGTGTTCCTGCAGTGACCCTTTTTTTAGAAACTCAGGTCCCAGCCCCACAGCCTTATCCTAGAAACAAAGCTTTATCTTGCCTTTTGTAACCCTGCGGAGTAATAAAGGGAGCGAGTAAAATGGGAAAGGGCCGTGTTTAGTTGAGGAAAAACAAAAACCACTCCTTCTGGAGTCATGCATTCTTGTTGGCTTGCGATAGTTTTAGTTGAGCAGGAGGGTACAAGTACAGCAGATCATAACTGAGCTGTGGCTACTTAGAGGTGCTCACCAGTGAGTAACCTCTGTGGAAGATAAAGCACAAATGTGCTGGTGAAAGGCCTCACTTTTACAGAGGGGTGTATGAACTGAGGAGAGTGAACCAATGGTGATAGAGAATGGAAGAATGTTCATGGTTCTGGAGACCAGTTATTGCTTGGGTCTTCACCCCAGCCCTGGGAGGAAAGCAGAAGCCAACCTTGACCGTTCATGGAATCTCAGGGACTTTTTGGTTCTTTTCTCTTTTCAGGTTGGACAGTCAAAACCAAAACCAATTTCAGCAAGCTTTCCCCAGTCCACCTCTTTGGACACACCTACCACTTTGAACGAGAAGGTGAGTAGCCATTGGTGTCCAGTGGTGGAGGAACAGGAGAGGTTTGGCTCTGTTGCAGGGTGGTATTGTGAGCTCCCTCCAGTTGGCCTCTGCTCCCTTGCCACATCAGTTTCTTGTGATATCCCTGACTCCATGACATTGGCTGTGGGTGATCACAGAACAAAGGAAGGCTAATTGCCTTAGAGAAAGAACAAAGGAGTCGACCACAGATGTCCGAGCCAGCGGAGCCTAAAGGCAACATCCTGAGAGCTCCCTTTATTGGCTTAGCATGAGTTACATAGTATGTTGTGAGAGAGACAGATAGGATACTAGTTACCTAATCGCAACTAGGATTGGCTGAAGAAACCCTTTGATTTTATGCTCTACCTCTAAGCGAAAGGGCAGAATGCGAGGTTACCCCGCCTGCTGGCAGCTGCCACTTCCTGCCAGGAGTGTATGCACGTCTTGAACAGAATGCAGCTACCATCTTTAAGTTTTCCCACAAATCCTTAAGAGTGTCGTTTCCAAAGGAGGTTGTTAGTGCTCCAACGGAACAAAAATTCCAGAAAACAAACATGAGTAGGTGGCTTTGAAAGACAAGGCCTAAAAGCCCTTTCATACCTTTGTGGACTTTCTCTTCCCACTTTTTCTTACTTTCTATCATGAGGACGCTTCTCTCCCCATCTTTTTTTTTTTTTTTTTTTTTTTGCTTGGGGAAGACGTTTTTAATGGCATCTCAATGGCATTAATTACGAACTGTTTTGATTTGCATTTGTTTATCCAGACTAAGAGCATCTGGGCAATACTGCAATACTTACAGATCTGACCAGCCTTTTTTTGTGTGTGTGGCCTTTCTGGCACTCTCACGGAGCCGCCCTACCTGAGTAGGTCCTGTTTTGCCTTACAGAGGATGTGGAGCGCTTCCAGCAAGACTTTGCCTCCCGCATCTGGCTGACCTACCGTCGGGACTTTCAGCAGCTGGAGGGCACCGTGTGGACCACTGACTGTGGCTGGGGCTGCATGCTCCGGAGTGGGCAGATGCTGCTCGCTCAGGGCCTCGTCGTTCATTTTCTTGGGAAAGGTAAGTATCCGGAGTGCAGCACTTGCAAATGGAGAGTATATCTATTTTGCCCTCATATTTTAAACCATACAAGCTCTGGAATCCTATGTGGTAGATCCCAAAGGGCTGTCAGGTCCCACAGGCTCTTTCTTCTGTTGTACTTGCCGTCTCCTGACATACCAGCAAGCAGAAGAGACCAGCAGAAATCTGATTTCTGGAGAAGACGGCTCAAGAGAAGCATCAGGAATAGAGCCCAGCAGTTTGTTGATGTCTAGAGAGTCCCCCCCTCCCCCAAGCCCATTTTGAGTGTCGCTCACGTGTGTTGACCATCTTGGACACCATGTGGGGATCCTTGCCTTCAGGTTGTCTCGGCATGTTTGTGGCAAATGGGAAAGAATGATGTTCAGATCACTTGCCAGGGGACCTGCTTGGGCTGTTGACTTCTTTTGCAGCTCTTCCTTCTGTTCCTTTCTGTTTGTCTTTTCAGGCTGGACGTGGCCAGATGCCCTTCTTACCACCGGCTTAGCAGAGATGGAGCCCATGAGAGCTGTATCTCTGCCCTGTCCAAGTACAGCCAACCCGTGTCGGGCTGCACCCATCCCCACCAATCGGAGCTGGGGCCCTTGGGAGTTGGAGACCCCTCGGCACCACTGTAGCCCCGAAAAAATGGAGAAGGAACGTTATCACCGGAAGATCATCTCATGGTTTGCAGATCAGCCTCAAGCACCCTTCGGGATCCACCGCCTGGTTGATCTGGGGCGCAGCTCAGGGAAAAAAGCTGGGGACTGGTATGGGCCCTCCGTTGCGGCACACATCATCAGGTGAGGAGGGCAGAGCGCAGCAAGGGATGTGTTCCTGGATATGGGGAGAGCCAGGCGTGGAAGAAGGGCATGGCAAAGATCTGAAAATTTGAAACTGTTGGAAAAGCTCATTTCCCCCTAGGTTGGTTGGTGGTTTTGTGTTTTTGTTTTTTTGAACCAAGGCTGATAGCTGAACTATCTCCAAATGCCTCTTTTCATATCAAAGCTGAATTTACTGCTTTAGCAACATAAGACATTTCTTCTATAAGTTAATTATCCTATAAAATTGTAGTGTTTGATGTATTTTATCAAATATAAACACCTTAATTTTAGATAAGTAACAGTGTGAATATATTCTAAAGAGAGAGATGCAAATGGCTGCACCCTCTGCTATTTAAGCCTACTGTATGTGTCTTAGATTTGCCATTTGCGCCCTCTGCGAATCTGGCTTGACTCACTAGTTTTGGACCGTTTTGAAACAGGGCTCCTTTGTTCTTTATGTGTTGAGGGAGATGGGAATGTTGGGCAGATACAGCTTCTCTGGCTTCTGCTGCCTTGCAGTGGGACCAGCCGCGTCTGCTAAAATTTCTTCATCTCTACAAGCGTAAAAATAAAGGAGGCCTGCTGGTTTGGATGGTGTGGCTTTGGGTCAGGATGTCTGTGAAAGACCAGCATCCTCCCATACAAGTTGACCCAGAATTTGAGATGTTCAGCAGAGGTTTGGTTGTTGGCTTGGCCCACCACTTTCAGAGGCTAAGAAGGGAGAGCACAGAGTAGGGGTACCTCTGCAGCAGCGTCCTGTTTGTGGAATTCTTTCCTTAGGGAGGCCATTTTTGTTGACGGGCATGTATCATGACCTCTTTTCTTAGGCATTTGGTTTTTGAATATATTTTTAGTCTGGTTTCAGAGAATGGTTTTGTGTTTTTATGCTGCAGTTTGATTGAAGATTGCTTTTGGGACCCTGGTGACAGAAAAGTGGTGTGTGTCAGCAGCCCTTTGGCTGGCTCTTTTGCTCCTACCTTTCCAAGGTGGCTAGAATGCGTTCTTGGCACAAACCCTGGAGTGGTGGTCTTGGTGTCACAGAGCTGGGTTGAGGGGCCGGGAAGCCAAGGGGATAGGACTGCATTCCACTGAACTGTCCCCTCGTTTCCCTGCAGGAAAGCAGTGGATTGCTGTTCAGAAGCTGGCAATCTGGTCGTGTACGTGTCTCAGGACTGCACAGGTAAAAAGTGTGGGTGGGAAGGTGAGCGAGCCTGTCTTGTATCTCGTGAAGCTCCCCTGGGAGTTCACGGTGGAGGTGATGGAGTGCTGTTTCCAGGAGTTATGACTGAATTCCCTTCCTGGTGTAGTGTACAAAGGAGACGTGGCAAACCTGGCCAACAGGAGTGAAGGTCGGACGGCGTGGGACCCTGCCGCAGAGTGGAAATCTGTTATCATTCTGGTGCCCATGCGTCTGGGAGGAGAGGCTTTCAACCCTGCCTATGTGGACTGTATCAAGGTGACTTGGGAACATGTGCAAGATGGTGGAACTCTGGGCCCCTATGGGCCTATCTGTGTTTGCAACTATGGCATTTCCTCATTCTTTTTTCCTTGCTGGCAGCAATAAGGCGAGAGAGGCACAGGGAATGCGTTTTACCAACACAAGAGGGAAAGAAACCATAATTGCTCTGTGGGGAGACCTTTGCAATTTCAGGAAGCAGTTTCTGTGGGTTTTGCTTGAAGAGGAGTACATTATCTAGTTGTGAAGCTGTTTCATGAAATACAGCAAGTCAAGAATAGCAACTAAACATGTCGGCCTACGTTCTCTTTGTAGTTGCATTGCTTTCCTTCTGCCGGTAGTGTTTGGCTATCCAAAGCATTTGAGGGTGTGACTCATTGTGTGTCAATTCAAATCATCCTGCATTGGCATGCAGTGAGCTAGTCAAGATGGTCTTGATTACATTCTGAAGGATTCAGACCTCTTTCCTCCTTATGCAGGAGCTTCTGAAGCTAGAGTTCTGCATTGGGATCATCGGCGGCAAACCAAGGCATTCACTTTACTTTGTTGGCTATCAAGGTAACAGACCTCATTAATGTGGCTTCAAAATCTCTTATTTACTCCTTCTCCCCAAATGTTTGAGATAAAACATGCTTCCTCGTTTTCTCTCGTGATGTTGTGTGAGCATAAACCCCACATTATTTGCAGATTCCCTCAGCAGTAAGTTACGTAATGCAAAAAAATTTTTAGCATGAACTGTAGAGGTGTCCCATCATATGTTTCATACATTTTGCACTGTGTTTAACAGTAGCTATGTGAATATTTTTCTACGACAATCCACAGAATTCCACCATGGAATTCTAGGAGTTGTAGTCTGAAGCCACAAGTGTGTGTACTACCAGTTAGCAGTTATGTCCTTATTTTTATATGCCATTATAAATACCTGAGAGGGTATTGAAATCCAGGTTCCAGGAAGCCTCCCCTGACTCTCTGTTCACCCCATCACACATTTAGCTGCAGCAAAATGTATAACATGGAGACAATTGAAGCTTTTGAATTAACATTGAATGAAGGCTGTTTCAGATATGTTACTCCAGTCATAAGGACTAAAAACTTGATGAAGTCCTGAATTCTCAGGATTCTATGGTTGTTTCCAGATACTATAAACCCTGGGATTTCCCAGGTATTTTTGTCAGCGGAGTCTGACCTTAACTCCAGAAGCAACATTTCTGTGACAGGTGTCTGAAAAAGTTTCATCCATCAAATAAGACTGTTAGCCTTTGAAGTGCCACCATGTTTTGTCCTTCTCTCCCTTTTTCCCCTAACAAAACTCAGTAACGTTTCCAAAGCCGCCGCATGTGGTGCAAGTCCATCACGTGGCTCGCAGCCTTTTTTATTGCCTGAAACCTTGACTGGGTGAGGAAACGTTCCAATTTCATCTGTTCTCTTAATCATTATGCGCCCCCGTTCATAAGTGTATTTTATCAAGGTGAAGATTTAAATATATACATATAAAACGGGTGATAAACTAAATGCATAATAAAGGCGATTCTAACAGAATTTTAGTAACATTGCTTCTGGGTAGGAAGGTCATCACTGGTAGAGCCTGCTTTGTATCTTGAATGGGATCTTGGCTCAGGACATTTTCTTCACCTCCTTCTCCCTAAGGGGGAGATATCAACTAGAATGGCACTGCGGACGGTGACTTGGGGTTCTGCACCTCCTTCCGTATTCCTGCTAGGGGGCAGATGGTCATTCGGCAAAGAGATCTCCCTACCATTGAAGCACCTCATTTTCACTCCTGACATGTCTTGTTGGAAAAAGCCACAAGGGGACGCGTCGGATTGGATGTTGCCTGGTCCTCTTTTCCGTCTGGTGTCGTAGCCTCAGGTGGAACCAGGAGTCACACCCAGGATCTGTCACTGACCCCTGCTTCCCATTTCCCTTGCTTTTTAGATGATGCTCTCCTCTACCTGGACCCCCATTACTGCCAGCCCTTTGTAGACACCACCAAGGAGAGCTTTCCCTTGGAGGTGAGTGTCTGCCGTGCCCGTTGGAGCTCAAACTGGAGGGCATTTAGTCTCTCGGTGGCAGCTTGTTAACCTTATCTCTGTTGTAGGATTTGCAGCTTAAATCCTTAAACCATAAATGTGTGCCACTGAATGTGAGAGGAATCAATAGCCTGTTTCAAAGAAGGTAAATACAGGGTTGAATGGATTGTTAAATATTATCGGAAAACATGTTGATTATTTTTAAATAAAAAATATATGGAATAAACAAAATCGGATATAGCCTACTTGCTGCAGAGTTTTGAATTTTGGTTAAAAACCTCTAGCTGCACAGAGGAAGAGCAGAGATTAGCTTCAAGTCTCCCTAGTACACTATTTCTTATTCTTATCAACCGGCAGCTACAGTCTCAATAACTCACTCCGAGACATTGGTAAGAGAAATAATTAAAAAGTTCCATTTACTCACATTTTAATAGATAAAAAACAGCAGACTGTACAAAATGACTGCTTAAAGTAGCAGGCCTCAGCAGACTAATGGCATGCTTCCAGCAGACTTGATTATCTTCATGCACACACTGCTAACTGCCAGCAGACTAAAAAGAGAGAGGAACAGATGCTTAAGTAGAGAGGCGTACATGAGGTTGAAAATAACTCCAGCATCAAGGCCATCAAGTCACATCCAAAGTATAGCACTAACAGGGTTTTCAAGGAAAGAGATATTTAAGGAGGGGTGTTAGAACAGGTGAGTTTCATAGCTGAAGGAGAATTCAAATTCAGGTCTCTTGTTCTATTGAGTCTTTCACTCTATCCAGTACATTAGGGTGGGTACCAATAGGTGGTATGTTACTAAAATTTCTGGATTGCCTCTGTTTCGCACTGTGCTGAAATCTTAGAACAGAATGTGTTCTTAAATTCTCCTCTGTATGATCAAACCCAGCCATCCAGAAAACAGAGTTTTATTAATGAAGGCCTGGTATAGCATGGCTGTGCTCTTAGTGTTTGGCTTTGAAAACATCTATTTCTCCCCTTTGTTGTATCTAGAAATAGTAAAGGTTTTGAAGGTGACTCTGTCTGGTCTGAATTCAGTTTCACGATTAATTCTTGCTATGTCGAGGAAATCCCAACTCGAACATTAACTCATTGTGTGATTTTAGATAGCAATTAGTTATGGTAGGGTCTGTCTCAAAGCATTGTGGATTTTTTTCTGCATAACAAAGGAAAAGACTGTGGCAGATGAGAAATGGTGTCAGGAAGGTGCTTGGACATCTTTAGAGAAGGGAGGCCTTAGAGGGCTGATCGCCCTTGATCTTTCCTAATTATACTGGTACCTGTTATTGAGTTTTGGGCTGGGCATGGTCGATCCCAAATTCCCAAGAAGGATAGAAGAGAAGGGCAGGGCGGCCTATTGGTGGTCTAGTCATTGAGCCAGACAAGCGTGTTTATATTATTCATTGCTGGCTACTCTCTCTCTCTCTTTTTTTTCCAGTCCTTCCACTGTAACTCCCCCCGGAAAACAGCCTTCACCAAGGTGGATCCCAGCTGCACTATTGGCTTCTACTCTCGCCACAGGACAGAGTTTGAGGATCTGTGCTTACACTTGACTCGGGTGAGGAGATATATTTTCCTAGAAGAAGTTCAACCACTGCTGTAGTAGACTGAATTGTGCTAGTAGGATTTATTAGGCAGTACAGTAGGACCCCCATATCAGTGGGGGGGGGGGTCAGTCCAAGCCCCCCCCCCCACAGATGCAAAGAAACACATTGTATTGAACTATCTGGAAGGTGAGTCAAGGCAACTGGACTTCTTTCTTGTTCAGCTGAAACATTTTGCTTCACAGATATATTGTATTGAACTCTATTTTAATATCAAATGCTATACATAGCATGGTCTCTGGCACCCTCTAGTCCCTGGTTCTGTTAACTTCATTGTTAAAAATACATATTTTGGGGGGGGGATTTTTCTTTTAATATTTTTTTATATTTTCAAACTGAATAAGTGAAGCAGTAGATACTGATCTCGTGGATAAAGGAGGAGCCTACCATAATGTAAGGACTTAGCAGAACTCTGTTTTTGCAATGAGGTGGAAGCAGGTTGTGTTTGCAGAAGTCTTAAGTTACGAAAATATCTGGAAGGAAGCACTGGGAAAGGAGGATTGGGTGCTGCTTCACGTGGTGATGACCTTAAAAGTATTGGAGGATGTTATGAATTAACACTCAGTTCACTAGCAATTTTACTTGATTTGGGATGAGTTCATAAGAACTAGAAAGTTAAGCGTCCCAACCAGGAAATGTAACAACTCCATAGTTCTTCAGGGTCCTTACCGATGTGCTTTTCCACAGTCCTCTCTGAAACAAAGCAAAAACCAAAAAATTGGAACTATTCTAAGCCCATGGTTCCTGAACTTCGTTTCTCCCAGACTTTTTAACTTCCCAGGGCAGCTCTTACAGCACATGCTTCCCACCCCTATGCTCAGATTTTAAGGCAAAAGGGACTGTGGTTTCTGTGAGTTGAAAGTCAAAGCATAAAGTGGACTAAAGCATGGCTCTAGCCCAGCGATGGCGAACCTATGGCATCTGTGCCACAGCTGGCACGCAGAGCCCTTTCTGCAGGAACGAGAGCCATAAGTCACCAGATCGCTACTTCCCCACCCCCCGCAGCCAAACCTCAGGAGGCGGCTGCAGCTGCGGTGCTGGCCCTTCCACAGATGATGGGCCAGGATCCAGAACAGCTGGCACTGGTGGCAGATCTGGAGTGGGGTCTTGAGGCACCTCTGTGCCCGGGATTCTCCCTTCCGTCGCCACTTCCAGTTCCGCCACTTCCAGTGCCACCCCCCGCTGCCCGCTGGATTTTTTTGTTCGTTTGTTTTTTGTTTTCCAATTTGGACATTCATGCCAAAAAAGGTTCGTTGTCACTGCTCTAGACTGCAGCCAGTTCCATCTTTTGTCCCCCCCCCTCCCCTTCCTGCACTACAGGTCTTGAATTCTGGAGCTGCCAAAGAGAAATACCCCATGTTCTCCATTGTGGAAGGCTGTGCCCAGGAGTATGGCTTGGAGGAGCTGTGTGCCCGGTTCTCCCAGCAAACAGTGCAAGTCCAACGGTCTAGCAAGCGGAGCAGGGCAAATAAGCCCCCCACAGAAGATTTTGTTGTCTTGTGATCGCTGGCTGGGCGGCCCCAACACTTCTGATGTATTTATTTGTTTGTTTTATTTATTTGAAGGGGCAGGCCTGAAGCTGAAGTGTCTGTTTCTTAGGTCCAAGAACAAGGACTTCTGTATCACATTTGCGGTGGTTGTCTTTAGTCCATGGCTCTTCCTCAGGGGAGATCCTGCACACAGACTGTTTTGAGGTCACCAGCTTTTGTGGGGGGGGGGGGGGCTGTCGTCTCCTAGTGGCTGCTGCTAGAAAGAAGTCACAACACTGGAATAAATCTACTGAGCATGGGCAAAGGCTGTTTGGCACCAAAATGACTGTAACAGGGTGAGAGCCAAGATTTTTGTTTGTTTGTTTGTTCCCTTAAGAGACAGCTAACAGTGTGAGGAGCACGTTTCTTGAGGAAAGAAGTGGTTGTAGGTTACTTTCAGGTTTCTGTCTCTCCCGTTGAGATTCCAAGGCTTTTTAATTCTAATGAACACTCCAAAGCTGAATTCAGGAACAAACTATTCAATTCCTCTGGGTAGCTGCTGGACCTCTCAGAGTTCAAGGATATTCCCGCTTCCTTTGTGCTGTTCCCTCTCCATGTCACAGTTGCATTTGCTTTTCGGCCCCTCATAATTGGGAAGCAAGGAACCACTTGGCACATCTTTTTTTAACCGACGGATGGGTATGTGCGCACACACTCGTGTGTGCAGAAGGGAGTCTGGACTGACTTCAGATTTGAGGATGAGGAATTCTTGAACTACAGGCTGCTTGTAGGTCACTGGGATAGAGAAAAAATACACCAGGAACAGTTCTGGCTGATTAACAAGGCCTTGTGTGGACATGAATAATTAGTACTATTATAACCTGGTGTCAGAGTGCATAGGAGAACTTCTCTGGTTGGAGACAGAGAGGGAGAATGGAAAAGATACTTTGGTGGCAAGAATGGGTTAAATGTGCATACAAATTACACAGATTGTACCAGAGGCTGTTAAACAACTGCTTGTGTGCTTCACAGTCATGACAGCCAGATTCTTTGTCCGTTTCTTTCTCCGCCCTCCCATCGTTGTTTCCCCAGGACCATTCCCATATTGCTTTCTCCTGCCTCAGCAGGTGTCTTTTGAGCAGCAACTAGGGGGGAGACGAGACTGACCTCTTGGGAACCTGGCAAACGCACGCCTGAGTGCTCTTCTGCCTTTCTCTTCCCCCCCCCAACTACTGCTTTTCGACTCAGGGGTGTGTGGTCAGCCGGGCTTGGTGTGTGAGTGACTCTGTTGGCAACTGGGAATCTTAGTGCAAAGCCTCAGAGAAAAACACCTCTTTCTAGATTGGTTTCAATCAATAAAAATGCCCTGTGAAGAGGTGTAGCACGAGGCGTGTCTTGTGTCTTTAAAATCAGTGCTTGTTGGGGGACTTTTTCTTAGTGGGCTGAGATGGTTGCACAGTTTATCTAATCTACCGGTAGCTTTAAAGTGTTGCTATTCGAGACTACAATTCTCAGAATTTAATGGTATTGCTTAGGGGATATTAGTAGCTATAGTCTGCAACAGTAATTTTCCCAGTCTCTGAATCTAACACATAGCTTGCAAGGAAATCTGTCTGTGACAAAACCAGCGGTGCCTACGGAGTTGCTTCTGAGCTCCACCACTTAATGAATGCCAAGCAGCTTTTTAACTGCTCATTCCCAATCTCTGGCATGCGCAGGTAGCAGTTGGGGCTTATCATGCTAAAGTTCGTGTCCTTCATCTCCATCTGCTGCTTTCTGGTTTTTAACAATAATGCAAAGGGTTCGTCCCATATTCCTTTTCCTCGGTGCACTTTTCTTGTCCTCTGAATTTCCCTGGGGTGGGTAGAGTGAAACCTAGATTTAGAGGAACCGTGAGAAGTTCAGATTTCTGTCAGAGAGTCCTTATGATAAGTGAGCCATTTTGATCCACTTGCTCATGAAGCCACACCAAAAGATTCTTAGGGAAGGGTGACAGTGCATGGCTGTATCGTTGCACTGTACCAGCAAGTTACATGACGCTATCAGGAAAACACAGTGTGCATATGCTAAGCTTCGCCAAGTTGTCTCTTAGCAACTAAGAATCAGGGTGGAGACCTTTTGGCCCGACAGATGTTTTGAGTTTCACTTGTCAAAACCTCAGTCTGGATGGCTGGTGATAAGAGATTTTGGCATGCATAGTCTAAAACATGTAGACTGCCAGAGGTTTCTTACTCCTAGATGAAAGAGGGGAGTTACAGTGCTGCTAGTGAGGTGGGGGTGGCTGTACACCTGATTTAGCAGTGATGTGGTTCTAATATCATCTCAGCCCTGAAGATCCATCACCTTCAGGCATGCCGTTATTTTCTCACTTTCCGAATGGTAGTTGGCTGACATTGCAAGACAATTGTAAGGATTTCTGAAATTAGTCTTTGGATTTTTCAAACATACTGCACAGTCCTACATATAGGCAATTTCGTATCCACAGAGTATTGGGTGCATCATTTGGTTCCTGATCTCATAGCAGGTTCTGTCTCTGCAGGTTTGAAAGCTGTCACTCCATGCCTAGTGTCCAGTTGCTGTAACATGGAACTGCAGGGAAATTTCATAAGTACACACACTAGTGGACTCCCCGTGGCATGCCCATTCTCACCTTGGGAGCACCTTGGAGTGAAAGGGGAGCTCAAAACAATTTCTGCTCTGCTTCTCATTTAGGCAACAGGACACTAGCTGTAGCCAATAGCTAAGAAGCCTCATATGCAGCAAGCTGTATAATAGGCCTCATTCACAGAGAGGAACTGCCATTGCAGACATTCCATCCCACCCAAGCTTGTTTGCATCCCAGTCTTTTGGGAAGACCAAATAGGAAGTGGACTGACTATAAAGGAAGCAGCAAGCGTGAATCTGCCAGACCCAACCAGGGCTGTTTAATTATAAAACATTTTGAAGGTTACTCATACATAAAAAGGTAAAAGTAAAGGTTCCCCTTGACAATTTTTGTCCAGTCTTGTTTGACTCTAGGGGGCGGTGCTCATCCCCGTTTCCAACCCATAGAGCCAGCATTTTTGTCCGAAGACAATCTTCCGTGGTCACATGGCCAGTGCGACTTAGACACGGAACGCTGTTACCGGTACCTTCCCACCGAAGTGGTCCCTATTTATCTACTTGCATGTGCATGCTTTCGAACCGCTAGGTTGGCGGGAGCTGGGACAAGCGACAGGAGTCACTCTGTCGCCTGGATTCGATCTTACGACTGCTTGGTCTTCTGACCCTGCAGCACAGGCTTCTGCGGTTTAGCCCACAGCGCCACCACGTCCTATAAGTTGCTATAACTTGGAGGCAATATGACATAACAAGAACATAGTTTCCAAATTAAATGTGTATTTCTCTGTAGGATGTACCCTGGTTTTGAACCAGCAGCTCTCAAAAACAACACAAGATTTAAGGTTATAAAATAGTATAATCACTTTATATCCCAAGACCTTACATCCAGTAGCCCCTTGACAAGATTCCCATTTTTACTGTCCTAAAAGGGCCTGTAGAATGAACCTGGGTGAGTTTCTGGACACATTTTGTAAGTATCTTCACTTTGGTTTCAATACCTGCCCCACCAC
The DNA here is from genome assembly GCF_051106095.1 of Pogona vitticeps. NCBI lineage: Eukaryota > Metazoa > Chordata > Lepidosauria > Squamata > Agamidae > Pogona > Pogona vitticeps. The sequence continues at coordinate 186,246,746 of NC_135784.1, forward strand.
ACATGCTCTCCAATCACAGGGGAGGAGGCCATCAAATATCCCAAGCAGAAGCGGTTACAGAGTTGGCCTTACGGGAGGCAACTTCAGTTCTTCGGGAGATCAACTGGTGCTCTGCCATTCGTAATGTAATGCACAGTAAGTGACTCCTCACAGTGGTCCCATTTTATCACAGATACGTCTGACATGTCTTTCAGAGCAATACATTCCAGGAAGTAAGCAGAGTGAGGCAAACACTTCTGTTTTTAGACATGATTGAGATAACCATCAGTCACTCAAAAAAAAAACCCCACCACTGCCAGCTATGCTTCTCGGGGTACTGCCCCCTCCATGGTTACGAGATTTGTTTCCGTTCCCAAGATCTCTAGAACTGTGTACAGTTCCTGAGAAGGAAGTCCCACTGAGACCTACGCTGAAGGAGTGGGGTGCAGGACTGGAGCCTGAAAGGATAATAGCTATACTGTACATTATCCAGTTAGTGGCCAGAATTGAATTGGGGATTTATGCCAGCAGGATTTGTGGGTGACTACATGATTCCTGATTGCACACTGGTTGCACAACCCCAGTGTGCAATCACCAATGCAAGTGACTACTTGTTAATCAGTGGCAGTTTGCCGTCATGATTTATGCAGTCTCTCTCATACAAACACACAGAGAGTATTTCTTCAAACTGCTTATAACCTAATATATGAAATCACGTTTTTCTAGCATGGTTTTAATCCAGGGGGAGCCAACTTGTGTTTTCCCACATTAGGTCAGCCTGCAACTTCCCTTAAACCCAACTGTTAATTTTGCTAGGTAGGGCTAATGAGCATTGCAGACCACAAGTTGTCCATCTTCGCTTTAATCAAATGAAGAAATCTGGCTTTTAAAGTACTGGGGGCAAGAGGAAGTGGTTGCACAGTAAATGAACATAACAAGCGGGAAACCTGTGTTCTTCCAGATAGTGAACTGCCTCTCCCATCATATCTCATCATCTTCCAATATGGCTAAGGTTGAGATGGGCAAGTAAAAGCAGCTGAGAATTGGGCATAAGAACTGGATAAGCCCCTGTTTTGGCTGTCAAACGCTGGAAGGAATTTCTTTGCTTTGTGCCACAGTATGGCTCAGTAAGTGACCTGTTGTTCAGGATCAGAACAGGAAGACCAGGTTGCCATCTTGTTTACCTCTAATCAGTTGAAGGCAGCTGTGTGGGGTTCCCCACCCTATTACCGGTCCTGGTTTCTTGACTGCTGAAACAGGTAAGGGGCAGCTTTTGAGAAGAACTCTTCCATAACTAGTTATTGGTTCAAGGCTGCTGTTTTTGAAGTGAAATGCTTTGACTTTCCTACTTCTCCAAAATAATTAAGCTCTTTTTCTTTTACTTTTTGAAAATCTTAAGTGCCAGAACCTGCTAGCCCATATGATACAGAATCCATTCTCTTCCCACTTTCTTCACCGTGACCTCAAACAAACGGGGAAGCATTTATTTTTTTCCTCATCTAACACTTAGCAAGGTCACACCTCACAGTGACTACAGAGTCACAGTTAATTCACAAAAAGAAGGAAGTTACACGTCATTCATTTATAACTGTAATGTGATATATCTCTGTTATAATAGGCAGTATATTACTAATTAACCCTATTCTACTTCAACTGCCCCACATCAGGCAAGAGATGGAAATGAAAAAAGACCAGCAGCTACATCCCCATTTACAATTGTAGTGCTTAATGCTGAGGCTGACAAGACTCCACAGTCGCCACCGAGCAACTCTGAAAACAAATGTCTCTATTGTTTGGCCCTTGCCCACTCTGAAAGGCATTATAGGGGACTGGCATGCATGTGCAAAGTGAGAAGGGACCCTTCCTGATTCCAAATGTTCTGTTCTGAATTCTCAGCAACTATTTATTTATTTATTTACAATATTTTTTAGCCGCACCATTGCCAGTGGCTTCTGGCACTGCCTTCCTTGTGAATAAATAAGGGTTCTAAATCGACACTTGTCTCTGATCTTCTGGCTTCGTATCTTCTAAACTGCCAAGGTGTCCCTCCACCTCAACAGGATGGCTGATACGAAAGGGAGAATGAGGCTGGTAAAAAGCAGGATGAGACCTCAGCTACCCCAGGCAACAGCTGGTACCTCCGCTATGTGGTTGGAAGGGGGCGCATGTCTCTCCCGTATTGCCTGTAATACAGATATGCGTGATACTGAAGCTCAGGTAAGACCATACGAAAACAGCTAGTGTACTGGGCATAGGTGAGGTTCTGCTTCAGCCTGTAGCCCAGAATGGTGACACTGCCTGGCTGCCAAGGCCGCAGGGCATCAACCATATCCTCTGGTCCAACAGAATCCCCTGCCAGGCATGTGGTCACTGTCTCCCGCAGCAATGCCCGAAAAGTGTCCAATTCCCGCTTCATACGCATATAGCCGTAACGTTCTACCTTGTGCCAGAAAACCCTTTGGAAAAACTTGTAGAGTTGCATATCGAACCAGTTCCAAGCTTGGATCTTCTGCGCCAGTGCCTTAGACAGAGGTGGCCCCTTCTTATGACGGACATTTAGCCTGACGTACACCAGTTCTTCCATGTCCAGGCCCAGTAAGTCCCGAGCCAGGAGCAGAGACTCATCAAAATGCTCTGCAATCATCACCAGCTGAAAAGTCTGGTTGAGTCTTTCCAGCTCGCGGGTCCACTGGCTGGTGGCAGCTTCCTCCTGCCCTGGATTTAGGCCCAAGTCAAAGGCCATGGGGTTCTTGGCGAGACCATTACTTGCATCCTGAGCATTATAGTGCTCTGCGGAGGCCTCAAGGAAAGCAAGCAAAGGGCTGGAGTGATTGGCCAGGGGCTGGAAGGCAGGCACCACATTAAGGTAATAGTGGAAGACGGATTCAAACGTCTGCGCCGGGTGGCGCAGGATGGTGAGGTAGACACTGTGGGAAGGCATGACCGCCTGCACTTCCCCAAGATGCAGCCTCATATGGCTGCAGAGGAGGTTGAAGTGCAGCGCTCCGGGTGGGAGATCCTCCACAAAGGCTCTGGAGAAGCACTCTGGGTAGGCAAACTGGTAGGAGTAGAGTGGGAAAGCCACAGTCAGGTTGCGCCGCTCACTGGCCCGAAACAGGATATTCTGCACGGTGCTGCTCCCGGTCTTGTGAGTCTTCAAAAAGACAACGCTGAGGCCTCCCTGCTCCTCCTGGCCGGCCCTCCCGGTCACCTGTGGAGCAGGAAGCGTGCGCGTGGGACTGCTCCTCCGCGGAAGGCTCAAGAGCTCCTCCCCAGGGCTGAGCCTCAGGATTTCTCTGCAAGGGGAGGGAGAGTTATTTTCAAAGGGAGCAAGAGGGAGTTGGGAGAACTGACCAAACGTACAGTAGGACCGATGGCTGAGAGGCTGCTTAAGGGGGAAGAAACACAGGTTTGCAAGACTTGAGCAGGGCCATTCGTGAGAGGACTTTGGGGAGACCATTAATTCGTAGGATTGCCTAAATAAAATGATAATAATAATAAAAAACGATTTGCTGATCCCTAAAAACCTGAATAGGGGACGTGGTGGCGCTGTGGGCTAAACCTGTGCTACAGGGTCAGAAGACCAGCAGTCGGAAGATCGAATCCACATGACGGAGTGAGCCCCCGTCGCTTGTCCCAGCTCCCACCAACCTAGCAGTTCGAAAACATGCAAATGCAAGTAGATAAATAGGTACCATCTCGGTGGGAAGGTAAAACGGCGTTCCCTAGTCACGCTGGCCACGTGACAATGGAAAGGCAACGGCTCTATGGCTTGAAAAGCGGGATGAGCGCCACCCCCTAAAGTCGGACACAACTGGACTGAAAATGTCAAGGGGAACCTTACAAAGGTGTATTTTTCCCCTGGTGACTGGGTTTGGAAAAAGCTGAATCCATGCTGAACAATTAAATAATTACATGCCATCAAGCTGATGCATGAGTAACTCTTTCCAGGGTTTTCTAAGCATAGAGTATCCAGAAGTGGTTTAACAACCGTTCCTTTTTTCTGAGGTTGCTCTGGGACATGGAGCTTCCCAAGGCTACACAGGCTGGCTCTTCTCCTATGAGGCACAGAAGGGAATCAAACCCCTGACTCCTGGCTCTGCGGCCAAGTGCTCTGTCTCACTAAGCTATCCAGACGAGAGTTTTCTCATAGACTTAGCCCATGGCTATGCGTGTATTTGCTAAGTGATTAGATGGCAGAAGCTGGCAGTTATACTTTAGTTAATTAGAAAGGGATCTTGCTTGAAGTAATTACTTCTAAGAGCACGTTCCTCTTGCTCTTCTCCAGAAATCCAGCAATATCTAAAGTAACCACAACCCTCTCTAATATAGCGTATTAGCGAGTACTGAAGGAAGGAAAGAAGTATACCAAGCAGGCAGTGAAAGACCTGCTACCCTTAATGTGAACAGGTAACTTGCACTAATTATGAGCTTCCAATTATGCCTCCCACTTTTTGTAGGGTGCTGTGCTGCAATGAACATAGCAAGGGGAATGGGTGTGGGGGCTAGAGTCTGCCATTCCCACTGTGGTCTCTGTGGATTGCATTTTGATTCAGACAAGATGGAGAGTAGAATATTTATTAGCATTTTTTTTAATTGCTGAGCTGAGGTGAAGGCCACATGAACATACTAAACAAGCCCAGTGATCTGAGGGCATAGGCTGTGATCCAAGCAAGCCTACGCAGAACATCTGTTAATGTTTTGCTGAGACATACTCAAATACCTCCCCACCTCCTAAAAAATTGGTCATGCCCACCAAATACTGGATCTTCCATATTTAATGAAGCTATGCCGTATCCAAAGATTTTAGCTCCGTGGACCAACCCCTGCACTGACAATTGATCATCAGGATGTTTAGATAAAGAGAAAACTGGAGAACACCAGCTTCTGCAGGGATCTGTGGTTGGGCAACGTACAAAGAGTTCAAAGGCAGATTTGCACTGCCACTAGCTCCTAAAGATGAAAACCCCATGTCAAGGCAATCTCCTACCGGTGTTTAGTTTCTCATTAAGTTGGGAAGACCTTCCTGGTAGATTGACCAGGAAACTTCACTGGCCCAGTTTCAAGTTACTCCCAGATCAGGGGACAGCACTTCTTCCTGACACTGCTCCTGCACCAGCTACAAATCTCTGCCTCCTGAAATCAAGATACACCTTGCACAATGGGAGTCCTTTAGGGCAAGGCCTTTGGGAGAACCTCCCGTGCCTCTGTATAGATATACTCACTGTCTGGTCAGTTGCCGGAGGAGGAGAAGCAAAAACAGGAAGATGGCGGCCAGCAACCAGGAGCGATGCCTCCAGATTGCGACCGAGAGGCAGAAACAATTCATCCTCAACCGATCTCCAGGATGGCCGCCTCTTGGGAATTCCAGAGTCCTGGGATAGATGCTCCCTCAAGGAGGTTGTGTTGCATTACCCTGCCCTCCCCAGCCCTGCTCAGCTCCCAGCAGTCATTCAGTGGAGCCTTCGATTGGGTGGCCGCTTAAGCCTCTCAGGCAAAGGCTGCCTTGCCTCATCTCACCCACCTAAAGCTGCTCATAACCTCCGCAGGCTACTTGAAGGGACAGCAGCCTAACAAGCTGAAAGCTTCAGTCTGGCGACCTTGAGGCAGCAGCTGTCATACTAAGGGCGGTTCTCCACCCCCGCCCCCCCAAAGGGTGAACCCAAATTCAGAAAGCAAGACCCCCTTCCTTCCGAAAGGCTAAGGAATTGCCCTGGCAGCCCCAACTGTTCTAAGCAGCACCTCTTGTAATTAATTCTAACAACCTTAATTTAGTACAGGTTGCTGTCCTCTGAAGATGCCAGCCACAGAGACTGGCGAAACATCAGGAAGAACAACCTTCAGAACACGGCCAAAGAGCCCGAAAAACCCACAACAACCTTAATTTACAGTAGTTCAAAACTCAGCAGAATGTGCATTTCACACAAAGAGTGAAATGGCAGCATCAGGATGGGTGCCAACATTTTAGGAAATAAAGTGACCATACCTGTATGTTTACAAGGGCTAGGGACTATTTAGGGGGAAACACGCTAATGGACCTAACCTGTGGTGTCAACTCTGCAAGTGCAATGCTTCTGTCACTTGACAGAAACCACATTTCAATCTTTTGCTCTATTATCACAATCAGTACAGTATTTTGCTTCTCCCTCCTATGTGCTTCCACAACACCTTACAACTTAATTATGGTAGCCATTGTCCCCCCTCTTCATAGGCAACATAGTGGGAGACAGAGCAGATGTGCTGGCCAGAAGCTGCAACATAGCTAGCATTGGCCATGGTTGTGATGTTGGGACAACACGGAGCTTCTTGCCTCCAGAGAAGGAAAGCTTTGGTTGATTCTGTAAAATCAGCTGACAGGGGCTGCCGTTTCCCTGGGGATGCCCAAATGTGTTCACATTGTGGGAGGCTCCATGTCCCCTTTTCCTAGCCTATAAAAGCAGCCGAAAGGTCAAGAGATCGTTGTAAACATTTCTTTGTAAAGACGTTGCTTTTCATTGTGTCTAAAAAGCTAGTAGATTTAGTTAAAAAAATTAACCTCACCCTGAACCCCCTCACATTAAGAACGTGTGGTGGTGTCTCATTTCATTCAGAAATCTCCAGAGCCATTTCAATTCAGTTTCAGATCTAGTAGTGGAGTGGAGTGCTCTGATTGCCTTTGGTGAGTGACCCACACTAGAAATCGGACAGCTGGAGCACATCACGGGAGGCATTGCTAAATCTCTGAATGGAGTTTTGGCACCATCAACCATGGTCTCCTTCCTGGTTACTCATCTGGGATGGGAGCAGCGCTGTTTTGCAGTGGATCCAGTTCTTCCTGGAAGGATGAATTCAGAAGTTACCCTGGGCCTCCTTTTGAAGAAAAAAAAGGTCAGGACAGAAATGAAGTAATTGAAGTTGCGGATTGTTCAGAGTTGGCATTTCAGTGGCACAAGTCAGTGGATGCCATCTTACTCTCTCACTCCATTCCGCAAGAGCTCATGGAAGCAATTTCGGTTCCAAATGAATCTCTCACATCATTTGTTCTATTTTTTCAACTTCTATAAAAGGTAAAGGTTCCCCTTGACATTTAGTCCAGTCGTATCCGACTCTAGGGTGCAGTGCTCATCCCCATCTCCAAGCCATAGAGCCAGCGTTTGTCCATAGACAGTTTCGTGGTCACGTGGCCAGCACGACTAGACACGGAACAGCGTTACCTTCCCACCGAGGTGGTACCTATTTATCTACTCGCATTTTTACATGCTTTCGAACTGCTAGGTTGGCAGGAGCTGGGACAAGTGACAGGAGCTCACTCCGTCGCGTGGATTCGATCTTACGACTTCAGGCCTTCTGACCTTGCAGCACAGAGGCTTCTGTGGTTTAACCCACAGCGCCACCACACCCCTACACTTCTATACCACCCCACTACTACAAACATACTGGGCGATTTGCAACACATTTAAATAAAATGGAAGCACTCCTAGTTGGTCAAGAGGGAGACCAGGGAATACAGAACCGTCCTTTGTTGGATGAGGTGGCACTCTTCTTCACGACATAGGAGTTCAGCAGTTTGAGTTCAGCAGTGTAAATTCAGTTCTATATTAAAGGGTTTTGTTTCCAATCTCTTTTTGTTTTAGCTATACTTGTGATTTTATTACTGTTCACCATGAGTGCCATTTCTGAAGTATAAAGGCAGGATGCCAGTTTAATAAATAATGTAATACTCAAAAGCAGAGACATGTTCCAAGCTTTTCAGAAACGAATCACTGATGTGTTTCTGAAACTCACACATCCTATACAAATCTTTCAGACCAGTAGCCTAAGCAATGTAAGAGAGCTCTTGAGACAAGATGCACATAAAATCAGAAGGAATGATGGGCCGTATTGCATTAGCTTGATACCATCCAGATGGCTTTTCCCCATCTTGCAGTCTATCTTGACTGCCCCCGTCCTCCATGAAGATGATATATTTGAGATGTCCACCACACAAGCAATACACCCACCTCATGATTACAGATTTCAGACAGTTTAACACCATCACTGAGCTGCCTTAGCAAGGTCTCTCAAGGTCACTAAGCTAAGGAAACTAGCAGATGTCAGTCTTCTGTGATCTCTCGGGAATGAGGAGCAAGGCACATTCACCTCATGAATACAGGTAACCTAGTCTGCAAGGCGGGCTGAGATGGAATTTTGGACTGCTGTGAATTCTTGTTATTTTCAGCATTGACAAGGACATGCACATAGCCAGGGCAAAGGGCATAATAACCCCCATCACTCCTGTCAACATGGCCCCAATCTGCTCCACAAACCTCAACTCTGCCTGGTAAATTTGTACACAACCTATTTTCAGCAAAACCCTATTGAACAATTGCGGAACAAGGCACCTAGTCAATCTGCCATTTCTGCTTGCAGACATAAAGCAAACAGCTTTTTCTTTGGGACACAAGATTAGATACAACTAGGCATCAAACATGCAAGAGAGTGAACAGGTGGTGTAATGGTTGTTCTGGGTTTTTCGGGCTCTTTGGCCGTGTTCTGAAGGTTGTTCTTCCTGATGTTTCGCCAGTCTCCGTGGCCGGCATCTTCAGAGGACAGCAACCTGCACAGGGAAGCCATTTAAATCCACAAGCACAAGCACAGTTTCAACAAAAAAGAGGAAAGTGCGAAGCTCAACAAAACTTGGCTCCCAGCTATCAAACATACTACGTGCAAAAGGTCAACGAACTCTACCCACCCACAAGGACAGGGGATCACTACACACAAAAGACCAGCTAATGACACCCATCAAGCACAGGAACAGATAATCTCTTCTCCTTAGCACAACAATACACCCACAACAATACACACTAATCACCCATCTACAGAAAAAGACAAAAGCCTATCTGACAGCCATAAATACTGCACTTCCAAGCCAACTACACCAGAGCACAGGTTGCTGTCCTCTGAAGATGCCGGCCACAGAGACTGGTGAAACATCAGGAAGAACAACCTTCAGAACATGGCCAAACAGCCTGAAAAACCCAGAACAACCATTAGATCCCAGCCGTGAAAGCCTTCGTGAATATAATAGGTGGTGTACTTCAAGTGCCATGTGGTTCATGGAAGCCCTACATAGGAAAGCTATCTAAACACAAAGCAATGGAAGGCTGAGGGTATGGATACATTTTATTATAAAAAACATTCATACCACAGGTCAAATCTGGAAAAACATGGGAGGACAATAGAAGAAATAGAATGCAACAGAATGAAACTCTCATACTGTGGTGCCTCGCTTAACAATTACCTCGTTAAACGACAAATCCGCTTGACTGTGAGGTTTTTGTGATCGCAAAACAATGTTTCAATGGCCAAAAATTGCTTTACGACTATCGGGTCCCTGCTTCGGGAACCAATTCTTCGCATTACGACGATCTGAAAACAGCTGATCGTCGGCTTTCAAAATGACTGCCCGCTGTGCAAAATGGCTCCCCGCTGTTTTTAGGCGGCATTTTTTGCTTTACAGGCACCGGAAAATGGCCGCCCTATGGAAGATCTTCACTGGACTATTAGGTATTTAGCCCACTGGAACGCATTGAACCGATTATCAATGCATTTCAATGGGTTTTTTTATTTTCGCTTGACGAGGATTTCGTTCTACAGCAATTCTTCGCATTACGACGATCTGAAAACAGCTGATCGTCGGGTTTCAAAATGACTGCCCGCTGTGCAAAATGGCTCCCCGCTGTTTTTAGGCGGCATTTTTTGCTTTACAGGCACCGGAAAATGGCCGCCCTATGGAGGATCTTCACTGGACTATTAGGTATTTAGCCCACTGGAACGCATTGAACCGATTATCAATGCATTTCAATGGGTTTTTTTATTTTCGCTTGACGAGGATTTCGTTCTACAGCGATTTTGCTGGAACGGATTATCCTCGTCAAGTGAGGCACCACTGTACTATGTAAGAAGGGAAAAAAGATATGACATTTTTAGGTAGGAATACTTACTGTAATGCACAAGCATTTAAAAGATGTACAAAGGGCTGTTAAACTCAAAATGCAAATGGCAAATCTGAATTGGTCTGCAAGTAAGTGAACTTGTTCCTCTCTATGCGAGACTTAAAGACACAAAGCCTGGAGACAAGGAACTGGGACAAAGCACCACTTGTAGCCATCAATCAACACCCAGCCCTCTCTGTGACAGAAACAGGTGTCAAAATAGCACAACACAGCTCCACGGGCCTGCTGCTCTCTGAAGCAGAGTCCACCCCAAAGTCAGCCAAACGTCTCATGTCTGAGTCACTCTGTGTTCTTGGCTCTGCAGAGTCTGTCTGGGGCCCTTTGGCTGCTTCTTCCGTGCCTTCTCACGCAGCAGCTGGCGGTAGTGCAGACGTTTGGGATTGAGACCGTAGGCTCTGAGCCGTTGGCGGCTAAACTCTGAGCCTCCCACCCGCACCTTATTGCCCAACACCAGCCCCTTTCTGCCTCTCTTCTTTTGCCTCTGCATGCTGGGCTGGGTAGAACGAGAGGTCTCTAAGGCTGCAGCCTCCAATTCCTTTCCCGTGCCTAGGGTGAGATCCGTTTTGGGAGCCCCTTTGGGAAGCAGGAGTCCTTCCTCCTCGCGTGCAGGGCTAAGAGGCTGCCTCTCTTTCGAAAGCAGGCCCTGCTGCTTGGTCTTCTCCCTGCTCTTTTTGCCCTTCTTGCCCTGGGAGTTCTTGGTGTCTTCTGCGTCTCCCGTCCTGCAAGCAGATCAAAAGGCAACATCAAACTACATAGTAAAAGGGTCGCTCCTCCACTGCAAAGTGTCAAGATGTAGCCTCTGCGGAATTGTAGCAGGCCCAGGAGCCTGATCCCCAGGAATCTCAGACTGGGATCAAGTGTAAGATTCCTGAGGAGAGAGAAGAAACCACTCCCAAGGAGTCTAAACTTTTGTGCCTCCTTCTACAGTGGGGTCTCGACTTACGAACTTAATCCGTATTGGAAGGCGGTTTTCAGGTCGAAAAGTTTGTAAGTCAAATCTGCATTTCCCATAGGAATGCACTGAAAACCATTTAATCTGTATCTGCTCTTTTCCGTCCATAGAAACTAATGGGAAGCTGCTATTCTGCCTTCTGCCACTATATGACTTAGATTTTTAAAAAAGGAAAGAAAAGAGTTCGTAACTCGAATCTAAGTTCGCAAGTCGAGTCCATATAGTCCTATGGGAGCGGTTCGTAAGTCGAAAAGTTCGTATGTAGAACCGTTCGTAAGTCGAGACCCCACTATACGTCTCAAGAACCTTAGGATCACTAGAGAACAAAGGGACTAAGCAGGCAGCTGACTGCCAAGGAGAGCAGAAGGGGGCAAACAAAAGACATTAGGATGAGATGCAGGAATTGCAGTAGAGGGAGGTGCCGATCGTCCTAAAGGTGGCACCTAGGAAAGGCTAAAGAATGCAAGTGCAGACAGCAGGGTGGTCATCACTTCCTCAAAGCAACCCCCACCCCCAGCCATCTCCAATTGGTTCCTACTATTCGATCGGTATGGCTCACCTGAGCCTTCCAGATCGCTTTAACAGGCAAATAAATGCATCACTGACAAAGGCTTTGTTCTTGACCACTTCCAATGATCATTAGCCATGCGAATGTGGTAGCGGACATGGTGAAAGAGGGATCGGGCAGCAGTGTTGAGGTGATGCGAACTCAAGAGCTAAGTTTAGATGAATAAACTAGATGTCTTTTGGACGGGTCCAAGGTTTCTGTGTTTCTAGGACCCCGCATAGGGTCCCTCAGGCTACTGGCCCTCCCTCTGTCAGCAAGCTAAGCCACCACCTCCCGGGATACATACTTGGTCTGAAGAGATTTGAGAATCTTTTCCTTCTTCCAAGCATGCTGGGCCTTCTGCTCATAGACGGCCTTGTCCTGCAGCTCCTCCTTCTCGGACCTATAGGGAGGACACAGTCAGGTTTTGAGGAGGAAAGCCCCCCCCTCAGTTAGTCTCAAAACCACTCAGATTCCGGGTTTGTTTCTTTAAGGTAAGGAGGTAAAAGAAAGAGGCAGGAAAGACAGGCCTCTCTAAAGCCGACTCTTAGAAATCCTAAGAGAAGGCCTCCTCCTAACATGGAAGAATAGCAAATTATACTGCCATTAATCTTTAAAATCATTTTACTGAAACATTTTAGTGAAGCTGCACATTTTCCCACCTGCCTGAAAAGATCCACTTTATAACTTTATTGTGACAGCTTTTATTTTAAGAAGAGACATCATTATTTAATTATTTAGAACATTTTAACTCCGTCTTTCTCCTTAAAAAGTACCCCAGGAGGCTTACATCCTTGAAAGACAATATTTAAAGCTGGAAACAATTAGCATAAAGAGTATAAACAAACAAATACCAGTTTGAGAGAGGGTAAACACAAGCGTTACTAAAGACCCGGTCAGAGCAGCAATGCATAACAATCCATCTAAAAGTCACTCAATGTAAGCCAGTCACTGAGAGAAAGCTTGCCTGAAGAGAAAGCTCTCTGCTTGCTTTTGGAAGAACAGCAAAGATGCAACACCAGCAAACTCTACTGCATTGGTTTCTTGCGATGCAGACAGCCTGAAAACAACCCGGCTACCCCCTCATCCCTTTTGCCCATTTGTTAGACAATCTTCCATCCTTGGAAGAAAAACAAAAGCCAAAACAGAGGAGCCGACCCTCCATGCACCTAGGAGTCCAGGTCGTTCCCTCCCTGTCATTTTGGCAGAGCAGAGCCCTCCATTTCATTCTAAGCTGTGAGCACCTGTTACGAGGCAGTCCCTGCCAGATGGGCCCACCCTCCCCTCCTTCCCCTCACCTATACATGCAGGTTTTCCGCAGAGAGCACCAGCGATTCAGCTCCTTGTCATCAGCAGCCAAAATCTGAAATGAGGGAAAGGACCACCGGTTTACTCTGCCGCTCCTGGGGCTGCTCCAGGGTGTGGACCCTTTGGAAGCACCGACCCTGGATGGACCACACCACCCCTCCAGTGGGAAAGACTACCTCCTCTGTTGAGAGCCCATAGCTACAGGGGACGACAGTGCGGTACTTGAAACGACAGGGAAGGTCCCCTATCAGATCTTCATAGTCCAGGTGGTAGAACTCATCCAGGTATTGCTCAAATGTCTTGGTCTCTGTACAGACAGGGGGGAAAAAATTAAGCTGTGCAAAGGGAACTTCCACCGCCTGTGAAAGCTGACATTTCCAGCCCTGAAGCTGATCCATTTCCTACCTAGCCAATTCAACCTTTGAATACACAAGTCAACAACAGCTCCCTCCCTGCTGTTCTTCAGGAAACCAGTGAAAACTGTGCTTTTTAATCAGGTATTCAGGTCCGTCCTCTCCACATGAGAGTTGCCTTGACTCATTCTGTGTGAATTTCAATTGACCTGCTGTTACCATCTGTGGAGGGTTTGCTAGATAATATCAGTTTATGCTTATGATGTGTGCTGTCTTCTATTGTTATTGTTGTAGAGTATTTTGTTCAATGTTGTCATATATTCCTTATGTTCCTTTGTAAATCACCCGAAGTAGTGGTTCATCACTAGATGGGTGGGATGCAAGTCCTATCATCACCACCAACAATATTAATACACCCCTTCCTGGTGGCCACTCAGTGTGCCAAGAGATAGGAAATGGGACATTTTTATTTTGCCTGACAGAAGACGACTACAAAACAACAATTATATGGCAACAAGCATCAAAAAGGTCCCCTGAGAAGATCTGTGGAAAACAATAGAGGAGGCACCAATTTAAGGAGAGAGAGAGAGAGAGCTCACCTGCACTCTCACACAAGGCTGATGCTACAGAGAAAAGGATCTACTCCCAGTTTTGTTCCACTACTATCATACCATAGTCTGCATTTTACCTACCTTCAATCCTAGCCTTTGAACCTCCTATAACTGGGCCTCAAGGCTTAGATCTAATCGCTAGTCACGAGAGCAGCCCCACTGACTCAGTTGCTGAAGTCAACTTTCTCATAAATCTCACTGTTTCAAGGCAACTATTATCACTGGGTCTCCCAACCAGATTCAGGCCTAAGTGTTGCACTGCTAAGGGGTGGAAGAAACAACATGGGCTTGTCAGCGCTGGAATGTTCCTTTCCTCACACATGACCACGTTTTTCCAATACTCCATGAAGTGGTTCATACTATGAATAGGTGGATGAGAGCACTGATGCTCAGAGACTGGCACAAGGAAATTCACTTCGGCCAACGCAGGTGGGGTGACCTAAGTACAGGCACTTCCTAAAAAGGACTCTGCTTTATCCCACCAGCTGTGGTTACCCAGGTCAGAAACCCATGTGTTTATGCCACTGTGCTGACAATCACGGCCTTCAAAAGCAAAGCAAGTTTCCTTCCTTCTCAGCTCCAACAAACCTGCCAAGCAATGGACATCAATGGATCTAAGGAAGGCTCTTCATCGCCATCTAATGCCAGCCTGTCTAACCTCCTTACCAGGGTCAAAGGGTTCTTTTTCTTGACAGATGACATCTGCAAAACGTGACTTGCGCTTCTTCTTGCCCAAAAGAGGAACATCCAGCGTCCGTCTTTTTTTTGATGGGCCAGGTTGCTGGGAGGAGTCATAATCTGCATCCATCTGAAGGTGGGCATGGAAAGGAGCAGATAAAAGAAACCAGGGTCATTGCACGTTGACATTAACTGCACAGTGCAGCGCACAGCAACCCTTCTGCCTTGAACCATTGTGCGGGAAAGACAACGAGAGGAACGTAAGTCCCTCCTCCAGTCAAACATTTGCATGGAAAACCCCTTTAACATACAGAACTGTTGACTCTACATCTCATGGTCTCGCGACACCTGGAAACCAATAAAGCTTCACTTTGCCAGTTAAGCAGCTCATATCAAGTTTTGCTTTCATTGTCCTTCTGAACACCGAAGACGTTTCTAGCACACACAAAGTATGTGACTGCCACATACATCTCTTCATTTTATTGATATCCTTCCTCTCTCTCTCAGGCAGCTTTCTCAAAAGTGTTGGCAGCAGAACCTGCAAAGGGCTGTGAAGGATGAAGGATAAAGCTCACCCCTTTCCCCTTCCATCACTTCTGCCCTCAGTATTGTTAGATGCCACCGTTTTCGCCAACTGTTCTCAGATATTCAGACAGAACACTACACACAGCCTTGACTACAGGCGATGGGCCCTCTTTATCTCATTCTGCCCTTCCTAGTGCCTGGCATCCTCCCCTACCAGTTCCAACCCTGGTGCCAACACTAGAGGGATAGTGAGGCTGGCACACCTGCTTCGCTTCCCAAGTAGCAAACAGGGCTGGGACACCTACTTGCAATACAAAGCAAACGTACCACAAAGTCAGGATCCTCACAGTGTGGCTGATAGTCTCCTTCCTCCTCCAGCCACGTGTCCTCTTTTGCTTCAGCACCTTCCTGTCCTGTCCATTTGTCCCAATTCCATTCATCTGAATTGGGGATAAAGAGAAAGACGGGAAACTGTCTCATTCTTTAAGCAAAGATGCTTTAGGCCCAATTACTTGCCAAACCCCACTCAAATCATGAGATATTCAGATCAGGTATGTCGCCAGCCATAACCACATCTGTGTCCGTAACATGAAATAGGTTTTAAGCAAGAGGTATGTCTTGAGAGTGAGACGTGGTGGCGCTGTGGGCTAAACTGCAGAAGCCTTTGTGTGCTGCAGGGTCAGAAGACCAGCAGTCATTAAGATCAAATCCACGCGACGGAGTGAGCTCCCGTTGCTTTGTCCCAGCTCCTCACCAACCTAGCAGTTCAAAAGCATCAAAACGCGAGTAGGTAAACAGGTACCACCTCGGTGGGAAGGTAAACAGCGTTCCGTGTATAGCCGCATGACAAAGCTCTGAAGAATTCCGAAGGTGTTCTCCTTTCAGCGGGAGGAATGAACTAAGGAGCACCTCAGAGAGGTGGAGTAGGCATGCCTGCCTCAAGGGCACATCCTACAATTGCCTCATGAAGGCTCTAAAAGATTCCAAGGCATCCACGCAGGCGCGAAGCAAGACCCAACGTTTGATTTCACAGAGACGACAATGAAGAAATAATGTTATGAATAGGACACGTTACGTCCTCTTTTTTTCAAAATCTTTCCAGCAGATTTCAGGGCAAGGGTGACTTCTGCACACAATTTTAGGTATTATCTGGTTGGTTTCTTCTTCCTCTTCTGTGCTATCATGTATGTTTCCTTCCCGGACAGTCTCCCAGGCAAGCACAATCCCTGGCTCTACATCCCAGACGGAGAGGCCAGAAGGTTATACATGAGGCCAAAGTGGCCAAAAAATACCTGTCACATGTGCACGAGGAGGACTCAAAGGCAATAGTGCTTCCACATTATACATACACAAGGGCATCTAATATGCACCATATGCCTGATCTGCAGCCAAACATGGAGATTCTACCACTTCTAATAGAAAACTGAGGTAGTGAATCTGAATAGATTGCAGCGAAATTGGGGTCACTGAGAAACAAAGCGTTCAAAGAGATATTTTTAAAAAATGAGGACACAAAATGATCAACAATGTTCAGCACCCCATAACACAACCTGACATCTGGAAAATATGGGGTGGAAGAGATAGACCAGAACAAGTTGCTTAGCAGGCACCCTGAACGGAGACCATCCTACTAAAAGATGAGGATGCCCTGCAACATTTCATGTGAACCTGTAACAGCTCGTATTGTTTTAAAAAAGGATTGTTCAGGAAGAGTCCTTTTAAAATGCTATTTAACCCACCTAACATCTACAGGAAAGTTGTAGCTTTTTGACATTTCTGGACTGCAACTCCCAGCATTCCCTAATATTGGCCATGCTGGCTAAAAAGAATAGGGGTTGCAGTATAACAGCATCTGGAGAGTCACACAGAGGGCGAGTCCAAGCTAGTGTCTCTTATGCTAGCCTGAAACACAACATATCCAACATGGCTGCCAAAATGTCCCCTCACTTCAAGCCTTCCCAACGTACCATCAAGTCCTTCCTCTATCTCAAACTGAGGTTTCTCTTCCTCTCCGACGCCATAGTATTCGTCTCCAAAAAGTTTCTGGAAGAAGCAGAGAAAGGCGAGACGTTTCAAGAGCCAGCTGATGCTCAGGAAGGAGGTGTGCGAACGGACAGACCCAGAAGGCAAGGACACAAGGAAGGAGGAGACCTGGACCAGCGGCACCCTCTCCACACCTCTGACACAACCAGTGAAACCGTTCATGCCGAACCGTGGCCTGCTTTTGAAGCAAAGGGCCACATGAACTTACAACAAATCTGCTTGGAGGGGTCTTGAAAGCACAACACCTTACCAAGACCTATTAAGCTTCTGGATGTATAAAGAAAGCTGAAAAAAAGAGGATGGGATGTCTTATTTCAGCACCCAGTAACTGAGAGGGAATGGTCAATTAGGACCTGGGCAGGATATAAAACTTCCACTGATCATTTGGGATGGCATTGTATAATTTGTAGTTCATGGGCGTGAATATGTGTGCATGCACATTACTATACAGTGGTATCTAGCAAGATGACGACCCCGCTGACGGACAAATCCACATTATGATGACTTTTTGCGATCGCTATAGCGATTCGCAAAACAGTCATTCCTATGGGGGATTTTCGCTGGACGTCGATCAGGTCCGTGCTTCATGAACCGTTTGTTTGCAAGACGACGATTTTCTGGCTCCGCAAAATGGCTGCCCTGTGTTTTCTGGACCCATGCTTTGCAGGACAGCCATTTTAACAGGTGATTGGCGCTCGCAAAATGGCTTCCCTATGGGCGATCTTCGCAGGACAATGACTATTTTCCCCACTGGAACGCATTAAATGGGTTTCAATGCATTCCAATGGGGAAACTGACAACGATTTCGCTAAACAGAGATTTTCCCGGAACGGATTATCGTCATCATGCGGGGCACCACTGTAATTTCCTAAAAAGGCCTTCATTACATATCACAACAGGAGACAATATGAATCTTCTAGTTTCCAGAGAGAGTAATGGGGTCATAATGGCTTGAAATCTTGATAAAGCCTGTTTTTGGGAGTCTGGGGGTTCTTTAGTGGTATGCTTCCATGAAACCATATGAAAAACAATCCTTAAAACTGCTGATTAAGCTAGTTAAATATTTCAATGACAGATTATTTGACACCATCTCACATATTTAGGATCATTGAACCCACTTAACCTCCTAGGGGTTGGACTGGATGATGGCCTCAGTAGTCTCTTCCAGCTCTATATGACTCTATGATGACCGCAATCGATCAAGGAAAGCTCTTTAAAGACATTCAGAAACATTTAGCAAAATGGATTAAAAAACATTTCCCAGATAAATAAAAATTTACCAAATAAAATAGTAGCATTTTTAACAGAACTAGAGCTGTTCAAAAATGTATAACTAAAGGTGGCCTTGAAAACAAAGCAAAACTACATTGACATATTGATTTGGTCTGTAGTCTTAATTCAGTAGCTGGGCAGGGTGGAGCCTGGGCAGGGAAACAAGGCTACAGAACTGAACTGGACTTTAGGATGCTTCTAGGTCAGTGCTTCTCAAATTTGGTTCTTGACCTGCAACTGCCAGAAGCCTTCACCATGAACTGGGCTGGCCAGAGTTTCTGGAAGTTGAAGCCCAAGAACACTAGGGTGACCCAAGGTTGTGAACCACTGTAGGTGATTTTTCCCAGATAGTGGTTAAAATTAGGATTGATTCAAACAAGGATTATAGAGCCACGGTCTGCCACCCTTTCAGTAATTTCTAGTTTTCCACAATTTTAAGATATTATCCTTTAAAAAGTAACATACAACAAAATTAAAACAATCTAAAGAGCTTTTGTTTCAGATGTACCGGAAAGAGCCTTTATGTAGGAAAAATCATCCAGCATCTCTCACTACTGCTCAAAAATGATTTATTAGAGGCAGCTCTCTAAGACCACCCAAAGAGGACAAAATTAAGCAATAGGTGAAAATACAAATTCTGGGGAATCTCACCTACCAAAATAAAATTCAGGATTTGAAAACTTCAGAATCTGGGGAAATGTCTGATCCTTGGAGGCAAAAAGGTCAAATTTAATTCAGGCTTTGGAAACTACCCTATTTCCCCAAAAATAAGACCTAACCTGAAAATAAGCCCTAGTATGATTTTTCAGGATGCTTGTAATATAAACCCTACCCCAAAAATAAGCCCCAGTTAAGTGAAAGCCCACCCTCCACCATTGTGCAGCAACCAGAAGATGACATGACTGCATTTGAATAAATGTAGATTGTTGTACATGAAAAAAATAAAACATTTCCTGAAAATAAGCCCTAATGCTTTTTTGGAGCAAAAATTAATATAAGACCCTGTCTTATTTTCTGGGAAACACAGTATTAGAATAGCATGTATACTAAGAAAATATGTCTAGTTGATTATCCTTGATTTATAAAAGATCTTGTTATGACCAGCTTCGTATTTTCATTAAAATAATCTAGAAAACTTCAAGAAAATCTGGGGGGGGAGGCAGATGGAACATATAAATGGCAACTGTATATTACTCTAAACAGAGGATTATCTCTTCACTGTGAACTGCAAAATGCTGTTAGTTGTAAATAGCAGACATTTTGCAAAGTCACAGCCATAGAGAGCTAGAATCTGTACTATTCAAGAAACAACAAACAGAACATTGTGACTACTTTCATATGGAGGTGCTAGAAGCCTCCTCTCTGGATTCAAAGACTCACTATCCCCTGCCACATTTCTCTGTGTCTTTAACTGCTGAACCGCAGTGAGGGATTTGACACGTTCTTCCAGTGCAAGGCTGGGAGTGGTGGTACATATGGCCAGTCACTGTCAAGCCATAAAATCAGCAACCATGCTCCCCATCAAGTTTGAACTAGGTAGCCAGCCACAAATGCAAGCTCAGTGTCCTTACATTTATGCCCTAGGGCCTAAGGACCCAGTTCTGACTTTTAGTCACCAAGTATCTTGGACAGGGAACAGATCAGGTTGTGCATGGGCCAAGAAACAGAACTCTGAACCTGGTATCTCTCCTTTCAATCTCACCCCTGCCAGGAATTTATTAAGTGCGGCCTTAGACAAGCCCTTTGGGACTCAGCGCGGATAGCCTCAAACAATACTGAGAAAATAGCCGTTATCTGCACATGAAACACTCTGAACGTTTTAAAGAACTATACGTAAGAATCTATTCATTGGATCTCCAGGAGAGAGACCTCTCCAGCCTGCAGAAAGAATACCTGGGCGGCCGTGGTCAAAGGTCCTCACCTCCATGAACTGATCATGCTGTGCAGGATCAAAGTCCCCTTCAAGGTCCTGCTCCTGGAAGTTGCCAGCTGCACTGCCGGTGATCTCACGCAGCTTTTCCAGCCGTTCCAGGATCTCTCGGCGTTTCAGGTTCTTCAGCTGCTTCAGCTCCTCCCGCTTTTTTTCCTTCTCCTTTTAAGATGGGCAAAGCACCGCATTAGGACATAGCTCCTTGCCCAGGCCAACCTAAAACCCAATCTCTATGACTCTGCCTTCCCAGCCCTTCTGCCGACAGCCCGGCAGAACTCACTTTCCTCTTGCGCTCACGTATCTCCTGGCGCTTCTCTTTGCGGCGCTCATCTTTCCGACGCACTGAAGTTGGAATGACGCGTGGATGCGTACTTAACTGGTGGAAGAGAATAAGACATGATTTGACCGCCACATCCCTAAGAAAGGCAAGGAGCAAACAGACCTGGTAGATCTTACTCTAGATTTCTGGGCCCTTCACAGACAAAATCCCACTCCAAATTTCTCTGTGGAGCAGTCATTCTGAGATGGCCTCGGCGAATGGAGGAAAGGCCTCAGCATCCTATCTGTACCTCCCTCCCCACAGCACTCCCTGCCCACAGAGGAACTGGTAATGGCCCTCACCAGCTGCGCCCCAGGCTCCTCAAAGCGGAAGTTGTACTTGCGCTCAAAATCCTCTTGCTTCTTTAGGAACAGCTCACCCTCATCCGATGAATCTGACACGGCCAGCTGGGCTTCGGGGAGCCTGTGGAAAGCCAGGAGAGGAAGGCGTAAGGACACACAAATGGATTGGCATCGTTTACAGCTGCACAAAAGACAATTCAACTATCACCACAGAACCACAAAAAATAGACATAGGATATCTTGCCACAGAGCTGCAAAAGGCTTAGGAAGTTCTTTAAAATGGCACCATCCCAGGACTGTGGATTATTTCGACAGCAGATCTGTCAAAATCATAGGGTGACCGATTTATAAAGCATGACCAGTGGTCCAGTCGTGCCACTCTTCAGGGGTCAAGATGCTAGCCCTCCTCCTGAAGCTTACAATCCCGCAAGGTCCCACCCTACTGACACCACCATAGTTGCATCTCTGGGTCCTAATCAGGAGGATCTGAACGTGTGCGTCTGTATGCTCAGGTAAGGAAGCAGATGTGCACAGGAAAAGGTTGAGAGGGAGAAAGAGTAAGTCTCATGGATGGACCCTGCATTTTTTAAAAATGTGACTGCAGTACTGAGCATGACTAGGCTTAAGCAGATGTGTGGTGGCTTCAGTGTGGGTAAGACCATATACAGCCTGGCTTCTGATCACGCCTGTTCCTGTCCAGACTCAAGACAAAGGGCTCTGGCACAGAAACCTCCCTCTCCATGCTTATTATGAGATGGTGTCCTCTCTCCTGGCCATGTTCATAATACTCTGCCATGCCACCACAGTACCGCTGAACAGAAACTCCTGGGAAGCTGCTCACCCACTAGCCGAGCCGCCGTTCAGGAATACACGCCCCCTCAGTACTGCAGCTCTGACAATGTGAAGGGCACTGCACAACCAGAAGACACAGGGGCCAGCCTCACAATAGAAGGCAACCAGAAAGGTTTAATTCAGGGGAAACGGCCGGCCAAAAGGTTGCTGCCATAGACCGGGTGGGATGCAGAGGAGGCCATCATCCGGTTTTTAGGTTACTTGAGGTGAGGCAGGTTCAGGCTGCTCCTGTTACTCCTGGAGGCAATCACAGCAGAGACCCACATATCCTCGCCACCCCAGAGCAGAAATACTAACCTTACCCATATCCTGACCCTTGCCAACAAGCCAGTGGCTTACCCTTGCCAACAACTTCAAGGCTTCTGCTGTGATGGCCTCCAGGAGTAACAGGTTCTCTTGGGCAGCCAGAAGGAGCCACAGGGAGACCTGCAGCAACAGCTACAATAGGGATCTGTAGGGCACGTTATTATGTTTATAGCCTGGCACCGCTTGAAAAATGGGGGTGGGGGGCACAAATTGGGGGTTTCAACTTCTACTTAAGTGGCAGCTCCAAGCTGGTAACATGAAAAGAAGACAGTGGGATCTTATTGGTTTCACGCCAGTTCTCGTCCAATGAATGCAACTGCGACTACGATTCTTAAAGTCTCGTGTGATGTGGCAACGATAGCAATATCACCCTAGTGCCAGAGGGAAGAGAATGAATACCACAGCTGTTAATGGTTTTCCACAAAAAAGGTCCTTTAAAGGTTGGCTGGAAACCAGAGTTGCTGAGAGTGCATCTAATTAACTTCCATGACTTTGACACTGCTGATCTTTTCCTCGACAGGAGAGGTTTCACCATAATCACCATACTCGCATAACCACTAATCACACAAAAATAATTCCAGGTCTGTCAGGCAAAAAGACAGCCATGTATTCATCCTCAAAACCTTCTTGTGTTCAAGCCAAGATGTTGCATCGTGCAAAGCACAGGTGGCTTTACTGAGAAAAGCAATAGCAACAATTAAGGGACAGACCAAAACTGTCTTAATTGTGTCAGCAAAATATGAGCAGGGGTTTGCCTACCCCAGGACTGTGATTTACATCCTATGTAAAAAGCATATATATTATTTTTTTAAAAACCCAAAACATTTCTTAGAGAAGTAGATCAGGAATAGGCAACATCAGAAGAGTTACATCCCAAATTTCTGCCCCTAGCCCCCTCTGTGGGTGACACTCAGCCTTAAAATGGCCATTTTTAGCCATTTTTGAAAAAAATGTAAGCAGAAAGTGCCCAGACACAGCACTTCTAGTTTCTTTTTCTTTGGGGAGTTTAAGTCCTCCCAAAGCCCCTGATCCAAACAGCGTAACTCCTGGGAGCCTATAATGGTAGGATATATTGTGTTTAAACAGAGTAGTCTGAGGTTGGCCTTAGGGCTGCAAAAACGCCCTGGAGACTGTGCGTGGCGCACAGACTACTTGCTATTCACTCCTGTTTAAGACAGACTTATTTCAGCATGACCTTTTGCGGATTACTAATCCACTTCCTCAGACACATGTCCTAAATATTATCCTCCACGTGTCTGTGGAGCAGACTGAAGAAATGAACTGCAGTCTGTATTTGAGTAAATGGATTGTAATCCAGAAAAACTCATATTGAAACCAATCTGTTAAGTCTTAAAAACACTACAATACTTTTGGCTTTTGTTTTGTTTTTTCTTACATATTTCAAACAGAACAATTCTTGCTTCTCTACTAAATAAGTATTGATTACTACAACCTGTGATCAGGAAAATCCCAACTCCACTTTCCAGACTTTAAGGAACACTAAATACACACGCAAACATGTCAACACAGCTGTTGTTCTATGATAGTTTATGAATGCTGGCAGGATCAGGATCAGAATCAATGTGTCCAAGAAACAATTTCAGGCAGTTTGGCACGTGGTTCTATGAATTGTGGAACATCCACTCGTGGGTACACAAAAATTATTTTGAACAATTTACTCTAAGTAAGGTGTAAGGCTAGAATATGATAATCATGTTCAAGCTAAAATCACAAACGGATTATCCGCTTACACAAAAGCCTGTGCTGTGCACAGCCAGGAGGAATGAGAGACCTAAACTGAATTCCTAGTCTCAACCAGAGATTATCCACTGAAGCAATAGGATTCTCCTGAAACTATGAACAAAAATGAGTACAGGTCTACAAAGCCCTAGCACCAGTGGATAGGTGAAGAGGAAACTCAACTAATTTGTTTTCCTTCATCCAACACCCACCACTCTTTCCAGCTCAAGGAATGGAAGAGGAACCAGGGAAGGTTACATGTCATCCTCAGGGGATTCAGATACCTATTGGCACTTACCCTTCTTCTTCCTCCTCCTCCTCCTCCTCCTCCTCCCCATCTCCTGCCTCCTTATAGCGCTTGTTCAGGATGTAATCCCGCAAGAACCGTTCCCCTTCATCCAATTTCGGGTCACTCCAATATTCTTTAAGGGGTGCCTGAGGAAAGGCAGCGAGAGATGAGCATAGCTGAAGTCTGAAATAAATTCATCAAACCGATGATCTGAGCAAGCGTCACCAAGAAGTTCACAGGCAATGCTAACATCACCCTGTTTGTTTTCAGCCCTATAAGCAGCACACTTTATGTTGAGTGCTGGGTGAAACCTAATTCTGCCCTCTCTGCAGGTGGAGAGTGACAAAGAGCCTTAGCTCCCTCACCCTCTTCAGGCGCTGACCGTTTTCCTTCATCCCTCTATGCATAAAGCATTCATGGAGAAGCAAGTGAGAAGACACCATTAATGCCTGTTTCATTCCCTGACATGGTGAGTAGGCAGATGAGGCTAAGGCAGAGAACTGCTTGCCAATTCAGAGATGTGTCATCATCCTAAGCCAAAATTCTATCATCCTGTTGCAGGAGCGATGAGGATGCTTTGGAACACGCCCCCAAGAAGGTATCTAGTATTTCCCTGCACAAATATGAGCCCTGTTAAGAACCGTGTGAGAAACCGCCCAGCTTGTACAACTGCAATCCAGTCCTGGTAGATTATCACAGGCAGAACATGACACCCCTCATGTAATGCAAGAGGACTCTAGCTATAGTCACAAGATATCACAAACCCATTCCAAGCTGAATCTGTGATATAAAAATCACAAGATACCAAAGTCTCAAGTTGTAGATTTAGCAGTATTTAAATCCACGCTGCCCAATATTTTCCACTTCGAGTATCTATTGCTCACTAACTTTTGTAGTTATATTAGCCAGAAGGTCAACCTGAGCCAAATATCCAAGTTTCTTCCCATATTTATGCACCTGGGACTTCATGCTCTAGGTTCCCAACCTTTGTTACTCGGATGTTTTTGAACTGCAACTCCCAGAAACCCCAGCCAGCACAATTGGTGGTGAAGGCTTCTGGGAGTTGCAGTCCAAAACTCCTGAGTAAGCCAAGGTTGAGAACCTGTGCTAGACATCCAAGTAACAAAGGTTAGACTACTGACTTCTAGAAGACTTTACAAGATAGTGCAGCCCCATGTATTCCTGGAAGATCCACTGACTTCTGAAGGCAGGTGTACAAAGCCTAGCAAGCTTTAAGATGCCTATTATCTCACCAAGAAGAAGTCACAGGTCATACTATGAAGAAACAGAGCCAGATTTGGCTGCTAAGCACTGTGGCTCATAGCATCATACTACCATTCACAGCCCATCACGTACCAGGTCCTGAAGTTCCTCTTCGGCTTCTGACTTCTCTTGACCCTTTAGCCAGCTGATGTAGTCTGCCTCTTCATGCTCCTAAGAAAAGAGTAGGCAAAACACAAGACAGTGTTGACACCCACTCTCCTCAATCTGACTAAGAGCAGCTACTTCTACAGTATCTGGATGTTCAAATAAATTTCAAAGCCATCCTCACAGTGAGCAATTGCTTGTTAATAGTTAAACTCCTAATTCTCACTCCAAAAAAACCTAGCACACTTAAGGCGTTTGCTATACATAAAAAGAGTTTCACAAATAAGAGGGTATTTGTCATGTTAAGTGAAGTTATCAGAGATCAGGCACCACCAAGGGGACAGTCAATCTGGCTGAAGCTAAAGTGCTTGGTCCGAGGTGCTTCTCCAAAGAGGCACATCCTGCCATTGGGGGGGGGGCACCAAAGAAGAAGCCTTAGTCTACAGATGTGAGGCATCCCAACAGATCTTTGGTATGCTAAAAGCATGCTATTAATGTTTTTAATTGCATTGCTGCACATACTCTGCTATGAAAATGCAAAATCTGGCAATGGGAAAGAAATGTAGCATCTTGGGTTGGATGGGAGGGAGGAAAAGGTAAAACACAAATACAGTAATCCCTTATAGATTGAAAGGGGAGGATCAAAGTACACTCTATTCTGTTTATACAGCAAAACCAGAATCATGTCACTGTCAATAATAATCTCAAGTTCGATGTCATATGCACTCAGTGGTGGCCAGGAAGGTGCTGTAATGTCCTAAATCGGCAGAACCTTTAAGGATCCCACTGTAAAAATATAGTACTTCAATTTAACCTCACACTATGAAGCACCCATGACATCCATAACAATAAATTAGGAGAGATAAAGCTAAGCTGTGTCATATTCAAACCCTTCCATCATCTTGTGTGTGTATTCTGTGCTGTCAAGTTGGAAATTACTTAAAGTGACCCTACTCGGTCTTTCAAGGTAAGTGTTTAAGGAATGGTTTTACCAGTTCCACTCCCCCAGTCAGTTTCCACGGCTAAGTAGGGATTCAAACCCTGTTCTCCACAGTCCTAGTCCATCACTCTTTCCACTACACCACACTGGGAATCTCCCATAATCATATTATCCCAAAATGAGTGAAGAACTGCAAAGATGATGGGCTTTTTGCCCCTTCCCTCCCCACAACCAGAACAGCTGAACTATGAAAGCCTGTGCAGATGGAGGAATGTGATGATTCCAGTCTGTCTCTGAGAGAGAGAGAGAGAATATATGGAACTGTGATTCATAGGCTGGAATTATCACCCAGCTGCGGGAGATGCTATTTTACATATACAACAAAAGGGTGTGTGGGAGAGAGAGACAGCAGCTGAGCTCAGTTTTAGTCAAGTTTTTGCTTGAGTTAGAAACAAAAAGGTTTTAATTTCTAGAAGCAGTTGCAGTGAAGTCAGAGTCTGACCAAGACCTATAAGGTAGTTAAATTTGGAAGCGGACGTCGTTTGGTGGCAGCACACATTAGGCAGAGCAAGCTGGTGGGCAAGGATCTTTCCTCGCCAAGACAAGAGCAGAGCCCAAGTAGCCAGAAAGACACAACCTTTCTTCACATACACACCTTCTCTTCCTTACTTTTGACACATTTTCGCAGCAAGGCAGATGAGGTGCCACTTTCAGCCTCTTCATCGTCATCGCTGTCTTCTACAAACTTCTGGAAGCTGCACAGTGGCAAGGGCAAACTTAGCAACATTCAAACTTAGTGGCCTTGAGTCTTTAGAACTCAAAAGGTTAAATCCACAAAATGGAATAGGGTCCAAAGGCTATGAGTATTCAGGATGAGGCCCAAATCCAGTCACTAACCCCAACTAGAGCAGACCTACTTTAGTATTACATATACTGAGTAACTGAATCAGCAGAGTTGAGCAACAGAGTTCAGGCCAGAGCATTAAGGCAATAGTTAGAACAATCCTGACACTGGAGCAAACATTTAAAAGAAAAACTACATATTGAAATTAAACTTGTCGCATACATAACATTGTTTACTTGTGGGCATCCCACCTGTAAATATCTGGGGGGAATCCCAATTCCAGGGTGTAACGGGTAGCCATACCTCACCTGTCCGTCACAGCTGGGCAGTGAATCATCAGCCAATGGTGTGACGGAGGGTGGAACTGAAGGGAAGGAGATGGTATAAAAAGGGGGGTGAAGGTGTGTGTGGGGAGATTGATTGAGTGAGAGAGTGAGATCTGGAGAGATCTGGTGTGAGAGAAAGAGGCCTGCGTGCCTGAGTGTCAGTAAGGGAATGTCTATGTGGTTGATTTAAAATAAAGTGATTTATAAAGTGATTATCTGTCTGTAATTCTCATATTTTATTTTTGTAATCAATAAACCAAGTTTTATTTTTGAAAGAAACCCTTGTCCTTTTTATTTAAAGGAAAGGTTGGTGGCAGCAAGAGTGTGGTAGCATGGTGACCATTCTGAGAGGCCTTGAGTGGACAGCCACGTTACACAGGGAAAGATTTAAAAAAATCCGGGACTAGTTTGCACAAAGGCACAGCCTCATGACCCATTTTCAATCTTGAGCGTTAGATGAAAAGAAAATGAAAAAGTGAGGGGCTGCTGAGCATGTACAGAGTGGGGCTTTTCTCGTTGTGTTTTACAAAATAACTGCACGTTCAAGTGGAATATTAAAGAACTGAGCTTCCAGAATAGCTGCAGCTCCTGCTTTTACCTTTTCTCTTACATATCACACACTAGAAACAAGGACACAAACAACTTGTCAGTGTGAAGCCAGAACCCTGTTTCCTGAAGATTCTGACTTCCAGCTAAGCCCCAACAAGTCATCTCTTATCTCACCTCTTCTTAAGCTCCTTCTGTTCTTCTACATAGCTCTAGGAAATGGTAGGAGAAAAAGAGAAAGTTAACATAACACAACATGTTCCAACTCTCTACACCTTTTCCAGAATGGTACAAGAATTCTTTTGAAAACAACACAGCTTTCTAATGTACAAGGGACTCAAGAGAGTTGTTAGTATGAAAGGCATTGTCCTAAAACCACAAAGGTTCCCAATATGCCTCCCCCTGCAGCCTCACCTTTGAACTTTGAACTCTTGCTTCTTCCTCATCTTCCTCATCTTCATATTTGCTGCAGAAAAAGAGTTACATACTGAGTTGTCTAATTTCACTTCCTTTGCAAAAAAAAAAAAAAAAAAAAACCTTGGGGTATATGAAGAACACGCAACAGCCCAGAGCTTTACCCCAGATGAAAGCAAACACAGCATTTTTATCTGAATCACTAAACCCTGGTGCAGGATATGTGGCTCCAAGTGGTCATCCTCCATTGGGACCCACCAACCCTTGCCCTCTGCTGAATGAGCTCCCCACTGAGGAACCCCTCACACATCTCAGGAGACTGGGTCCAAACAGAGGGTCACACCAGCAATAGGAAGAATCCTGCCCCTGCAACTGAACAACCCCGACCCAGCTGCATTGCTTACGCTGGGAAAGACAGTTCAAGCACTTGCAGCAGATGGGAGGCTGAAGGTGTATAAACTCTGACTCTTTGTTAAACTTTTTGTTTGCAAAGTAGGGTGAAGCCAAGCCCACACCTCCTTAAGTATTGTGGACTAGAGCTAATTCCCCTACAGAAACATGGCGACGGAACTGTGTGGTAGAGAGAAGCTGCAAAAAGTTCTGAAAATGTTTGTCTGGTTGATTTCAATACCTTTTCAGAGTCTTTGTCAAGATGATGCATGACAATGGGGCAGTCTTTTATGACCCCCATCCCAAAAAGATGAGGTATAAGAGAAAGTGCACATGTTATAATAAACAAAATAAAGTGTATTATTTGGATGAAAAAAGTGTTGCTTCTACTGTTATGGTCTCTACACACTAGAACAAAAGTCACTCACAAACAAGATAAAGCACTGACCTACAAGCAACGAAGGCCCAACCCCTGATATGCTCTTCTCACAACATGACAGTATCAAGCAGGTGCAGAAATATGTAGTCAATCTGAGTAAAACAATTCTGGTTTAGGTAACACCTTTACCAGATGACTAAAAAGTTACAAAAATGTGTTAAATGACTTTAACACAGCAGACATTCTGATTTTTAGGCCTTACCCTCCCTTCTCCAGGATCACCTTCCTCTCATAGTCTTTCAGAAACATGGGCTTTTCTTTCTTCTTTGGGGTTTTCTTTTCACTGTCACTGGCTGAAGAAGAATCTGACACAAGTGATTATTTGACAACTCCGGAAGAAGTTTAACGATCATGACCCAACCTGGACCAAGAAATCTTCAAAGGTAACACAAAAACAAAGACAACACTGACCTTCTTTACTATAGAATGTGACATCCTTCTGATAAATCCGGGGGTCCTTCTTTTTTAGCATGGCCAGAGTGCTATAAAAAACTCGATCCAGCTTGGGATCCAATTCCTGCAGCCGGAGAAAAGAACCCGTGGCTGACAACTACTATTGGAGATCACTATTGCTTGTGTAAGGATTTTTCTACCTTGCCCAGGAAGAACGAAACTCAAAAGGTACAATAAATGGATCTGGTGTTTCTGCTGAGCAGAACAAATGAACAAAGCAGCCCCAGTATTAGATCTGTCAGTCCCAACCACTTAAATAGAGACCGACAACACAAACCTTCATTCCAAGCAAGGAACTTTGCGAACTGAGGTACGCATAGGGTACCAAGTTACTTCTAACGGAGGATGAGTAACCCTTCCCACACTGAAGACCCACTGCACATGGCTTTATTACCTTCAGACTCCAAGTTAAGTCAGGTCTGAGCACGGAAACAGAAACCTTTCCGCGTCAACTCACCGCCTCTTCCTCGCTAGACTCCGATTCGGAGCTCGACTCTTCGTCTTCGCCCCCATAGCGATCCTGCACTGGAGAAGGGGAGAAAACCAGGTAGGTTTTTGTTAAGGGGGGGGTTGCAATTCCTTTAAGGCCCTTCCTCAGAGGCAAGACTCTTAAGCCAGGCAGCCCCCTCCGCCACTCACGCCGCTGCAGTTCTTCACGCCGACGATACTGGCCATAACGAGCCGCGAAAGCTGCGTTAATCCGGAGCTCCGACTGCGCGGACATCGCTTCACGGCGGCGCTTTCACCCACGTGGACACGAACCACTTCCGGGGCAGCGGTCGTGTGACGCGATACGTCGGTCGGTCTGTCTTTGGCCACACCTACGTAGCTCACACCTTACCTCCCTCCCAATTGGCTGGAATCAAATCGTACGCAGGCAGCTTTCTTTCCGGCCGCGACAGCGTTGTCCTTCAGCGCCCCTCGCGGCTGTTCCCCTGAACTGCACCGCGGATTGGGGGGCGCCAGGCTTGGTTAGGCTTCATTTTTCCCACGAGTGTATTAAGAAGCCTTTTTGGGGGAAAGTCACAGCCTTCACGACGTTGATCCGGGAAGGAGTACAAAAGAGGCAAGGGAAAGCAAACTTAAGGCATTGAGAAAAAATTAATTTATTACGGAATACGAAGGGTTCTTGGACGAGACGATCTGAGTTACCTACATTATGGTACAGTAATTACATTTTTGTGTCCCTTAAACCGCCATGGCACCAACTTGTAGTCCTGGGACTTGCAGTTTTGAAGTGGGCAGTAAGAATTACCTGCTTGGACTTCGGAAGAGAGAACGAGAATTTTCTGGAAGAGGAGACCTAGCATTGCACGGAACTACAGATTCTAGGATTCTACCTGCAGGGCAGGTAAAGGGATGAGAAAGTGCTTTTAACCGCAGCGTGGATTCTGTTTCATCAGATCCATTCCTTGGTATGTAGGTAAGAGGAAAATATTAAAAAGGTAGTGAATTGTGCTTTCTGTATTTTGTTACTATTGAATCCAACTGCTATATTTTCCTTCACCTTACACACCTGCATTTACCCAACAATTCCAGAAGCTATAGGAGAGGGCTGTTGTCCATAAATCTGATAAGGCTATATCACCCTTTCTTTCTACACTACAAATCCACTTGCAGGCATTAAAAGAGGTTGGACCCAATCCTCAGAAGAAGGTAAGCATACCTTTCAAAGGCCACTTGATTAGCAGAAGAGAGTAGCAGCATGAGGGGAGGTAAGCAAATCAGGCGAACAAAGTAATTAAAATAATAATTGTTCTCTCCCCCTGCCCACCTTAACGTGGAGCCTGAAATATTGTGGCAAGCTTGACAAGTAATTCAGTGTTTTGTGACTTTTGTTGCAGAACTTTATTGTCTGCTCGGAAGTAAATGGTACCGAGTTCACTGGGAAATTATTTTCACGTAAGAATCATAAAGGTACAGAGTGCAATTCTATACATTTATCTCTTTAATGGAGTGTAGAGACTACTTCAGCTTTTTGGATGGAGTTGATGGATGCTGTACCAAGTAGGCCTTGCCCTGAGGCAGTAAAAGGTTGTGTTAAAGCAAAGCGTGCAGCCTATGGCCATCTGGATTCTGACGCCTGCCATAAAGGAACATAGAAGGCTGCCCTATATGAAGTCACTCACATTGTCCATCCACTTCTGTATTGTCAGTTCTGATTTCCAACAGTGGCGGTGTGAGGTCTTGTTAGGCACCACTCTTACTTCATCTACCTGGAGATTCCTTAGGGTCTCCCACCCAAGTACTAAGCAGGCCCAACTCTGCTTAGCTTCCAAAACTGTACAAGATCAGTATATTCAGGATGGTATTCTGGTCTTAAAGACTAACCAGTACTATGGGAGCCCAACTGCATATGCAGAGTTGTCTTGAGCCCCTATGGCTGAACAAAGACACTAAGCCAAGTCCATCTTTCTATCCATGAATCATTGAGACTCTCTCTCTCTCTGTCCTTGATTGTTCCATCCCAGGGACAAGACACGGCCAGCTCTTACACAAGAGGCAGAGACTTTCTGTTTGCACTCATGCATGGCCAGTAATCCCCTCAGCTGCTGGTGGTTTCCTGGCACATTGCTGGGTACTTGGCAAGGGGTCAAACACTGAAGTTGCAAAACAGGCTCAGCTGTTTATGCTTTCATTTAAAAAAAAAAAACTCCGTATCTCTTTCTTGCTTACGTCTAAGACTGTGCCCAGCTTCCCGTCCTACACCAGGGCTTGGCAAGGAGGCAGACAAGCTAGTATTACAAAATTCTTGGCTTCCTTCCTTCCCGGTATCACTGGGTGCCACACCCAGCAGCTGGGACACTATTCTGAGTGATAATGCTGAGCGCTAGCCTGCAGAGAACCCGACAGGTTCCTTTCGGTGCACTTGGCCCACGGCACAGCGCTCTCGACAGCTGTTTTTGATGTCTCGGCACTGCTAGAGCCGACATGGATACATATTTCCAGTACTGTACAGTTGCCTCAGACTAAGATACAACCTCTTCCCCTCTCCCAGTCCCCAGGGAATAGCAGGAAATTGGTTCTACAAGTGTCACAGACCAAAACTTTCATAGACAGATCACCATGGAAGAAACAATGAAGGGGAGCATTGCTTCAGTTTCCAGAATTACCCAAGAAATGAATAAAAGCCTGCTGTTTAAGAAAGGAGATGGGCTGGGGTCAGCCATGATGCCCTAGCACAGTGCTCCCCAACCTTGGGCCTTCAGATGTTCTTGGACTACAACTCCTAGAAGCCTTCACCACCACCTCTGCTGGCCAGGATTTCTGTGAGTTGAAGACCAAGAACATCTGGAGGCCCAGGGTTGGGGACCACTGCCCTAGCAC
Source organism: Pogona vitticeps (assembly GCF_051106095.1). NCBI lineage: Eukaryota > Metazoa > Chordata > Lepidosauria > Squamata > Agamidae > Pogona > Pogona vitticeps. The sequence continues at coordinate 186,279,773 of NC_135784.1, forward strand.
ATAGTTTCCCAATCCGGGTGTTGTTTTCCGGGAGGTCACTGTGGTTATTTTTAGTTGCAATTATTTTTATATTTATTATATTCTATAGGTATCCATAGTGCTGTTTTATTTTAATCCTCTTGAGTAGAGATGGGCACAAATGTCAATTCGGAGGTCCCTTCTGGTTTCTACGCAGGGCACCACAGTTGCCGCGCATGCATTTCCTTCCTCTGCTAGATCCCCCACTCACCAGCTGGCATGTCTTCCTCTCCTCCTCCTCCTCTTTGGCTGATCACCCACTCAGGCAAGGAGGCAGGAGAGGCAAACCCCTGCTCCTGCCGGGGACTGGATGAAAAACTGAAGAGGCGGAGGGACGGAGCATGCACCGGCTAGTGAGTGGGGGATCCAGCTGAGATGATGAGGGAAGGGAACGCTTGGCACCTGTGGCACCACATGACAAACATCTGAACCAAGGTTTGTGCCCATCTCTACTCTTGAGCCATAGAGGCAACCTAGAGTTCTTAGTTATTTCTGTACCACTTTAGGAGGATTTTCCTTTTATGCATGAGCATCTTTCGTACCCGCCTCCGAAGGAGCTGGTGTTTATTTGGGCTCAAGGGGGAGGGGCTCTTCACTGAAGAGGCTTTTTTTTGCCAGGAGGAGATATGAAGGGAGGGTCGTTTCCACCTCTGAAAAAAGTAAATTAAACTCAAAATGTATTGACATTTTTTCCTTCTCAATTTTTATCTGGCAGAATCTGATTTAGAGCCCCCCCGCAATCATTATGTAATATTACATTGATATTAATAGGTTAGAATAATATTCTGAAAAAAATCTATTTTAAGGTGTTTTCTTTACCCCGTTAAAATGCCCGTTTATGCAAATGTGGTTGGGGTTGCAGGTTAGCTGGCTAATAAAAAAGGTGGTCGCAACTTGGAAACACTGGTGTAGCAGAAAAGAGCCCTCCATCAGAAGAGCTTTCACTGGACTTTTTATTCCAGCTCACTAGTTACACAAAGGGGCATGGTGGCACTGTGGGTTAAACCTCAGAAGCCTCTGTGCTGCAAGGTCAGAAGACCAGCAGTTGTAAGATCGAATCCATGCGATGGAGTGAGCTCCCGCCGCTTGTCCCAGCTCCTGCCAACCTAGCAGTTTGAAAGCATGTAAAAATGTGAGTAGATAAATAGATACCACCACGATGGGAAGGTAACGGCGTTCCATGTCTAGTCGCGCTGGCCACGTGACCACGGAAACTGTCTTCAGACAGACGCTGGCTCTACAGCTTGGGGATGGGTATGAGCACCGCGCCCTAGAGTTGGACACGACTGGACAAAAATTGTCAAGGGGAACCTTTACCTGTACCTACGGCACTGTTGTAAGCCAGTTGTGATGCCTTTATCAGTCTGAATTTGCAGTGAGGTACACTTGTCTTTCCCTATCTTGACCCAGTAAGTTCAACGGTACCAGATTTGCTTGTCATGCTTAGTTTTAGAACTTGTTTCAAGATCACTTATTCCAGCTCACAGCTTCCGAGTTCAGTTCAGCCTCATTTCCTACACATATCAGGGACAAATAACTGAACCACAAGCCCAGGGGCTTCTTTCTTACCTCTTCTATAACTAGGGTGAATGTATAAGAAGAAAAGGAAAGGTATGTTCAGCTGGTGTGCTCCATGTTTCACTGGTCAACTGGAATTGGCCACTGCAGTCTGCAAAGAGCAGGATGGAGCACTCCAGAATTTAGCTGCTTTGTGGAGAAAAACTGTTCTTGCAGTAATCAAAAGGATACAAATCAAATTCAAGTAATGAACCCCTACACTACTATTCCAATAATTCTTAGTACATTTCAGTATACTCCTAATTCTACCCTCCCTTCCACAGAGTAATCTCAGCATTCCAACCAAATGATAGCTGACCTTACATTATTACACCAGGACTCAAATAGTCTTGCAGCTATCAGGAAGAAGAAAGTTGGCTTCAGACTGTTTGCTTTTTTATTTAGTGTCATTTACCACCTTGAGATTTTTCCTTCTGAAAAAGAAAACCTAGACTCGAGAGGCCGCACACACCCCAAGTCCTGCTTGTCTGTCTTGGCTCACGCATGCTTACTCCAACCTCTTCACAGGCAGAAGTATAATGGCAGAAAAAATGGCAGAAAAAAAACCCTGCCCTAGGCGCCTTGAAGAACGCATGAGATGCAAGTGGAAGCAATAAATGCTAAAGAGGCCACAAAGGTCTGCTGCTAGAGTTCATAGTCACCTACATTCTGCTCCAGGGCAGAGTACATACAGTACTTTTTATTATCTTGGGAGCATATGCCACATACTTTAATCCTGAAAGTAGCCTGTATTTTCCAATGCTAAAAAGGGTTTCAATTAATCCAGTACTGTAAGAATGGGGAACCTTACCTTTCCAGATGGTTTGGGATCTCATCTTCTTGAAACCCATAGCCAGCATAGCTAAAACACAGGAGCTGTAGTCTGAAATACAGTATCTGAAGCACCAAATGCTCCTCACCCTCAGTTATGCAGAATGACTGGCCATCCCATACTGCTCTAGATGGTTTTGTGGCCAAAAAAAGTAGCATACAAATAGACCTTCAGATCAGTTCCTAGCATGTCCCCTGTACTGTTCTTTCACAGGTGTCTGGACTTTTGTTATATAAAACTTCCTGAAATTTTATAAAGATTCTTCAGCAGGAGTTCCACAACCACTAACATGTGTTGCATCCTTTGGAAGAAAATGAGAGAGGTATCCTTTAGTAGTCCTTCAGGAAAAGTTTCCCCAGGATCACAAGTAAATAAACTAGAAATAGATTAATGTTTTTTAATAATTAAATTAATCAGTGAATAAAACAAAACCTTGCAAATCACAATAAATAGAATAAATTTCCCCTCCTTTATAATCTAATATATACACAGCTCAGATCCACAAATTCATTACTGGGAACAAGCTGCCAAAACAAGCTTTAAACATATTTGTCAAAGATAACAGACTCGGCACATTTTGGATATTTGTCTGAAGGGCACAAAGCTAAGTACCAAAAGGCTAAGGTTGAAACAACTACTCATGGCCGGAGGACCACCAGATCCTCTGGCGTCATACAGAAACTAGGGAGAAGTCATAGAGTGGGTCTTAACAGGAACAGAATGATGTGCAGTTAAGCATCATGGTAGCAGAAGCAAGATCCAATCCACAGAGAGAGACAGAAATCATGGCAAACTCTTCTGTTCAGTGCTAGGTTAGTGCCCCCAAACACCACCTGCAGTTAATTACTGCTGGTGCTGCATCACGGAGTCTACACACCTCAGTATCTCTGACCGGCATACCAGTTAATAAGAAGCAACACACTAGAGAATTTCAATATAATCCTCCACAGGAAAAGTTGAATGGAATGCAGGTATTCCCCCAAATAGCTGGGATACCTTGTATAAGGGTGGAGGAGAAGGAGAGGAAGAGAACATGTCAACATAGCAACAGTTGCTCTTTACATCAGAAACACCCCTTCGTCTTGAGCACCACTGGGAGAGGCTGGGATCTTCCCAAGGCAGAGAGTGACAAAATGATGATTAGAAAGGATTAAGGCACACACTGCATGCTTCCATTCAGCAGGGTACATAGGAATGGCACTAACAGAAGGCCATCTGTTCCCAGAGAGGGAGCTAGTAGGTTTGGGAGAAACTGGAAATCAGATGCAAAGAAGAGAATTAATAAAATACATATAAATAGGCACAACAGCAAACATTATGAAACATGCACACTGAGGTAGGGCAGGAGGAGCTGCCTTTGTTCCAGGGCCCTGGGATAAGAGGAGAGTCTTTGAAGATGGGAGCCTACCTATAGGGAGCAGGGCTGGTTCACTTTTTACCCGGCTCCCTTTGCCTTGGGAAAGGAGGCCCCCTCCTCCCTAGGTTAACCTGGGATAGAAAGGTGCTGCTCAAGGATGCCCTGGATGTGAGACAGGCCCAGCTGTTGTGCCAGCTCCAGCGGTGTACGCCCTTGAGAGTCCTGGTGCTGTAGCTTAGACTGAGGTGCCAGGAAGCACACGACATCGGCATGGCCTTCCCAGATAGCGACGTGGAGGGGCAGCGAACCGGAGGCGTCAGGAACGTTGACGTCGGCGCCGTACTCCACCAAGATTTTCAGGGTGTCCAGGAAGCCCGTGCGGGCGGCATCGTGGGCAGGGGTTGTGCCCGATTCATCTTGGACATTAGGATGAGCACCTTCCTTCAGCAACTCCTGCGCCACAAAGATGTTGCCAAACATCATGACCTGAAGGGAGATGAAAACGGCCAAAGAGTAATGGGGGGGGGGTGATGTTCACCGTGCAGCACCTGCAGTGGGTGACGCTAGGCAGACAACCCTCAAATCTATCCTCGGATCACAGGATAAGACAGTCAAGGTGACGTTCCCGTGAAAGCAATCATACGCGTGGACCCATGCCAGAACATGTCATCTACCACAATCCTATAATTTTGCAGACAACCTGCATTTTTTTAGTTCGCTGCTGTCCAAACTGACAGGGAGGCAACTGGCAGCCAACCAAAAGGGGCAGAACGGAGAGAGTCACCTGGGATATTTCAGCTCAGACCAGATTTGCCAGCTACTCCACTGGCGAAGCCTTTGTAGGGTTGGCCTCTCAAGTGACCCCCTCACTTGGCTTGGCTCCAGCATGAAGGAGGGGAACATATTTGGTCTAGTCTGTTTGCCAGAGGCCACCCATGGTCCAGAAAACAGGAGCCCCTCTCCTCAATCTTTACTTGCTTTCCTGAGAGCAGTGTGTCCCTGGTGTTTCAAAAAAAAAATGTTCACTTGTCCACAAAGGCACAAGGATGAGCTAGAAAAATACCATGAGAAAAGAGATAAAAATGTTGTGGTTCAAAAGCAAGAAGATAGCTACTAAAAAGAGTCTGGAGCCAAACAAGAAGCATACTTAGGGCAGTGAGGGGTGTACCAGATGCAATGCGTGGCCCAAAGAGTTAATTTTTGGAGAGAAAGTTGCTGGACCTCCAGAAGGCTGGAAAGGCTCCCACCCGGGTCTCTGATCTATGCCACCAGGCTTCCTGAATTAAGTTATACCTGGTCTCCTCATGCCTCCTCTGCTAGACCAGGCCTCTGAGTGTCGGAGCCCCCTCGGGTCCCTGAAAACACCCCCCCCCACACACACACACATCTCCCTCCCCCCTCAATCGGGACCAGCTTCTTCCCTCCAGGAGGACCAGGAAGGGCCAGGCTCCGCTTTCCAGGCGGGGATGGGGAGAGACCCGGGAGCCGCCTCGCCTACCTGCAGCGCCGTCTTGCCGAAGCGGTTCCGCGAGTCGGGCTGCACCAGCTCCTGATGCAGAAGCCGCCGCACCTCGGCGACGTCTCCTCGGGCGGCCGCGCCAGTGAGCCGGTCTCCGGCACGGGTCTCGCCCTGGCCCGGCTGCATACCCGTGCAGACAGGCACCTGAAAGCGCGGGGTGCGGGGGGGGGATAGAGAGAGAGAAAGAAAGGGCGAGGATGAACCGGGGCCCTGGACCACGGACCTCGGCTGGCTCCCGGGCTGGCTTCCCTCCTTCCCTCCTCCTGCCCCCCCCACCCCACCCCGAGACGGCAGCTCCAGCGCCAGCCATCGCTCTCCAGGAGAGGGGCTGAGGCTCAGGTTTCATTGGAAAACGGCCCTGCCTTGTCCACCCGCCTACTAAAACGCGGCTCGGAGGAGGAGGCTGCCAGAGCAGGACGGCAGAGGGACCGCGCGCTCTGCACACGCGCCGGGGTCCCCTTCGACTCGCACCCTCAACCCCCCCCCTTTGCCTAGCAGGCCGGCAGGGAGGGATGAGAGAGGCTGCAGCGCTGCCGTCCTCTCCGCCCGGGAGGGCTTACCTTCCCCCTGCACTTGCCCAGCGGGACGGTGGCGGCGGCAGCCGGCCGGCAGCCGAGCCAATCCCGGCCAGCCGGCGTCCCTGATCGCGCTGCCCGTCGCCTCCCTTGGAGCGCAGCCCGCTCTCGGCTCAGGGCTCGCCGGCCTCTCTGGCCCCAGGGCGGGGCCGGTCACCGCCGGGGTAAGGATCGGGGGTGGGGGGGAAGGGGGGAAAGGCTGCCTGTCGCCGGACACCAGCGCGATGCGGCGGCCGCTGGAATGCCGACGCGAGCCCAGGGCGGTGCTGCGGGGGGGGGAGGCTCGCCTTCTCCGGGGCGGGGCGGGCAGGGCGGGTGCGGAACCAACGGAAGGCAACCAGAAAGACAGCTCTCGGCCGCCGCCGCCGCCGCCTCCCCGTCGGGTCCGGGCGAGCGAGCGAGCGAGTCAGCCAGCAGCCGGCACCGGAGAGGCAAGGGGCGGCCCCACCCACACGGCTCGAGCCCGACCAGCAGAAGCCGCGAGCGCCTCCGCACGCCCGCCCGCGCGCCCGCCCTGACCCCGCCTCCACGTGCCTGGGCGCGGGGGGGCTTGTTTGTGATTTCACCCTGCGCTCCCAGAGCTTGGATACATTGTCACCCTCGCTCGGCTCTCGCTCTCATTCTCTCTCTCTCGCCGCCCCGCCTTTTTCCCGGGAGCGACCAATCGGAGGCCAGCTCCGGGCAGAAGCCGGCGACATCCCCATGCCGATTGGCCACCTGCAGCAGAACTGCTGGGCGGGCCTCCGCGATTCAAACGCAGGTTCGGGCGGGAAGAGGTTGGCTCGACTCTCCCCCCCCTCCCGCCTGCCCGGTCCGACCCCGGAGGGCGAGCAAGAGGTCGCGACCTGGGAGAGGGGGGGGAGGGGGAGAGAGAGAGAGAGAGAGAGCCTGCAAGGCGCGGAGGCGGCTGCTCCCGAAGGGTGGGTGCAGGGTTTGCCTTCCTGAAAACAGCCGCCCCCCCCTCAGGCGTCCCGGGCCGCTCGATCTGACATGTGGGCTTCTTTCGAAGGCACCTCCTTCCAAGGGAATGCATAAGACTGAAGAGGAAGCTCACAAGTGTTGCAGCCGAGCAGTGGGGAGGGGTGGGGGCTCGCCTCCCACTGACATGGCATGGCGCCCCTCCTTATCTGCGATCAGCCGTCTCGGGCAGCCCTTGGCTATAAAAGGCGTCCGCCTGTGGTGGTGGTGGTGGTGGTGGGGGCTCCCCCTGCGCCTTTGCTGGCCCCTTCCAACCAAAGCCGAAATCTCCGCGAAGGCGACACGCGCGACCCGATGGCGAGTCGCACCTTGACTTCCAAGAGCCCGATCCTCAGGGAATGCTTTGAAGAAGGGAATTGTTCCCTCTCCTGTTGGATTGCTGGGTTCAGGGTTAGTTCACGGGACGGCGACCCCCGCGGAGGCTTGCAAGGGGCAACCCCTCTCGTTAAACGTTTGGCCCGGCTTCCATAGGGGATTCCATGGCGGATTTTGCACTGAACGATTTAAAAAGCAAATTCCTCGCTGTACCTCCCCCTTGATGCAGGAGAGAAGGTAGGTAAATAGAATGAGGCAACCCAGGACTTTGACCCAAGGTGTGAGAACATAAAGGACGCAAACATTTGCTGTGTTGGCTAATTAACAATCTTGATGCAAATTTCAACTCATGGGAGGAGGAGCCTCTTTGACAGGCTGATTTGCGTGGGAGCTGGCAAGTCAGAGGGACTAATTTTCCCAGAGCAGGAAGAGTTCTGGCCTTCTTCCTCTTCTCCCCTTGGCGTGTGGTTAAAGACTCCATTCTGCTTTGTTACCTTCCAAGATCCTGGACCCGTAGGCTGCATCTCTCCAGCCTCCAGATCTTCTCAAGCCAAGTGGGCTGAGGAAACACTCTTTTTTTTTCTACTTTTCCCTTCTACTTTCTCTGTCAACTTTGACCTTATGTTTGCCTGCTGTATTCCTGGAATTTAAGTGAGTAAAATATATTTTTATCTTTTACACTTAAAGTCTTATTGCTTTAACTGCAAGTCTTTGGAGAGGGGGGAATATCAGGAGACTTGAAAAAGGGGGACTTCAGTACAGTAGCTAATTCTGATGTTGGAGAGCTGGCCTTCTGCTGTGCATTGTACTGGGAATTTAAGCAAATTCCCACAATCTCAGCATTCTGCTGAAAGGACATGGGCCTGCCCATAAGTATTTGATGGAAGGGCACAAATCTACCTGCTTTTGAGCACATCTACTGCCTCCAGCGTCTCTCTAGATAAAAGAAAACAAAACAAGGAGTCAGCATGAAATCCATATGGTTATATTGTACCCACCACCTTTAGGGATTTCTTCCCATTCTTCTGTTGTTGTTGTTTAGTCATTAAGTCATGTTCAACTCTTAGTGACCCACCAGGCCCTCCTGTCTTCCACTGCCTCCCAGAGTTTGGTTAAATTCATGTTGGCAGCTTTGATGACACTGTCCAGCCATCTCGTCCTCTGTTGTCCCCTTCTCCTCTTGCCTTCACACTTTACCAATATCAGGGTCTTTTCCAGGGAGTCTTTTCTTCTCATGAGATGGCCAAAGAATTGGGGCCTCAGCTTCAGGGTCTGTCCTTCCAGTGAGCACTCAGGCTTGATTTCCTTTAGAATGGATAGATTTGTTCTCTTTGCAGTCCAGGGGACTCTCAAGAATCTCCTCCAGCACCACAATTCAAAAGCATCAATTCTTTGGTGGTCAGCCTTCTTTATGGTCCAACTCTCACTTCCATACATCACTACTGGAAAAACCATAGCTTTGACTATGTGGACCTTTGTCGGCAAGGTGATGTCTCTCCTTTTTAAGATGCTGTCAAGGTTTGTCATTGCTTTCCTCCCAAGAAACAGGCGCTTTTGATTTCATAGCTGTTGTCACCATCTGCGGTGATCATGGAGCCCAAGAAAGTCAAATCTGTCACTACCTCCATATCTTCCCCTTCTATTTGCCAGGAGGTGGTGGGGCCAGTGGCCATGATCATAGTTTTTGTTTTTGTTTTTTGTTTTTTTGATGTGCTTCAGACCATTTTTGGCGCGCTCCTCTTTCACATTCATTAAGAGGTTCTTTAATTCCTTCTAATTTTCTGCCATCAGAGTGCTATCATCTGCATATTAGAGGTTGTTGATGTTTCTTCCAGCAGTCTTAATTCCGGCTTGGGATTCCTCCAGTTCAGCCTTTCAAATGATGTATTTTACATATAAGTTAAATAAGCCGGGGAACAATATACAGCCTTGTCGTACTCCTTTCCCAATTTGGAACCAATTAGTTGTTCCACATCCAGCTCTAAGTGTTGCTTCCTGTCCCACATACAGATTTCTCAGGGGATAGATAATGTGGTCAGGCACTCCTATTTCTTTAAGGACTTGCCATTCTTCTGTTAGGTCACTGCATACATCAATTTCATATGACCCAAGCTTAGCCAATATATAGGGCAGAGAAGCACTAGATGCCAAAATTGCTGGTGAAAGCACTGCAAATGAGAAAACCAAAGAAAGGAGGAGGGCAGATTGATATTTCACCAGTGCCAAAGATCTAGTGTCTCACAATCTAAGCTTGTGTATGATTACTGAAAAGCAAATTCATTCTGTTTTGAATGGGACTCACTCCAATGTAAATAAGCATTATCAATATTCCTGCTAGATAATTGGGGACTGAAAGACATCCAATATGCCAACATATTCTGAATATTTGTTTGGCTTTTCTCCAAGAATACATGCATGTATAACTGCCTGCCCTCTTCTATGACATGCAAACAGCCTCTCTTTTGCAATGTATTGAAAAGTGTAGAGTTAGAAAAAGTTGTCAGTATGTGACATGTCTCAGAAGCAGTTTCTCCGTTTGTAACACCGACATGCCATTCTCTTAAGAGAACTTGAGGAGCAATTTTAGGCTTTGTGTGTGCATCTCAAAAAATGTAGATTTTTGCCAGCATGAGTCTGGGACTTTAGAGCCAATATTGTGAAAACAGGTTGAGACAAGACAGAGTCAAAAGTAATGATTTACTATCTGTTGAGAGCAGGATGCAGGTGTATTAAGAGGTAATGTAACAAACAAAAGATAACAGGAATTAATGATATACACCAGTATGACGATCACCCAATGAAAATGATTTATTTATTTTTCTTTTGGTAGTGCATCCACAGTCTCTGGACAGTGACCTGTGTCACTCGTCTTTACAAGAGGTAGACAAGCTGCTATTCTCCATTTGGAAAAAGGAAACTGAAAAAACGAAGATCTTCACACAGAGTGTTTCTGCCCCAGCTGAGACTTGAACTTAGGCTTCTGGTTATCAGGCAACAGTAAGCCAGGCTCTCCCTGTTCCTCACTTCTCCAGTCTAACTTGCACCCCAGCAAGGAGCCAAGTACCCTGCTCTATGACATCTGCTCTATAAAATCCTCTAAAGTAGAGAGGTTCTGCTTGAAGGCTTCACTCCTGAAGGCTTCTCCATAAAGGAGTTCTTATAAGGCACACCCTGTTGACATTTCAAAAGCGGCAGGTCCACTGTCACTGGGAAGCAGTGTAACCACCACCTCAAGGCAACAGGAAATGGAGCCTTTATTTGCCCTGCCTGCTTTGGGAAGAGGGGTCCAGGAGCTGCTACTAAATCAAGTCGTGCAGAGAAAGAAACAGAGCAGCATTCTAGGAAAAGAAGGATACACATACAATCTGTTTCAGAGAAGCCACGATTAAAAGGCACCCAGACTCTTTCATTCTTGAATATGCAGAATCCTGATCTTGAGTCTGCAGGATGATAATATTAATGTGTCCGAAGCTGGTAATCTAGAAATAAAAGGGTACAGAATGTATTAAGCCTAGGTTAACATTTGGCCATTAGTTGCAAACCAAGAGAGGAAAACTCTTGGTCATTCACAAGTTTTGGTGCACAATTCCCACCAGCTCCAACTATCATAGCTACAGCTAAGAGATTGTTAGAAGGAGGACAAAAGTTTCTCCATATATACAAATCTCTCTCTTCCAGGAACAGGCGGTTTGATTACCCAACTTCAAGAAACAAGAAAGCTTTTGGATCTCTCCTCTCACCCATTCTCTGAATGTGCCTCAAAATGTTTGTGAAACGAGAAAACAAATTGTCCACTCCACAAAAGTGGCATAAGAATACTGTCTCCTTAAAAGAAGACTAGAAAGTGACAAGTCTTCCATTAATTTGAAAAATTTCCCAGGAATGAAGAAATCTAAATAATTGCAGAATTTCTCAGGTAAACTGTTAGAAATTTGTTATTAAAGCCAGAACTGTCACACATGCAGCTTTTGTTTGTTTTAGGAAGCCTTCCTGAAAAAGAAACAGGATTGTTTCTGTGAAGGAAACCTTGCCTTAGTAATCCTCTTAGTGTAATTTGAGGTTCTCTTGTAGGAATGAGTTTAGACGTTTCTTCATGCAAGGTATTGCCTGATATACTGTTGCTTTGTTATGCATGTGGAGGGCAAACTATGTAACATTCAGTTGCTTCTAGTTGGCAGTTAATGAGTCCCCACTGGGATTTTCAAGTGTGCACCAAGCGCGCCCCTGCGAATCCCAGTACCAGCTTGTTCACAGCAAGCTAGAAGCAACTGAAACGTTATGTTCTTTGCCTTCTGCGCATGTAATGAAGCAGCAGGATTTCAGCCATTGCCTCAGTAGATGATGGCAGCCTCTAGTTTATGCACCTTGCAACAAATAGACTCAGCACTCTGGACAGCAATTTTGCTAACAACTTGGAAAAGTTTGCTTTTCAGACAAAAATTCTCAGAACCCTCAAAGCAGCATACCTAGTGAATGGAGATGAGATGCTAGAGTAATTGCCAAAAAAATAACCTTTCCAAATTCTGGTTCACACTAGTAAGGCCTTTCGGGTGGTGGCTGTGAATATCTGAAAACAGAATGCAGAACCTTTGCTCTGGTGAGTGAGGAAATAATTTATTGATTGATAAGGACCATGTAGTCCTTAGTAATTTCTGTGTATATAGTGTGAAATAAAAATAATTGCAGGAAATGGAGAAATTGGCTGAGATGCAAACTGGGAAGCAGCCAGCTATAGCTGAAATTGGGTTCCAGAGTTAGTCTCCTAGATTACATTGGTTCACCACCATCAACCAGCCAGTGTATTTTCTTCTACATCTGAATGGAGGGGACAGCAACACAGACAGGTCGGGCTAATTTGGCAAAGGATAGCATAAGGCAGTAGCAAACCATTTGGTATCATTAAGTCCAGCCACTATATCTTGTTCCTCTCCTAAAAGAGGCTATGCTATGTATAACAGCCCTAAATAATGATGATACACCACATGCGGGCTAGTCTCCTATGATCTTTCCTGCATTTCTTTCCCATTTAATTAATCATGAATGAACGACCAACTGTAAGAATCTGAACTTGTTCTTATTGCACTTCCCAAGTATTCTAGCTCTCTGCATTTTATATCGTTTATGATTCCTTGGTCATGAGTAATTTGTTTACCATGTCACTGGTCATCTTCTCAGTCAATGAAATTAGCACTCGTATCATATATCCACTATTCAAGTGCTTTCTGTTTTAAAAACTGTGTCTACACTTCTGCTATGCAGAACAACATTGAGGATACATGGCACTGAAAAAGTGGGATTTACCCACAAAAGCTTGCATATTGTATGGTTTTTAAAAAATTTTTATTAGTGGTCTATAAAGGTATCGCCTATTCTTGAATTTGGATTTCGTACTGGCCACACAGCTCCCTCTCTTTTATTTCAGTGGCCTGTTAGATCATGTTCATTATTTCATTTGTTTTACTGAGCAATCTTTGCAGACTATCTGAATTGTGAGCTTCGTAATAACTATTGTCCTGAATACGAGATATTGTTGATAACCTTTCTCTTGGCAATGACACCAGTATCCATCAGGAAGTGCTTCTCTACATTCTTGCAGTACAAACTGAAAAGTAGCGATAAAAGCATGCCTCCTTGTTGAATTCCTCTTGGCGTCTCTACATTCTCTCTCTCGTGTGATTTCAACTTTTTCTACAGCTTTTTATTGTCAGTACAGGTTGCCAATCATTTGAATATCTGCTGAATCAAGATCTTTGTTTGCCAACAATTCCATCCGCTTGCCATGTTGGATTTTCTCCAAGGCTTTCTCATCAGTAAAGCAACCCTATCCACATCCTGGTACATATGGATCCAAATTGTCCTTTGAATCCAAACTGCATGTCTTCTGATTTTTCTTTCCACTTTTTGGCAAATTCTGTAAATTCTATACTGTTGATTACTTAGTTGTTTAATGTATGTGGGAATTTTCCTGTATTTTTAATAATTAATTTCTTTCATTGGAGGTGAACTATAGTGATAGCAGGATTATGAACTGAATTTACTTCAGCTCTAGAATAAATTTTCACCAACTTAATGCTGTTCTGCTATCTCTAATCACCTAGGATATAATTCACAGGGTTTCTTACAGTGCTGTTAGTGCCGTCTTGTGGGAATTTTCACAGGCACTCTGTGCTTGGTAACAATTTGAATGTAGCACTGATGATTACAAGATCTTTTTCATAAGACTCTGTCATTTGTTCTCCAGACTTATTTCATGTTTCTAGTCCATATTTTTCAGGGGAAAAGGTCCACATGCACTTTATTGTTAAAAATCCCTCATTATGAAATACAGGTGTTGCATTTTCATGTTTTATGACAGACACACTGCTGTGTAACAGAAATACTCAGGAAAAGTTAATGAACCAGAGCAGAGCGGAGGACAAGACCATACATTTGAGCCGTAACAACCTCTGTAGCGACGGGATTGCAACGGGACTTTATAAACTCATGTTTACTCAAAAGTGAATCCTATCCAATTTTGCAGAGGGAATCTCACTTGCCCACAGAATTTATTGAAGTTACTTCCTTGGATTACAATTCTCAAAATTTCCCAACGGAGATGGCCACCGTCGTAACTCGATGATTTGTAGAATTGCACTCCAAAGAAGCAATTTTTCTCAGTTCAGTTAGAGTTTCTGTTTTTTGTTTGTTTGTTTATTATTTGGTTTGTTCCCGCCAACCTAGCAGTTCGAAAGCATGCAAATGCGAGTAGATAAATAGGGACCACCTCGGTGGGAAGGTAACAGCGTTCCGTGTCTAAGTCGCACTGGCCATGTGACCACGGAAGATTGTCTTCGGACAAAACGCTGGCTCTATGGCTTGGAAACGGGGATGAGCACCGCCCCCTAGAGTCGAACACGACTGGACAAAAATTATCAAGGGGAACCTTTACCTTTACCTTTACCTTGTTCCTCAAAAGCAGCAGGACAGAGAAGGTCTCAATCTGTGGCTGGAAACGAAAGCCAGTCTCTCTACACCCAATGCAAGCTCCTTACAACCTGGTTGACAACCTACCTCCACTCTGGGTGATGTAACGGACCCACGGCAGAGCCTGGTACCCGCTCTTCTCAATTATCTTCATGTAGCGCACCTGAGTTGAAGGGTGATGCCAAAACAGAAAATGAAAGAAAAGCAAGGCATGTCTGCCTCCTTTAGGTCACCCACCACCGACTACAGTACTTGCTTTCAATGGTACTCCAGCAGTGAGCAGTCTCAGGCTCCCAAAGAATTTTTTCCCCTCCACTGGACAGATCCTGCACTAGAATGCATGCATGCCCACCACAAGCTTCTGTGAAACAACATTAAGAGATTATAAAATGTCTCAAAGGAAGAGAAAGGCCGTGGTAGGACACCTGCTTTGTATTGCAAAGGGTGCCAGGTTCAAACCTGGGCATTTTGTGGAAAGATTCCCCCTTGAAATGCCATAGAACTGCTGCCAGTCAGAGAACTAGAGGAAGCAAGTAAGGCAATGTTCTAAGACCCATAAAGGAAGACAGCCTGATCAGGGAGTAAACTGGCAGAGGATTGGGGGGGGGGGGTTCAAAAGGGAAGGCTGAAGCACAAACAGGGAGCAGACTCAAAGGGAGCCTGACGGCAGGCAAAATAAAAGAGGCACCATATGAAAGAGACTGCAGACACCCTTTTTTTGCCTTTGCGGTCGGAAGAAGAAGGGCATCCTGTAGCTGACACTCCCATCCTTAACTCAGAGGATGGGGTTGCTGCACTCACAATGGGCCATCATTCCCTCCCCTTTCCTTTAATCACATATAACTCACCTGAATTCCAGAGACTGTGAAGTATGGAATCTCAAACCGGACAGAGATGGGTGGCCGGCCCTCCATCTCCTCATTTTCAACACTGGGCAACCCAAAGTGGGCTCTCATCAAGTATTCCTTGCCACCCTGCAACACCAAATGGAAAAAAGGACAGGGCATTAGGTGTGGGGACCATCACCACGAGCACACACATATGACAAGGAGGTATAAATGGATTGGGTGGCAGGATCATCCATAGCAAGAGAACAGAGGCAAGAAAATCCACTTTCAGAATATTTGGGAGTCACTGCAAATCTCACATTTCTTTAAGCTCTAACTAGGATCCAGGGGAGGGGTTCACTACACATTTATAGCAGCCCTATCTGGAAATTCTGGACCAGTGCAAAACCACGGTCCTCCCTCAGAACCACCAGCAGACTCAGAAGAGGACCAGCATAGTCCTCTTACTCCATCCCAAATGCAGCTGAAGAGTTTGAGAGTTATGTCAAATTTTACTGCAGAGATTGGCAAACCTCCAGCTGACTGCGATGTACGAATGATTTATAAGATTCAGGGCTATATGAAGGAAAAGGAAGGGGGCATCCCTCTCACCGGGAACGATTTGATGCTCCAGATGACCATGTCCTTTTCGGGAAAGTATTTTGCACTGCCAATGCTGGTCTTGAACTTGGGCGAATCAGCATCACTTGGGACCGGCACACAGATCTCCACACCATTGGCCACAGATTGCTTCTTGAACTGGCCCTTTGCCTTTCAGAGAAGAAAGCAGGAAGAGAGATCTAGGACTGTTCACATTCGTACATTCCTAACTAAGGGCCATTTTCAGACAGGTATATAGATAGATCTTTGTACGGCTTGGTTTGAATGAAATTACGACATCCACACGTCCTTCTACTTAGATGGTTCCATCCTGCTTTTAAAAAGCTGTCCTGCTCTTTTCTGACAACAGTGCTTGAGGCTTCTGTGGTTTTTTGTTTTTTATTTTGGGTATAATTCAGCACACTCCTGATTATACCTTTGCATACCCTGTACGGTTGGTTATTTCACATTCAAATGGAGCTGTGGATGGTGTTATCTAAGGTGACAACTCTGTGATGTAATACTGTACGTGGGTTGTGACATTAAAAGAACAAATGGAGAAATCAACTATTCTCATCTTTTTGAAATATTTCCCTAAGTGACATAGCGCAATTCTAATACCATGCTAGGGTAGAAGCATTGCTGTTTTGATATGCCACTAACTTTATTGAACAACAAAAAAGAAACGTCACTGTGGTCCACTGAATGATAGCCATGAGACTAGGTGGGGAAGGGGTCTATGTTGACTCCATGGGCTCCACCTCCACAAGGCAGCGCAGCCCCAGGAAAACCCCAACTGAGGAGTAAATGTGGGGGAAAGGGGGTCCTCTGCTTTCCATCTCTCCCAGCTTTCACCCCAATGTTTTCCCTTCACACCACCGCTCTCCTCGGCTGCTGTTGCATCTACCTCCTTCCTCACAGGTAAACCTTGCTCATGAATATACTTGCAGTCCAAAGACCTGTGTGGACCCTTCTCATGGGAAAAGAAAATCTCAAAGGTGAACAGAAGTGAGAGATAAAATATACCAGACTGAAGATAACCTTTTAAGTGCAAAAGCAGACCATTCCAAATTCCCCTGTCTGTTCAGGCTCAAAGATTCTTTTGGACAGGAAAGACAGCTAAAGCAGTCGTGCAAAGTTTGAGCTCTAACATGAAGGTGGCTCGGAGCTCAGAACCGCTTTCACTCTTATTGTCTGTTCATTGCCCAAAAGAACCTGCATGCTCCACATATACATAGATAAACTTGAGGCTTTTGATTACAGTGGTGCCTCGCTTAGCGAGTGCACCGTATAGCGATGTTTCCGTATAGCGATCCCTTTTTCGGGATCGCTATACGGAAACATACCCGATCTTCGCAATGGGGAAAACCCGCATTGCGAAGATCAGGTATTGCGGCGGCCATTTTGGAGCCGCCGAACAGCTGTTCGGCGGCTCCAAAATGGCCGCCGGAAGCCCGGAAATGGCTGCCGGCAGCCGTTTTCACGCCCTGCCCTCACTTAGCGAGGGCGCGAAAATGGCTGCCGGCAAGGGGAATCCTCGCTGAACGGGTAAGTAAGCAAGGTATTGGAACGCATTAAACTAAGTTTAATGCGTTTCAATACCTTTTCCCTACCCATTTAGCGACGATTCCGCATAGCGAGGTTAATCCGGAACGGATTAACCTCGCTATGCGGGGCACCACTGTAGTTTGAGTTATCCCTCAGTATAAACAAAATCTATGGCAACAAATATTCAAGAATCATGAACTCACTTTATCTGAAGCTGGTCTGAGGTTTTGTTGTTTTGCTTTATTGCACAGCCCCTATGATATCTGGAGGCAGGAGGGGGGCTTTGGCTTATTAGCAGAGCCCTTCCTTGCTTTGCATACAGAAGGTCCCAAGTTAAAACCTCTTGGAGAAGTAGGGCAAGGAAACTAGAATCTTATCTACAACTCTGGAGAGTCACCTCCAATCAATTTCAACAAGCCTGGGCTAAGCCACCACTAGTGGTTTGACTCCGTTTACAGGAGCTTCCCGTGTTCTTATCTTTTAAAGCAATTCACCTTAACCATGATCTCCACTCGGCTATGAGAGAACTTCTCAATGACAGACTCAATCCAGATGAGAGGTTTCACCTAAAGAAAGAAAATACCAGAGTTTAGAGAAGAACTGGGCAGACTTCAGCTTTCTTTTCAAAAATCCTGAGATCCACCATCTAGAACCTAAGAGAAAAGCCATGAATCTGAAGCATTTTAAAGGCCTGAACTCGGTGAAAATCACAGTTCTTTCTCTTCCACAAATATTAAGTCAATAGAAGGCAAGAACACGTCTGAGAGAAGGAAAGGCATCTTGAACTTGCTTTCTCCTTTGTGGTCTGCCTCGGACTATTAGCCCTAAGCAGTGTCGGGTTTTATTTAGATTCATGTGAGGAATAGAGATTCAGAAAGGGGGAAATATTTGCAAAGTGCTTGAAGTGTACGAGATGATTGTTCAACATTATATACAAGAGTTACAGATATTCTTGCACTATAACTTCTATCGGTTGTAGCCAACACGGCCAATGGTGATAAACTACTAGAGAGAAACATACAAACATAGGAAGGGCTGCCCATTGTCTGATTATTGTTGATCCATTATGGTGGTAGACTGAAGATGTCTCAATATATGGGAACTTCTCACCCCTGCAGAGTCAGCCGCCCATAGCTGTGACTCAATATCACATGCTTCCAAAACAAAGAAGTAGATCATTAAACTAACTGGACACATTTCCTGCTGTCCTTCTTGCAAGAGACGGTGTCATCTCTAGTGGCCCAAGGGATTGTACATCATGAAGAAGAAGGCAGTCTAGGGAAATCAGGTAGCAACTGCTACCTCAAATCCATAAACACAGGATATACCTCTGCACCCCTCCCCCCCAGGGCAGAAGGAAGCATTGGATCATCCTAGCACAGCCTTTGCTAGAGCTAGAATCCAAGACGTACCTGTGTGTTCAATCGATAGGACATGAGCTCAAAATCTCCATCTGGTGGGATGAAGGAAATGGTGCGGTCATTGTCAAAACGAGACAGTCGCACACACTGGTGGAACTTCACATCTTCCAGTTCCACAGACTTATTTTTTCCACCTAGATGAAAAAGTGGCAGTTGTCACAAGGGGGAAAATGAAGCTCAGGCTCTCAGAGAGCTACAGCTATCACGTTTATGGCTAAGAAATGCCTTTCATGGCTAAGAAATAATTGCCATCCTTGTGTGACAAACAGGCATAAAAAATTAGAGTCCTCAGCTTCAAAATACAGAAACCTAGGAATGGGATGTAATAAAAGTGTGCCCAGTTATAACATATATTTGGAGGGGGGGAGAAAACAGGGGTACTTTCCTTCTCTCCCCCCCCCCATTATACAAGATCTCAACTAAAAGTTTAAGAAAGTTAAACAGATGATCTGGATATTTTGCTCTTAACCCTAAATGTCTGGAAGCAGCTCTGATGTCCCAGATTTGAGGAGATGCCTAGAAGCTCTCATCTTTATCATAAATTTGACACTAATGTTTAAAATTAGGCTCCTGAACTCAGATCACTGGCAGCCAGTATGATGTAATGGATGGTGTCAGGATGCCTCAGGAGACCTGGATTCAAATCCCCTCTCAGACACAGAAACTCATGGGGGTGTAGCAATAGTAATTCCACTCCTTGAATATTTCACATACCTGAAAAACCTTATTAAAGTCACCATAAATTAGAAATCCCTTGACAGCTGATAACAAATTGAAAATCCCCAACATGATGTAAACCCCTAATAATCTCCCCCTGTCATGTCTGCTGCCAGCCAGGCCTGGTGCTTCTTTAAGACAAGATCTGCTCTTGCCGGCCAGTCCTTCCCTGGATGCTCTTCAGCATCCCGAGTTACTTACGTCCTGTGATTTCAAAGAGCACCCTGTCATTAAGGCCCAAGCGCAGTTCTGGCATGCCTGAGAGGAAGACTTTCAGCTTGATTGAGCCCACAATCTCACTCAGCAGGACATTTCCATTAGCATTGACCTGAAAAAACAAAAACAAATCAATCAAACAAAAACACAAGAGCATGTTTTGTGCCTGGGGTGTGTATGTGTGTATGTGTGTGTCACCCGTCTCCCACAAGAAGTGTGGCTTCTCCTTTCCCATGATAAGACAGTTGTTGGCAATTAGAAAGCATTTCTGTGCAGCTATTCACTGTTTTTCTCCTTAGCTAGGGTTGACAGACATCTGGCAAAAGGAGGACATGTCCTCCTTTTTAGCCTAATGTCCTCCATCCAGCAGTCAAAGCTAAAAACCTTTAAAATGTCCGGCTTTGTTCTACATGGCCTTCCTCCTCCTCCTCTTCATCTTACCCAAGGAAAAAACAGATGGTTTGGAACCAAGGGGACACCGTAATGAAGAATTGTTTTGTAAGGACGGAACTGAACCCATCATGGAATCATGCCATAGTCTTTTTTTTTTTTTAACGGGCAAAAGTCCTGTGATCACAGGGCACCTGTTTCGTTCTTCGTCTCCCCAGTTGCTAGGAAGGAGGCTGATACCAGTTGCTCAGGTCAGGTAAGAAACGGGGAGGGGCAGCGGCGCTCTTTAGAGTTGGCTCCCTCCTTCAGCAGCAGCTTTTGTGAACCAAAGGAGTGGTTCTGAAGAGAAAGGTGTCTTTCAGAGCTTGGGAACCTGTGGCCTTCCGGGTGGTGTTGAAACCCAACATCCGTTATGCCAACATTAAAGTAAATAATTTTTTTCCCCAAAAAATCTGCTAATGGGGGACTGTAGAGCAACTTCTGGAGTGTCTAAGCAGGGAGATTATATTTTTAAAGGAATATATTTTTGTGCAAGCTGGCAGCCTAATAATACCAGTTGCTCTATTTTAACTTTGTTGGTGATATAATATTTATTTTTTTAACATGACTGTTTCTTGGTCGGTCCACTAAGAAACATTTATTGGCAGTTATTGTAATAAGTTGTATTGATTGTGGGTTTCATCCAGAACGATTGAAATGAAACATCCAATATGTCCTCCTCTGTCCTCTTTTTTTGTCTTTTGATGTCCTCCTTTTGATACCCATATATCTGGCAACCCTATCCTTAGCGGATTCACCATGGAAAGAAGAAAGCTAGAAGAACAGGGTAAGGGAGGTTTATGAGAGGACAATGACAATGTCTTTGAACGAGGCCTGGAAATAGCAGGATAAAATCCTCATCTGGAACTTCACATGCTTTGCAACATTCTCTATTCTCTTTCTCTATGGACAATGCAGCAGGAAAGATTGGTGGGGGTCATCTCGGAGCAAATGGAGGTGGTGGCCTGCTCACTTCTCCTCTGCCACTGCTAAGTGGAAAGTGGCCACTTTTTTTGGAAGATCAGCCTCCAGTTTTTCTGCTAACTCACTTTTCTCCTTAGAGGGGGTAGAATGGAACTACTGGGAAGGGACAAGGCAGAGGAAGATGCAGATCAGTGTATGACAGGGCGTCATGGCTGCTTCCTCCAGTGACCAATGCTACAGGGTGCACCATCCAGGGAAGGCAAGCAAGCCAGCATACTGGATGGGTGAACAAGAGAGAGGAGGTTGAAGCCGACACACTTGTCTCTTACTTGCACACGCCTCTGCCCTGGAAAGTGGGTGGTGGGACACTGGAGGAAAGGGCCTGGTGGTGGTGGGAGGGGAGGGGAGGTTCAAAGGCTTGCTGGCTGGAGTGGCTCCCCTCCCCCTTTGTTCCTCTTCAGAGCAGAAGGATTTAAAGGCCACACTGATGATAACACTATATGCATGTATATTTATACAGTATAGAGTTTTCTATACATACCTATTCACTTTACTACAACTGTACACTTAAAACAAGATAGGGCAGAGGATTTGTACAACTGTGACCAGACCAAAAAATTACAACGTATTTCTTGGTTATTGCCTGGGCCTCTACAAATCCCCTTCATATATCTTATTACCTCTGGCCACAGGTAAGGCTGTTGGACCCCGTGCTGACTCACCAGCAGATTGACAGATTCAATGACATCTATGAAGACTTCATTCTTCTTATATTTGATACCTTCTGATCTCCAGGAGACTGCATTGGTGACAGTGGCTGGAACAGAGGATTTGTGTGTGTCCAGCTTGTTGCCCTGCTGAGTGATGTACCTGTGATGGGATGAGAAAGAGCAACAGCAAGATTGATTTTTATTTGTTTTATTTAAGATCTAGAGCCACCTCCTGAAGGGCAGTTTCCTCTTTTTCCTAGCAAGGTGTCCCATCTGCACTTCCACCTAACATGGCAGGGCATTTTTGTTCCACTAGTGCTACCCTGTTCCCCCGAAAATGAGACCTAGCCTGAAAATAAGCCCTAGTATGATTTTTCAGGATGCTCATAATATAAGCCCTAACCCCAAAATAAGCCCTAGTTAAGTGAAAGCCTGCCCTTCACCATTGTGCAGCAACCAGAAGAAGAAGATATGACTATATTTGAATAAACGTAGATTGTTGTACATGAAAAAAAATCCCCCCAAAATAAGCCCTAATGCATTTTTGGAGCAAAAATTAATAAAGTATAAGACCCTGTCTTATTTTCGGGGAAACACAGTAGTAAAGAAACAGAGTATCAACAAAACTTGATGTTGGCTGTCGTAAAGGTCATGGCACACACAGACCTAAAAAAAGTTACATTTTGGACTACAATCCCTCAGCCAGCATTTTACTGCTGGGCCTCAGTGTCAATTCCTACCATTGGCATACCATTTTTATGTAACACTTCTAAACATTATAATTATTATGTAGAATCAAGTCAATTTTGACTTGTGGTAACCTTTTCCAGCATTTTTAGGAATAAATTATTCAGAAGTGATTCACCATTTCTTTCTTCTAGGGACACTTCTGGAACTGTACACATTGCCCAAGGCTGCACAGGCTGTTTCTTCTCCTGGCGGGCAAAATGAGGAATCAAATACCCAACTTCTAGCTCCACAGCCAGATGCCCACCTCACTGAGCTACCCAAGTAGCTTCACAACATAAGGAGACCCTCAAAATGTTCTCACCAAAGTAGATACTGAAACAACTAAATTCAGACACAGGGATTTTATGCCTCCTGAAACATTTTGTTCCACCCAGATTCCTGTGGGTGTAGTTTTCAGATCATGCCAAGTGATTTGCATGGTGGCAGAAAAACAGATAAAAATCATGGGGGCAAATAAGGTGGCCGAGTGACTCACTCCTGCAAAATTTTACTGTCGGTTGTCTGGGGAAACCCAAAGTCCATCAGCTCATCCAGTAGTTCATACACAATAACAAAATTGTCACGAATGCTCTCTTCCTCCAGCTCCTTGAAGTATTCAGTAAAGACCTGACAAGCAGAGAATAGAAAAATTCCCCAGCTGGACTTCAGTATGAAGAAACGGTCTGACAACTTACTCAGTAATACTGTTGTAACATGGCCTTTTGACATTTTATTATGAAACAAAGTATTGAAAGGTTGAAGGTATCATCATATTCTCATGGCAAAAGTCTTGAAATTTTGCAGCCCTAATAGCCAAATTCTGCAACTGGAATACAGTGGACCCTTGACTTACAGACGGCTTGACTTACAGACTTTTTGAGTTACAGACTTCTCTGGCCGCAAAATTTAGGTTTGACTTGCAGCCTGAGAATTGACTTACAAACCAGAAAAAAACCAAAATGGAACAAAAACGGCCTGTTACGGGATTAATCGGTTTTCAATGCACTGTAGGTCAATGGAGACTTGACCTATAGACTTTTTGACTTGAGAACCACCTTCCAATACGGATTAAGTTCTCAAGTCAAGCCCCCACTGTAAAATACAGATGTAGAAAATCTATTTTGGGGCAATTGGGAGCTAACAAACCACATACAGTATCTGCGATTCACTCAGTCTGTAACACTTCATTTTTACACTGAGTCTAAACCACAGATATTGTGGCCTCCACACCTGATCAGATTTTGGGGTGTGTGTGTGTTTCTTTTCACTTTTGTTTGTTTGCTTTCAGCACCACTGAACCTGCTGAAGAAGTCTCAGCAATTCAGAAGCTTGTCCTTTAAAAAAAATTAACAAATTGCCTAGCTATGGATTTTGACACTTTCTCACTGACTAGCCTGGCTCTGTTTTGCTTTGCTTTTCTGTAATAAGATTTTTATATTTAAAGTGTTCTGATATCTAGACAGTGCCAGGTAAATATCTTTGTTTTCATTGTCTCTTAAATATTTGATCTGCTTTAAGTCTATGCTAATATATTATCAACATCACCATTACCATTCTCCTAGTTCTCTAATTTTAACATTTAATTATAAATATGGTAAGTATAAAATACATTTTCCTGAAGATGTCTGAACAGTAAAAAAAAAAATCAGAACAAAACATATGCAATTCCACTGAAACCAAAGAGGTTAAATACATACAAAGTTCATCCTTCTCATATTAACTCTGACTTATTTATATTCTTAGTTGTAATATAGTTTACAGTAATGTATACATTTATACCAATGTTTAAACAATCATTATTCTTTTTTGTGCTGTAACCTTGCCTTTTGAAAGCTTATGAACTCTTATTCAGTAATATCCAGCCCTTAATGCTTTAGGACCTTGATATTAAAACAATTGCCCATTTGACGCACTCCTCCCAAACCACAATGTTAAGAGTGGCTACGCTGAGAGAGGCCAAAAAGACAACAATGAGAAATCAGGCCTTCTCCGTGGTGGCCCCTACTCTGTAGAACAAAGTTTCATCCAAGGTTCACCAGGCCGGCTCTGTCCCCCTGTCTTAAAGGAAACTGCTACAGACAGAACTTTATAAAGTGGCCTTCAAAAACATATCCCCTGCTACTGTGTACTTTCATTTTGAAATTTGTTTTTTTATTCGTTGGTTATCGCCAAATTGTTTCGGCTTGTATGTGGGTGGTGTTTGGGTGTTGAGTGGGGGCTCACTAGTCAATTTTGCGAAAGGCCCAGAGCAGTGGGAGTCACTAAGAGGGTCAGCATAGAAGTTAAATAAATAAATAATATTCTGTGGCAAATGTTGTTACCCCATTCTTTTAAGGATGACACTTCTTGCTTCCCCCCCCCAATATTCTGTTGTTAATATTCAAGCTCAGATCAACCATCTGTAATCATCCTTTGAACTTTAGAGTCTACCAATCCATTTAAATTGCCCAGTAATACAAACACTGGATGCATTGGTAATTTATATCCTTAAAATGTTCTGCACTGTCTCAGACAAAAACATTTTATGCGTTTTCATACATGTCCAAATTTCGCTTCTTCTTTACCACACCTCCAACAAATTGCATTGGTTAAGTTATTCATCTTCTGCAATGTATATAGTGTTAAATGCTCTCTATATAAATGACCTTGTAGACTTTTTCATCCCTACACAGGATAGCCAGCCCCTCACTTTTTTCGGTTCCAAGGTATAAAGCGCTTGACCTACCTCGTTTCCTCCCGAATCCCAGCCAGTGACTACTTACCTCTACCACTTTGTAAAGAAATGAATACACCAGCGAGGCATTCGCATTCTTCATGGTGAGGGCCACCACTACATAAAAGGTACAGGCATTGATAAGGAAAAAGAAAAGCCCTCAGGGTGCTGGGCTAGAGACCCACGTTCTAGGGCAATGATGCCAAATCTTTTTGAGCCCGAGTGCCCAAACTGCAACACAAAACCAACTTGTTTATTTCAAAGTGCCAACACTGCAATTTAAACCTGAATACTGTACTGAAGTTTTAGTTTAGAAAAAACAACTGACCCTGCTCTGCAAGGGTTAAATGCTTGGTTGTTGTCGTTTTCCCCCAAGGTCTCAGTATTAACAGAGAAATAGTGGCCACCATTGCACCCTTCTGCTTGACCACTGCACCAGCAGAGGGGAGTGCCAAAATCTGAGATCAGAGGATGGGTATTTGTCGATTGTGACTCATGGCTCACATGCCCACAGAGAGGGCTCTGCATGCCATAGGTTTGCCATCGCTACTCTAGGGAATTCTCTCCTCCCCCCCAACCACCCCTTGCCCCTATGTATGTTGGCTAAGGAGACAGAAAGCAACAGCTGAAGACAGCAGAGAAGACTAATGCATGTCTAAAGGGGCAGCAGGACATCCATGGCTCAACATTCCAGCCTGTGTGTACAGTAAGTTTTTGTGTTCTGCAAGTTTCATTTTCCTGAACAGTGCAGCAGTAGCTGCACCCTTTGCAGGTCTACTTCATGCTCTCCATTTGCCACAGGAAAGCATATAGACTGATTCTTGCAAAATGCAGCACTTACATTTGTTTGCGGGTTCAATACTTTTAGTTGAAGTTCCCTTGTTCTCAAGACCAAGTCTGAAGAGGCAACAGAACTTCTCCATCCTAATTTTATCTCTTGTATCCACATGCTTAAGTCTATTTTACACGCAGTCACTGGAAGATCTCTCATGCGTTTCCACCCAATAACATCTGTTGGGCTATGCCAAATTTCATTCTATAATTCAGGAGTACAGATTGACTTCATTCATTTGAATGGAATTGTGAACACAATCAGCGATTTTCAGCTTTTCTTACAATCGGAATAACTGGGATTATATGGCACGTGTAGAGGTCTGAATCCTATAACTGGTGTAAGATGAATATCATATGTCTCAGTGGAAAATTGTCACTAGTTCAGAGGTCAGTGGTTTTATTTCTTTTCACACACCAATTGTGTGAATTGGCACATGATAAAAAATGGAAACACTGATTTCTTAAATAGTGACCAATCATCACTTAAATTTATGCTAGCATATCTGGTTGTGGAGCCAGAGGTTGTGAGTTCAGTTCCTCATTGTGCCTCCTTGACAAGGGCTGGACTCAATGATCAATAGGGTCCCTTCCAGCTCTGCAGTTCTAAGATGATGATGATGATTAAATATTCAGTTTTAGGAGGTATAGCTTATCAGAAAGACATATTATATTGCTATGTATTTTCTATAATTTTCGGTGAGAAAGGCCTCAACACAACATCCTCATCATATAAAATGAATGATGTGGAGAGAGTGGGTAGAAAAAATATGTTTATTCTCTCTTCATACTGGGGGTGTTACTGTGAATTCATTGTGCTGTGAATTCAGGACAAGAGAAGACCTCTATGATTAATTAACATGGGAGCAAAACTACCACAAACTTGGAATATAGGGAAAAATTAATGAAGAATAAATCTCTCCGGGATTTGACTTGACCAATACCACTTAAAAGAGTGCAAAATTCTTTTCAGGAAGCAAGAATATCTTGTGGTTCCTTCAAAGTAAATAAATGTCAACTTATTTTATTTCCTTAAAAAATAAAGGATTTGAATGTGTTTTCAGGATTGCTTTGGTTTACCATTTCTCAGAGCATTTCCACAAAGACATCTGTAGTACAAACCTTTCTGCTTTGTTCTTGACTGAAATGATGAATAACCATTGTAACCTGTAGGTGGTGTGGTGACCCATTTCCTACCTGTGCCTATTTTTAATTCTGACTTGTGGCTATTCTTTTCAGGGTTTTCTACATAAAAAGTGTTCATAAGTGGTTTGCCACTACCTTTTTCTGGCTGCAGCCTTGAACTATAAAACCTAGACTGATCTTCTAACATTCTTTAGTGCTCTCCAGGAGCCAGCAGATATTTGCAATGTGATCTTGAGTGCCTCTTCCTTCAGCTTGGACATGAGGCATTTCTCACTCCTTATAAGGTAAAGACCTTTGTTGAAATACCTTGAGAATCACTTTACTTGAATGAGAAATGAAAGCAATGATCCCGTAGTTACTGCAGTCCTTGGCTTTTCCTTTCTTAAGGATTGGAATGTATATTGAGTGTTTCCAGTCTGTGAGCCGTTTTTGACATATTGTTGACATATTTGCTGACATATTTTATTAGAATTTTGCGGATTCATTCTCTGTGGCTTGAACAGATCTATCAGTATACCATCTACCTCTGGTGATTTATTACTTCCTAATGCTTTCAGGTAGGGACGTGGTGACGCTGCGGGTTAAACCACAGAAGCCTCTGTGCTGCAAGGTCAGAAGACCAGCAGTCATATGATCGAATCCACGCAATGAAGTGAGCTCTCATTGCTTGTCCCTGCTCCTGCCAACCTAGCAGTTCGGAAGTATGCAAATGCAAATAAATAAATCAGTACCACCACATTGGGAAGGTAACGGCGTTCTGTGTCCAGTCGTGCTAGCCACGTGACCACGAAAACTGTCTACAGACAAATGCTGGCTCTATGTCTTGAAGACAGGGGTGAGCACCGCCCCCTAGAGTTGGACACGACTGGACTAAATGTCAAGGGAAACCTTTACCTAATGCTTTCAGAGCAGCTTTCATTTCACTTTCTAGAACTGCAGCTCTATTTCAGGAGAACAACCCTCTCTAATGAAAAGTCTTTGGTTCATGCTCATTCTTCCCCTAAGGCAGTTGTTCCCAACGCAGTGTCCCCAAATATTATTGGACTAAAATTCCCAGAAGCCTTCACCACTAGCTGTGTTAGCCAGGACTTCTGGGATTTGTAGTCCAAAAACTACTGAGAACCCACGGCTGGGAACAACTGCCCTAAAGGAAAGAGACAGTTTCCTCTCTTGTCTTTATTTCTGATTGAATTTAGGACTTAAAATCTTTGCTTTATTGTAAGATGAATATAGCATATGTATGCAACAATGGCACCTGGTGTGGTGTAGAGGGTAGTGTCAGACTAGGACTCAGAAGACCTCGGTTCAAATCACCACTCTGCCATGGTGTCAAGACATTGGAAAATGAGGGGATGATGATTTCAGTTGTCCTTTGAAAAACAGGCTTGTTAGCTTGTGTGTGGAATGAGCAGGCCAGCAGAAGGAGGAAATTTTCCCATTAACTGGCAAGCTTTGTCATCTGTGTCTTATCTGCATGAAAATAAATTTTCAAGGCCAAAAACTCAGTCCTGGTACAATCTAATTGTCAAAGCTGGTTTCAGCTGAAGTGAAGGCAGCGGGAGAGTGCAAAGTTACTTTGGAGAAGCTACCCTCCCCTTTAAGAAAGTTTGGGACGATCTGAGGTCTGACTGGTGAATTTCCTTCAAACGTCTAAAAAGTGGAATTATGGGTATATAAATGGAAAGGGTTTGCTTAGTTTAACCTAATCTGTCTCAGGAAATAGGTGTGCTTACCAGCTCTTCTGCTGCATGATATCTATCTGCACATGCTCTGGAACCATGCTGAAGTTCTGCTAGAATATGAGTATTAACATAGGATAGTTAGCTTTCTTATTTTCTGTTTAAATCGTTCTGGAGTTTCTTTGCCTTGAGATCTTTCGAATGCTTATTTGCTCCACAACTCTTTTGACTGCTTCTGAATTTTTAAAATTATATTTTGAAATGGTTGGGAACTTTATTTTTCTAACTTCTTTTTGCAACAACTTCAGTAAAATAAAATAAAAAATACAGCAGTTTGGTTATTTTGAGAAAAGAGGATTAATTGATAGTAAAAAAAAATCCAGTTGGTGTCTTGATCGCCAACTGGATTCCTTATATTGTGTGGGTCCTTTGGTATTTCTACCCACCAGCACTGGAGTGCAGGCTTAAACACTTAACCTGGTGAGTTTTTTGTAACTCTCTGAAGCACTGAGCAGTTAGAGTGACTCACTGTGTTGGAAGGTAGTACAGGGCATGAAGACTTTCCCCAGCCATCAGTACATTTGGCCCTCCTGGAATCTCTACCCGCACCAGGAAAATCTGAGCAGTGTGTCTGAATGGTTAGTGTGGGCCTCTCTGATCCAGCCATAACCTGGACACTTGGTAACTGAATGAGCAGTGGGTGGGATCAGTAAAACAACTCTTGTAATAGCTCACTTACTTTGAAAGCCGTATTAGAGTCCCTATAATTTAGATGCAACTGGACTGGACATGCAAAGATTCAAGTAACTGAAATCTGTGGGTTAGGGTTGTCAGTACATAGCATATCAGATGTTCAGATGTCACTCTGCCTGTCAAGCATTCTTAAGGTGGGGGAAAGGGAGGAAGTCAGACAGCTGAGCAAGAGCCTAGAATCAGAGTATCAAAGTAAAAGCAACAGTTGGACCAGGATAGGATTACCGGTGCACGGTCAGTATGACTGATTTAGCAAAAGGCAATGTAAATTAGACACTGATGACAAGAAGTCCAGCAGGAATGTCCAACACCTCAGTGAAACCCATAATCAGTTTCCAATAGGGTTGAATGTTTCAGAGTTTCTCTGGGGGCCTGTGGGTGATAATAGAGTAAATTCTTTTACCAATAACTTTCAAGATCAGCACCAGAGGGGCTAAGGCAGAAGTCTAAAAGAGGTGGTGTCCCCTACTCAGATTAACTACCCTTTGAAACAGGAATAAAACCACAGTCCCCTCTAAGAAGGGTAAAGCAAGCAAAAAAAGCTGGGTATTTGGCAAATGCAGTAGGACCCCCATATCCATTGGACCAGTAGCCACGGTTTCACTTTTCCAAGGTGTGAAAATGTTAACAATTTTAAAAGAAAAAAATCCAGAAAAATACTATTTTAACATGTATTATCAGAACCAGGCACTAGGGGGAGCCCGAAACCATGCTATGAATACTTGTTAGTGAAGAATACATAGCATGGTCCCTGGTGCCCTCTTGTGTCCAGTTCTGTTAATACAGTGAAAATAATTTTTTTCCTGTTTCCCCCCTCTTTATATATATACAGGGTTCACTGTTATGCGTGGTTTTCAGTATCCGTGGGGGCTTGGAACCAATCCCTAGCGGATAAGCTCGTCCTACTGTACCCGAATGCTGCCAGCCTTCTGTTGGCTTAAAAGCCAATATATAAGGAGATGCAAAGTTTCAAATAAACATGGGTTCTGTACAAACAAAACATAAGGATGGATTCTGGGTAACCATAAATGACCAAGATCTTTAAAAACACTTGGTTAGATGCATGTGTGAAAATACAGAACATTTTAGGGAAAGGAAGAAATAACCACGTAAGTATTAAGAACACAGTCAGCAGGTGCAAAGTTCCTTTGAAATCCTGCATGTGCCATAGCCAAACATGGACTCATTTGCACACCTTGGCCAATGACATTTTCCTGTTGCCTAACAGATGCACAAAAGCACTGGTGCAAAAGCAGAGAAGAAATCTGCACCATTTTTAAGTGATGACTATCTGCATAAGATCTAACGTTTCTGTAAGTCAGCTCTTCAGGTGTAAGCAAAATAGAATAGGAGTTTTGATCAGTGTAGCTGCTTGGGCGAGGTTGACGCATCGCTGTGCTTCCTTTTGCTTAGGCGCTGAAAGGATACAGTAGAGGTTGCTGTGCTTGATCCAGAGGAAGTGGACCTTCCCATGGGATAGGAGTGGTGTCAGGGCAGATTCCTCCTCCTTCTGCATCAAGAGTGGCATGAAGTAGTCGATTTCTGACATGCTCACATCGCCCTTATAGTTGCGGCTGATCAGTGGCTATGGAAGAGGCAGGCAGTTGAGTGAGGCTGGTTACACATGACTGACACCTGGGTCAAAATGTGAGGCTGAGGTAGGGAATATGAAGACCTCCAGATATCACTGAACTATCATTCCAGTCATCCTAACCATGGCCTTCCTGGCCAGCAGGGCTGATGGGTAATAGATGCCAACAACATATGGGCGGACTGCATGTTCCTCATTGCTGCTGCCAACACATGATCATGGTCCATTGGTCCAGATAGGCAGGGTACAAATCAATCAATCAATCAATCAATCAATCAATCAATCATCATCATCATCATCATCATCATCATCATCATCATAATACACCATCTCATTTAAAGGTACGCTTACTAACTACTTACAGGGGTAGGGAGAAGAGACTGAGGCCGAGCGTATGGCTTCCCTAACATTACATGCTCAAAAAGAGCAAAGTTATATAGCTGGAGATGTATTGGTTTATGTCGTCATTGTTGTCCTCATTAAGCAAAATCACAACAATGCAGAAAACAGCTGATTACTAAGCATTACATGCCCCATTCCAGTTTGGAATGAATGGGAATCTCCACAGATCCTGTCTGCTTGTGGGCATGTTTTTCTTATTCTCAAACCATCATCATCATCTCAGCCCCTGAAGTCATGATTACTCGGCTCACCTTCGGCTGGCTTAGAGGCTGCTCTTGCTTCTGTGAATTAGAGTCCAGTGGCTCTTAAACTCCATGTCCACTGCCACCTATAGCAGTGATGGTCAGCTCCAGAAATCAGCCGTGTGCACAAGGTGAAGCCAAGTGTACTTCGTGATTTCAATAAAGATTTAAGGGATTTCAATCTCATTTTCAACCGCGATGGGCCCTGGACAATGACATCCTTCAAGCTACAGGCCTGGAACTGCTCTTTGGGCTCATTTAAGCTCCACTGTGTAGCAGGCTGCTGTGACCAGCATCAGCAGGATGGAAGCCAGCAGGCTGCTTTGAAAACATACCTCCTTTAGGCAAAAGGCCAAGCCTTTTCCCTCCTTCTTTCCCCACCCCTCTGCCTCTAGCAGAAGAAAAGCCAAAGGGTAATGCTGGCCCCGAGAGGGAGGATCTCAAGCCCCATTTCAGAGGTTGGGTGTTCGATTCCCCACACTGCCTGCTTGACAGGGGCAGGACTCAAATCAATAGGGGCCCTTCCAGTTCTGCAGTTCTAAGATAACAATGGTGATTTTTATTATTTCCAAGGCAGGACAGGAAGACAGAAATAGTTCTGCTGGGGACCAAGAATCGGGGGTTTCACCTCCTGGCCCTAAGAAAGATGGAAGCGGAGGAGGGACCGTGGGAGAAAAGGGAAGAGGAGCTGACAACAGGGAGCAGGGGCAGCCACCGCTCTTCTCGTGTTCTGTCACTTTTATAAAAGGAGGAAAGCTGGCCTAGTAGTTGGAGGACAGGGCCAGGATGGGTGGCTTCTTTTCCTCTCTCCAAAAAAAGTGATTGAGGTAG
The DNA here is from genome assembly GCF_051106095.1 of Pogona vitticeps. Lineage (NCBI taxonomy): Eukaryota > Metazoa > Chordata > Lepidosauria > Squamata > Agamidae > Pogona > Pogona vitticeps. The sequence continues at coordinate 186,312,196 of NC_135784.1, forward strand.
AGGGAATTTTTGGACTATCTGACCCACGGATCTGCAGGCAGAAGGACGGTGGGGGAGGGGAGGGGGGTCACTTCTGGAACTTTTCCACTTTTAGAGGCGGTTCTTCACCAACTAAGTCCCAATATGAAGCTCTCGACGCTCACGCACCTCCCTTCGAGGCCGAAGGGTTGGACTCACCTTGCCTTTCAGGTCAAGGATGAAGACTGCCGAGGCAGACATACTGCTTGTGCCCGCTTCCTCCTCGTCGCCTTCGATCGCTCTCGGCAGCCACCTGGGCCAGGTAAATGGGCTGCGCCTACAGGTGAGCTGGGCTGCCTTAAAGGGGAGGTGATCGCTGGCAGGGGCGACAGAAATCCTCCGACAAAAAAGGGAAGGAGAGGAGTCATTTATTTATTAAGTGTAGGCGCTTGCAAGGTGCGGCTAATTTTTCTAAAAGGAAAGGAAGCCATCCTTCCCTGACGCGCTCTGCCGTTGACAGATGGCAAACGCTGCGAGGTGAGCCCTGCTGAACTTGTGACGGCTTACTTTTAGAGTAATCATGAATGCCAAATCGCAGCACACACAAGAAAAGGGTAGGGGATCAGCCACGGGAGGTGCGAGGATCAGAGTTCAGGTCTCTCTACACAGGGCTGGTGAGAGAGGGCGGTTCGGAGCCTAATAAGCTGTGAGAGAGATTTAAACGCTTCGGACTCTCCCTCCGGCTCTCTCGCGCGGGCTATCTTAGGCAAGCCAAGAAAAGTCGATGCCCCTTATCTCCAGTTCTATTTACTTTGACAATAGAATTATTAACAAACACAATTAGAGAAGATACCGAAATAAAAGGAATACAGAATAAAGAATAAAAAGTGAGTGAATTTATTAGCAATTAAAGATTCAATAACACGTATAGAAAATATTAAAGTGCATTTAAAAACGTATGAGGAAGTAATAGGGTTAAGAGTGAACTGGAGCAGATCAGAATTTATGCTAGCCAACTATGATAATAAAGAGAGGAGAGAAATGAGAGTTAGGTTTAAGGGTGAATTAAAAATAGCATCAGATATTAAGGGATAGATCTTACTCGGAATTGTAAAGATATAAAAATGAACCAATTAAGGAACAAATCAAAGAATATCAAAAGTTGAAGTTATGGTTTGGAAGAACAGCAATCGTAAAAATGAAGATAATCCCCTTTTTAAAAAAAATTTTTGGATGTTACCCATAAAGATAGATGATAAGGAATTTAAAGAATTGCAGAGTTTGATTTGTACTGCAATGAAAATAAAAGGGTGACAATAAAAAAAATTATTCGTGAAGGCCTTCACGGCTGGGATCTAATGGTTGTTGTGGGCTTTTCGAGCCAAACATGGCCAAAGAGCCCGAAAAACCCACAACAACCAAAAAAAATGGTATTTTTCTCAAAAGAAAGGAAGTTTGGTTTTAGCAAACATTAAACTGTCCTATATAGATAATCGATTGAGACATATTCCAGAAATTGTAATAAATAGTAAAGAGATCATATGGAGTGACTTAAGAGTTTTATAAGAATCAGGATAGTGTGGAAAATATGTTTTAAAGGAAAATCTAAAAGATGTTATTAAAACTATAGATAGTCCATTTTTAAGTAATATGTTGCAACACTGGAAGAATTATATAGGAGAAAATTGAGTCCCAAGATTTCCCCGTTGATTCATGTGATGGAATTACATAATTTTCCAAAAAAAAAGTCTTAAGAGAAAAGTAAACAATGTTTTGCTAGAGCAAGGAGTTACAAAAATTAAAAACTGGATGAAGAAGATTTATAATAAAGGAAGAATAAAAGAGCTACCAGGACAGGAATGAATTACCTGGTTGAATGTAATGCAGTTAGATAACTGGACTCAGGAATGGGGGGAAAGGCAGGAGGATGTAGGGTGATGACTAAATTTGAAAAAAAATTAAAAATTAAGAAGATGGAAGGTAATAAGCAAAGAAAGAGGATAATAAGTGTAATATATAAAATGTTATTAGAGGACAAATGTAAAATAACAGCACTGAAAGAGATATGGCAAGGAGACAAAGAAATTAGTGGGGAGATATGGAAGATTTTGGGGAAAAAGAATAATGAAAAATATATCAGGGTAAAGGAAAATTGTTAGAAAGTAATATAGAAATGGTACTTAACACCAATGAAACTGAATATAATGAATACAGAGATATTAACTACATGTTGGTTGCGTTGATTCTGTATCTTTGTAGATTTTATATTTACTTTGCTATGGCATATGGCTAATGCAAATAAATGTTGATTGATTGATTGATTGATTGATTGATTGATTGATTGATTGATTGATTGATTGATTGATTGATTGATTGATTGATTGATTGATTGACATGTTGGTGATTTAAGAAAGAAAGGGGAACATATTACCATATGTGGTGGAGATGTCAATACAGGCAGAAGGAATGGACAATTGTTTTTAATTAGATTGAAGAAATCATTGGGATGGATATATGAAGGTTTCCAATATTAGCTTTGTTAAATATATTTGGAAACAGTCAATTAGAAAGGAAAAATGGAACTGATGATTATTATGTTAGCAGCAGCAAGACTGATATTTGCTAGGAACTGGAAGAATGCTAATCAGTTTAATATAGAGGAATAGTAAAATTAAATGTGGAATTTTACTATTAATGATAAATTAACCTGCAAATTGAAAGTTAGAAAAGGATTATCGAAAGAAAATAGTTTTAATGAGATTTCAAATGCCTTTTTAATGCATGTATTTAGTGAACATAAAGGTTAACACCAACACAAGAATCATATTTCTGGAAAGAGATGGGGCACATGATATAAAACAAAATAAGATGAAATTTTAAAATGAGAAAAAAATCCCAAGGATGGTGATTAATACTGTATACTTGAGTTAAGAGTGAATTTCGTTCTACATTTTTGTTATTACACATTGTTTAAAATATCTTTCCCCCCTCATTTTATTTATATTTTAAAAATAAAAAACCGAAAACCCTGCAAGGTGTGTGTCGTCAAGTTGGAGCTGACTTATAGCTACCCTAACCAGCCTTTCAAGGTAAGTGAGGTATTTAAGGAATGGTTCTACCAGTTTCACTCCCTCAATGAGTTTCCATGGCCAAGTGGGGATTCGAACCCTGTTCTCCAGAGCCCTAGTCCATCACTCTGTCCACTACACCACACTGAGACATCCTTTTAGTCCCATATTTAGTGCCTTTTTAGTCCCATATTACCAGGGTGTTGATGCTACTTTGAGACTGAGAGAAGTGGCTTGTCTAGGGTTACCCAATGGCTGTGATAGCTATGGTGGTATTGAACCAAGGACCTCTTAGCTCACACACTTATTATACATTGGACCCTCTACTTATGGAATTAATCCGTATTGGAACGGTGGCTGCAAGTCGAAAAGTCTGTAGGTCGAGTCTCCATTGACCTACAATGCATTGAAAACCAATTAATCCCATAACTGACTGTTTTTGTTCCATTTTTGTTGCATTTTGGTTTTTTTCTGGTCTGTAGGTTGATTCTCCGGCTGCAAGTCGAACCTAAATTTTGCAGCCAGAGAAGTCTGTAACTCGAAAAGTCTGTAAGTCGAGGGTCCACTGTACTGTACAAGCTAGTATACTATGTCAATGGGATAAGATCAAAGAGGGAATTATAGGGGATGTACTCACTCAGTTTTTTTCCTAGGTTATTTAATAGCTAAACCCAAACTTAATGGGACTTTCTTTCTGGTAAGTATGCTTAGGATTTAGCTTGTATATCCAGCCCTTCCACCCTACACATATCTGCCTACACATCTATACGTGTTTCCAAATCCTGTCCTCATTGCCATCCTTGGAAGGTGTGGTCAGTGCGGAGAAAAACATATGCCAGTGGTTGGCCCTGGCATGTTCCTTTGTATTAGAGAAGAAGCAATATAAAGACAAAAAGATAAATTAAAATTGAGTCCACTCGAATTACAATCTCTTTCTCATCTGTAGTAAACACCAGCTATCTCATTGTGTCCAGTACAGAGCGAGTTGTCTCTGTTCTTCACTAGGACTGGAAATGGGTAGGAAAGAATGCAGAAGCACTACAGGAAAACCAGTGGCAGCTTTTGCAATGTGAACCATGGTTTTATGTCACAGTTTTGAGATGGGAGATTGGATTTTAATTCCAGACTACCATAAAGATGGGCAAATTGGCATCTATTAGGAGATCACTGAGTGATCTTCTGAAATAGCTCTCCAAAGATCTCCAGTTCCCATTCCACTTGTTTTAACATTACAAACCACAAAATGATTCCCTTTGTAATGAAATGAAGAAAGTCATGGCATGGCAGGGAACCTGCAGTGAATTTTTGTATGGGAAATTACGTGTTATATTAAGTTACAGTGCACAAAATGAACATCTGAGTTCAAAATAATTTCATTCTAAGTGTATATCTTTGACACCTGCATCCAGTTGATAGATTTCAAGATGTAAGTAAAATGTGGCCCTGTCAGCCGGAAGTCAGCCCATGCCTGGTGCAGGATACTAGAGAGGGATCAAAAAACGGGGGTCCAGTACCCTATTCAAGAGACCTGCAATATCCCCCTATGTGCACACATGGGTACATGTATATGCCGCTTCAACAAAATGAAACAAAACTACAGATGTGTAGTGCATAAGCAAAATCTCACATTGGAGCAGCCACTTTCACAAGTGCACCTAATGGGGACATGGAAGAGGGCCTTCTCTGTTGCTGCTCCCAGACTTTGGAACTCCATCCAAAGTCTGGGAGCATCTTTCTCCTCAGGCAAGCTTTCCTAGAGTGACTCTCTACCTGACTGGAAGTTTTGAATGGATTATTGTAGTTTACTGCTTTTAATGTGTTTTGGTGTTGTTTCTGTTTTTAGTACGGTATTTGTCTGATCTTTTTAAGTATTTGTATACTCATTGTTGTTTGCTTTAAATACTGTCTTTTAATGATGTAAAACCACCTTAGGTCCTTTTTTAAGGAGAAAGTGGGGTAAAAATATTGTAAATAAATAATATTTACCATTAAATTTTTTTTTTGCAGGAGCTTGTTAGTTACCTTCAGAATTATCTGGAGGTTGAGCCATGGAGGATATATCAGGGATTTCCTACCAACTCTCCTCAGACTGAAGAAGCTACAGTGGACTTACGGAATTAATCCGTATTGGAACGGTGGCTGCAGGTCGAAAAGTCTGTAGGTCGAGGCTCTGTTGACCTACAATGCATTGAAAACCGATTAATCCGTAACCGGCCGTTTTTGTTCCATTTTGGTTTTTTCCCGGTCTGTAGGTCGATTCTCTGGCTGTAAATCAAACCTAAATTTTGTGGCCAGAGAAGTCTGTAACTCGAAAAGTCTGCAAGCGAAGCTGTCTGTAAGTCGAGGGTCCATGGTACTTGAATGAGTAGCAAAATGTTTCAACCTAACAACGAAGAAGTCCAGTTGCTGTGACTCAACATCCAGAGAACCTCACCTGGATGACTTAGAATCTCCACAGATATATTCCTCCAGAATTCTTAATGAGGGGGGAAGTGTCCATGTTAAAGCTACAAAATTTGTACTTAGAAGTTTTAGGACAGTCCTTCTCACCCTTGGCTAATCCAGGTGTTCCTGGACTACAACTCCCAGAAACTCCAGCCTGCACAGCTGGTGGTGAAAGCTTCTGGGAATTGCAGTCCACGAACACCTGAGTTACCTAAGGTTGGGAACCACTGTTCTACGATGCAGACTGCAAGCTTGAAATATCAGCTTGAGCTGTAGTGGTAAGAGGATTCAGTAAGAGGGATGTAGAATCAATGGTATTTTCCCCTGGACAACAGGCTGCCGGTTAGCGAACTATCCATTGCCTTTACTAAAGGCACATCACTCCAAGCCACCTACTGTACTGTCTAATAAAGGCATTAAATACTGTATAGTAAAGAGCATTGCCCAATCTTGAATTTGGACTCTTCAAATAAGAGGGCTACTTCCCTGCCCCTGTATTGCTTTAATGTATTCTCCATGGAGTGGGGGGGGGGAAGAGTCTACACCTCATCTGGATGGCGCTTTTTAACCTTCTTGAGCTATAGACAGACAGCTGCCTTGTCTGGCTCTGGGCCAAGGGAGAGGCAACCCAGAGGCATGTGCTGTGTGACCCATAAATAGGCTGCCAAGAAGTGGAGAATAACAAAGAATAGACGTAAGGGATTAAAACTAGCTTCAGTAGCCTTGTATAAAAATCACCAACCCAGACTGCCAATCCTTTTCAAGAGGGCTGCACACAAGGTCCTTGAATGACTTTGATAAAGTGAATATTAAAGAAGGCAAAGTTTTCAAACCATAGCACTTTTTATCTATGAAATATTCAGGTGGGGGATGTATCTGAGTATCTGTAAATGTGTGTGTCACAGTGTGTGTGTTTAGGGCTTCTCCCACACATACTAACAAAATGTTGGGCTCAGTTGTGTTGTATATTGTATCCTTTCCCATAGTGAAGTCTGGTGGGCTTTTCCTTGTGATGGCACCAGCATTTTAGAATATGCTGCCAAGTGATTATACCCCCGACAACTCCATGGCAGGTGTGGGATTGGATATAATCGCTCTCTTGCGCATGTGCATGCACACACACACATGCAATATTTATATGAATGAATGAACATGCCGGATATTTCTTTGGATACTTTCGAGCAGAAAAACCGCTAATAAATATCATAAATGTAACAGTCATGATTCATTTCATCTCTTCCTTTGCTAGTTATGAGCTGAAGTCTCTGTATTACCAGAGGAAGTTTTGAAAGACATTGCCAAGAATGAGCTGTGGGAGAAACATTGCTGCCAGGAATTTGCAGGGATGAATGTACCTGGGGGTGGTGTGTATGCGGATGCATCTGGGTCCTTCTCACAATGCCAGTCATTGTTAAGTCTAGCGAGGAGAGCTGTGTGTGCATGCGCGCATGGAATAAGTCCCTTGTGGAATGTGCACAACTCCTCCATTCCAGGCTATGTTGGTTATGCTGAGCCAGAGCCACAGAATGCCCCGTTGACATGAAAAAAAGGTGGACAGAGGACCTCTGAAACCTGGTGAGAGATATAGCACAAGGAACGTTCCTTGCCCACTTTCAAGGTAAGAAGATAGTATCCTCAGGCTTAGTGAATTAATGTGTCAAAGTCTTGCCTCAAGCAGGCACTGGGCTCATGGGCATCCTGCCACCAAACAGCTGTATACAAAAGGGCCTTGTTAAGTCAGGCCACCGCTTGATCCTGAATGACATCCTGTTTCCATCAGGGGCCTGCCAACTGAAGGCCAGAAGCAACAGCCAGGGCATCGGTTTGGAAAAGTTACTTCTGGGGTCTGTAGCCTGTGGCATTTTCCAACTGGCATGACCAACAATCCTGCTAGCTAGGCAGTTTGGGGAGCTGAAGTCCAAAAAGTAACTTTCCAAGGTCTCGTCTCATTCCAGTAACTGACATTCAGGCGCTCAGGGGCCAGAAACAGCCATTAGAGATAGCCTGTCATTGAAAGAGAGAAGTTCTTGACTAATGTGAGAATTTATTTCATTTAGTCATGTGTCTGAGTGTGACAGCACTAGATTTCTCTCACTTCTGGGATTATGCAGATAAATTTGCTTTATTTGATGATTCATCTTCAAGATGTCTCATTTGATAAACATGGAAAGACTGCCTCAGTGCCTCTCTGCAATTCAATGCGCTTTCAACTTTAATTACACCCCCCCTCTGATGTTTCTTTCCAGCCTGAGTCTGGAAGTTTAATTTAGCTATTGTTTACTAGTGTAAAATCATTATAGCAGATGTCCCCACCCCCCAGTCCGCGGCCCAGTGCTGGTCCGTGGCCTGAGCCAAACCGGGCCGTGGAGACAGACTTCCCACATCCCCGTGCATGCACTCACCCCTGCACAGCTGATTTGCGCATGCTGCACGTGCACGTGTTAGCACTGTGCCATCATTTGTGCATGTGCACAACTGAGCGAGTGTGCATAATCGCTGCACCACCGTTTGGGCATGCACACATGCTCATTCACACTCAATTGTTCACACATGCCCACGAGCTTGGGGGGTGCCCTGCCTTCCCCAGCTGGTCCACGGGGTGAAAAAGGTTGGGGACCCCTACCATAGGGGATTGGTTTTATGATCCAAATAGGTGTGGCTCCTGTGCGAAATCAGTGCAGGAAGCAACTGTTGTTTTGGGATGCTATTGTTTGGGGACTGCTTCGTGAAACCTTCTGGAGGTCTCTTGACCGTTGGATCGGACCTTGATGGAAATCATTCACGACCATTGTTGTTGAAGAGTACATAGCATGGTCTCTGGGTACCTCGGTTGACCGGTTCTGGTGATGCAGGTGAAAATACATGTTCTTGGATTTTATTTTACTTTTTGACCATTCTAGGTAATGTGTTCTCGATTATCCAGAGTTTTCAGCATCCGCAAGGGGGCCTTGTAACCATTCCCCTGCAGATACGGGGGTCCTACTGTGCTTTCTGAATCAGAAACTTTACTTCTGTAGTGTGTTATGCATACCCACCCATACAAATTGCTTCCTTACCAAAATGCTGATATTGTCACAGCCAGCTGAACTCACACAACCTACTCACACAAGTAGGAGAATACACTATCGTCGTTTAGTCGTTTAGTCATTTCCGACTCTTTGTGACCCCATGGACCAGAGCACGCCAGGCCCTCCTGTCTTCCACTGCCTCCAAGAATTTGGTTAAATTCATTCTGGTAGCTTCGATGACACTGTCCAACCATCTCATCCTCTGTCGTCCCCCTTCTCCTCTTGCCTTCACACTTTCCCAACATCAGGGTCTTTTCCAGGGAGTCTCCTCTTCTCATGAGATGGCCAAAGTACTGGAGCCTCAGCTTCAGGATCTGTCCTTCCAGTGAGCACTCAGGCTCTATAAGGAGCTAAAATTCCCAAAGCCTCTCAATATAATAATAATATAGGCATATTCAGAATTAACGCCTCTGGAGTAGAACAGGCTAAACATGTTCAGCTTCTTCAGTATTTCCTCACAGGCCTTCATTTCCAGTCCCCTGATCATCCCCAGGGCAGTAGAAACCATCATCCTGGACATGACTACAACAGAACTCTTTAAAATGTTGAAAGAGAGAAAAAGCCTAGCATTGTGGGAGAAGAGTGAGCAGAGTGAAAGTCTGAATTAGCCCCAGAATAGACCTGCAAGGGAAAAAACGGGGTGGGAGGGAAAAGAAACAGAAGAGAATGGGGAATTGTTGGGCATTCTAGGAGAGGGAAAAAAGAATCATGACAGCTGAGTGGAAAGGAAGACTGGGTCACTGGATGGGTCCATGGGCGGACCTCCAATGTTTAACCCTCCTGCTTTGCAGATTCTTTACCAGCAGAATTCACGATGCCACAAAGATAGTTATGTTACATTTGCTGCATTCATAGACACATGAACCACTAGGTGCTCAGAGGCAGCCACTTCCCCCAGGCAGCAGATTTTGCAGTACCAGTGGATTTTTGCAGTCTATCCAAGACATGGATCCACATCAGTTTTCATGTGCGGTCATCTCCAAATTATTGCCCATCTCCATTTCCTCAGTTGTGGTACTGGCGTGAGAGTTTGGACTGTGAACTCCTTTGAAGTGGCATATTTTCTCCCCACTTGTACTCTGCAGGGAGCTGTCCATGGAGTGCTCATGGTGTTGATGATGAATATGAGGCTTGCCAGGTCTCAGAGAATGAGCTGCAGTGCCAGGAAGTGGCTGTGCTTCCCTGAATCTCCAGGCCAGGCAGACAAATGTCAGGAGCAATGGTGGAAGGGAAGGAAAGAGTCTCGTTTATTGTTACGGGGTGCTCATAGTGTTTGGGTACACAACTCCCTCTCTGAATGGCACCAGGGTTCACTGGCTTCCTGCATGTGTTGGACACATAATATATTTAGGGAGTCATATAGGGGACTAACGGTGCCTCTCCCACTCCTTCACGCCTGCAGACACATTACGTTCCCACTGTTGAAGAGGCTCGCGCCTCTTGTGACAACACAAGGCCCCCCACAATGACCTCACAGAGACCCATCCCACGGCATTGGGCCCCAAATATAATGAGGGGATGGGGAAGATGCTCTCATGAAAGCCCCTGACAAACAAGACAACACTTCAAAACCATTCCAGAAAAATACAGTGGTGCCTCGCTTAACAAGCACTTCGTTTAACGACGAATTCATTTAGCGATGGCTTTTTCGGAGTGATCTTGCACTCCGTTTAACGATGTTCCCTATGGGCGATTTTCGCATAGCGATGTTTGGAACCATGCTTCGCATAGCGATGACAGTTTGGGTCCCCCTGTTTCGCTTAACGATCGTTTTGACAGCCTCCTGTTGGCTGTTTTTTATATGTTTAAAAATGTTTTTAAAATGTTTAGAATGCTTGAAATCATAAGTGCACTTAATAAACACTTTGTTAAACTAATTCGACTTTGTTCCGACTCTTTTTAAATTTGTTGTAATTTCCCCTCCCCCATTGAGATGCAGTGAATAGGTTTCAATGCATTTCAATTGGGGAACCGCGTTTTGCTTAGCAATGTTTCCTATGGCGATTTTCACTTAAGGATGGCAATCCGTTCCCATTGGAACGGATTATCCGGTTTTCAGTGCATTTCTATGGGAAACCGTGTTTCGCTTAGCAAAGTTTTCCCATAGCGATGATTTTTCTGGAACCAATTAAAATCGTTAAGCGAGGCACCACTGTACTTTTATTGGTTTTTGAAAAGAGGCTAAATGGGTATCCCAGTCCTCAGTGGAGACAGCCCGGCTCAGCTCCAGCAGGACGCCTGCCGTCTGGTCCCTCGCCTCACCCTGGAGAAGAGGAAGCTTGTGGCCCTACAAGTGAAAGAGAGAGAAAAACAACAACTAAGGGGCAAGTTCGTCCACTGCCACCAGTGGACGAGCAGATGCTACCAGCTTCTGTCTGCCAACGTCCACTGACTTCCCCTGGTCCATTGCCGATGTCAGCCAGCTTCAAGCCACAGATCTCAGCCAGCCTCGAGCTGTTAACTCGCAAGCCGGGCTGCCCTCTGGCCACTGGCCTCCCTTCTGGATTCCTGCCCTGCCCAGCAAGCCCCTTTTATCTGCCAGCAGAGAGGTGGGGCCCCTGTGAGGTCACAAAGAAATGGGTTGGGTTCCCAAGGCAGCAGCACCCTCAGGATTGGCTGTCCTGAAGATGATGTCAACAATCCCTCTTATCATGTGATTTACCCACAGAAGCTTGCATTTTATATAATTTTATTAGTGGCCTATAAATGGATCACCTGTCACCAATCCCTCTGATTGTTAAATCTCTCCATTTTGACCTTCTGACAGGATTCTAGGCTGGCGCTCCAAAAAGCTATCTCCCAGCATCTGCACAAAGAAGGAACTTTCCTAAGCTCTGAACTAGGGAAAGAAATGAAAGTAATAATTGAATAAGGATGGGCACAGTAACACAATGCAGCCTTTGACTCTTTTGGGGGGGGGGGTCTCTCTCTCTCTCTCTGCCTCTTTTTTTGACACTTTTACTTGTCCTTGCCATGAAAAAATAGCATAAGGAGCCAATTTTAAAAAGACCTAAGTGCCCCGCCACCATTTGTGCACTTACACACACTCATTCACACTCGTTCGCACATGCCCATGAGCTTGGGGGCTGCCCCACCTTCCCAGCTGGTCCACAGGGTGAAAAAGGTTGGGGATCCCTACTTTATAGAATATTCTGCAGTGGGCTCTGGAACCCTATTTCTGCAGGAAGGAGTTTTAAGTGCTGTTTGCTCAAAATTATACAGCAGCTCTAAACACTGTGTAATAATAATAAATGACCACGTGCAATCAAATTGCTGCCAACTTATGGTCATGTTTCTCAGGGTTTTCTTGGCATAAAGTAGTCAGATGTTGTTTATCAGTCCCTTCTTCTGAGGCTGCTGTGAAACTATGCAACTTGTCCAAGGCCACACAAATTGGCTTGTTCCTCAAGAGCCACACTGGGGAATTGAACTCTTGACCCTTGTGCTCCAATTCATGGAGCTATCCAGCCAGCTTCCAACTTCATAGTAATGTTTAATGGCTGGATTCCATGTTCTTCTCCCAACACAAATGATTGGTAGGGACTGTAGCTTTTTCTTCTTCTTGGCAAACTCTTTATTGTAGTCCTTACTTTTTAATATCAATCCTGCCACCTTTTGAAAGATGGAGGTCTGAACTTGTACTCCCGTCCACACCCCCCCCCCCAGTGAACAATGAACAATGGCAATTATGGGATGAAAATTGAGTTTCTTAATTTCCCCTTGAAAAGGACTAGCCTTTGATGGAATACATCTGATTCTATAGTGTGTTTCCAAGGGGGAAAACATTCAGCAGCACAACAGCAATAATCTGCACATTACCAGTCTCTTTAAGAAGTAAAATCATACTTTCTACTTTGTGGGTTTGTGTTGGTTCTTTAGAGATCCAGGTGATGGTGCTTGCTTAAAATGAGAGTGGATCTTAGCCATGTTTCTTGTCCACACTTAAGGTATTATTAAAACCCTTCTTTTCTTCTGTGTAAGAGTTCAGTAGAGAAAACTTGGGGAAAATGGATCTATTAAAAAAACACACATTAAAAGTGATGTTCTACATGACACTGTGGAGCAAGGGAGGAGATTATACTTTGATATAATTCTGATTTTTTTTTTAAAGAATAGTGGCTTAGGGCCTGATCCCACTACTATAATTCATTGGCAAAGGTTATCTGTTTGTTTATTTTGTTTTTGAAGTCCAGCTAAAGTCATGAGGATTTTAGACTGAATCCAAAAGTTTTATGTCACTGGCTTGCCACCTGCTCCGCAACTGCTGCCTGTCAAAAGAAGGTCAGTCATGGGCGGGGGTGTGTGTGTGACGGGTAAGCGAATGGACTGGTGGGGAGCAATTGAGGGGGCGGGGATGATCGGGAAGGTTGGCAAAGTGATAGGCTGGGGTTTTTTGGGCAGATGAAGGTGTTTGGGCTGGGGCAGTGATAGGGCAGGTAGGGGAGTTGTGGGGGAGCGATTGGGCAGGAGAGCAAGGTGACAGGTGGGGGGCACATGATCCAGTCAGTGGGCAAGGTGGCAGGCTGGTGCAGGGGTCATAGGACTGATTCAGGGGCATGAGGTGGGTGAGTGAGGGGGCGATCCAATGGGAGAGCGAGTAGGCAGGCAAGCGAGGGGTGAATTTTCCTTGTTCCTGTCAGGGTTGTTCACCCATGTGGAATCGATTCCAATAAGTCGATGCCACATCCGCCTCAAAATAAACGTACCTCTGGCAGAGGAGCAGAAACATTTGCTCCCCTGGCGCACGACTCACTACTTTTCATGAGCACGTACCTCGTATGTATGCCTACATTTGAGTCAGGTTTCTTTTAGCACAACCAGATACAGGAGCTGTTTTTATTGTCAGTAAGATTAGGCTCTTGGTTAACTTTGGTTCCCATGAGAAAACATGAGATTAGAAACAGGGATCAAAGGGAACTCCAAGCAGGACAGCCAGGAAAAGCAAGTTCCTGAGTTATGTTAGTCGGACAGCAACTGGCCAGAAAGGTCAGGAGCAGGGACAGTAGTATGGAGGGGGGGAACAATTGGCACCTGAATAGCTCAAAAGGATAGGATCTCTACGATTCACACCTTGAAATCTTTGAAGTATGGGGACCAAGACAGGAAAACCTAAAGATGGCCCTCTTCTTAGGGGAGAGAGGCTGGAGAGAGCAACATGGAGAGAGCAATGCCAATGGAGTAGAGAAAGGACGGGAGTTAGTTCGCAGCTGGAATGGGCAGCTAACCATGCTTTTAGGAGGAAAGAGTTAGGAAGGGAACTAAGAAATAGTGAAGCCACCATGGACTGGGTAGAGTGAAACAGTTGGTTTTTATTTATTTATTTATTTACAATGTTTTTATCCCACCTTTCTCTTTAAAAAGAACTCAAGGGGGATTTTAGTCCTCTTGGTAAATTAGTTTCTGTCTTGCTTCCTTAGTGTGCTAAGCTTTGCCTAAATTCATTGCTTGTAAACTTTTTGTCACTGTTTTAAAGTCTGTTCTTTGATTTTGTAACTGATTTAACCTAACCCTACAAACCATTCCGTTTGTGGCCTTGGCAGGTATGATTTTCCATTTTGTTTTTACCTTGCTGTTCTTTCTTTCTTTTTTAATGAAACTTTTTGAAAGACTTTCTGGTCTGGAGAGTGCTTTTAAGAGAACCACTGGTCAACTAAATCTTGTAGCCTTGCCCAGTTTTTAACCATGACCACCAAGATATGCTTCTGAAGCATGTTAAGAGTTAATTTTGTGTGTTTTGCTTCATCGGGGGATGGTAGAAGCTCTAACAAAAGGGGCAGCCCCTCCTCTGGAGCCTCAGTGGGTGCACGTCCAAGTCCAGAACCCTTTTCAAAGGCTGCACCACTTTGAGGAAGAAAATGCTGGTCTCTGGAGGATCCACTAGGAAAAAGCTCAGAGAGAGGGAGGTCCTGTGATAGGCGTGATAAATCTTAAGCATGTTTTTTAAGTGTCAAAAAAGTGACTAGCAACAAAATTAGTAACACAAGTTACTTTTTGAACATTGTAGTGGGTAACAACAGTGGATTCGGTTTGGAATACGTACTTTGACAAGTGCTGGGAATACACTTACCTTTTAAAAAGACTTTTGCAAAGCGTCTCCCCCAGGAATACCTTGCCACAGAAAATTACACTAAGTGATTCAAGCTCCTTTGTTGGGAATCCTCATGTCAAACAATAACTTTAAGTGCAATTTGGTTTGAGAAACATCATGATTGGCCAGAATCATATTGTGACATACAGCATATGTAAAGAAAATTGTATATTATATTATTCTTTTATTTTTTTACTTTTTTATTTTTGCCTGTCTGTTGTGCACCTGGCTGTGAAACTGAATGAATGACCTGGACTATAATCAAATGCCTCACAGGCTTCCAGAACAATACTGTACCCTTCAGGTTTGGTGAAGATTGGATTCCAGTCATCCAAGTTATACATTGGCAAAGTGGGTCCCCCCAGGAAAGTGCCCGTTAGCAGCAGGATTGGGGAAACCCAATCACCAAACTTCACCAGACTTGTAGAAGAGAGTCAGAGGAAGCTATTTTGGTGTCTCTAGGTGCCTGGGGAGAACTTTAGTGGGGGATCTTTGTGGAAGTATAACCCAGACATCTTAAATCCAGTCTTCACCAAACGTGGAGGGATTGTAGAGGAGAGTCAGAGGAAGCTTACCTGCAGTTTTGGTGTCTCTGGGTGCTTGGGGGGGGGGCATTTTATAGCCAAATGAATCAAACATTGCTAAAAATCCATCCATTTGTGATTCATCAGGGGCATTAGGAATTTTTTAAAACAAATTTAGTGATTTATTTTTTAATTCGTGCCCATCTCCAATCATGAGGAACTGACTCAACTTGTGGGGTAATGACTTGAACTCACTGCTGACTCAAGGCATTTTGACCCTGAAGTTGAGACAGTTTCTTAATCCCAGATGAATTTTACTACCTTCCACCTCCTCTCTCTGGTTTTATTTATCCATATGAGCTCAGGCGCCCTTAATTCAAGACAGACAAAAGGAGATGAGAATAATGATCTTAATTTACGAGGATAGATTATGCTGTTTTGAATTATATAATTTGATATGCCTTTAAAATCAAGCTGGCAAAATATTTACATATATTCTAATAAGAACATTAAATAACACCATAGCATGTATCAAGAGTAGTAATAAATGGTGTTGTTGAGAACAAATATGTAAATAGAAACATCAGAAGAATGCCCCATGATTCTTTGAAAGTTGTTTTGAATTTGTGTGTATAGAACTGCTGTCTTGGTTTAATATTATTATTATTATTTTAATTTTGTTTGTCAAATATCATTAACTGCTGAAAGTAGAAGAGTTTATTTGGCAATATTGTCTTGGAATGCAGAGAATGCTCTTGATCCCATGGAAGGACTTAATCTCCTACACTTTGTTAAAGGCATATGAAGTTTAGTGTGCATTTCCTCTGAATACAGTAAATAAAATGTGCTTCTGTCCACCGGTCAAAGCAGACTTAATAGTAATCCTTCTAGTATCGGCAACCTGTTGACCATCAAGTGGCTGTGTTACAGCACAACTGAAGCCGATTTAGGGTTGAGAAACAAATTCTGTGGCCCACTCGTGTTGAGAAGCGTAAGGAAGTATTTCAGATTGTTCATTGTCCGTACACAATAAACCAGTTTAGTCTAAATAACATTCCTACCCTTTTAACAATACCAGTATTGTTAGATTTTCGCCCGATCCAGTCACAAAATATTTGGTGTTTAGATTTCAAATAATGAAATGAGCCTGTAGATTTGGCATGTGTGCCAAAGGCATCAATTCCCTTTAAAAAGGTGCTTGCTTGTACCATTATGAGGTAATATAGAGTCTTTCCCATGATTCCTTGAAAGTTTTGTCGAATTTATGTGCATAGAACTTCAGTCTTGGTTTATTTTAATATTTGTCAAATATCATTAAATGTGTGCAATCTGACATTGTGATAGGCAGATTTTATTTAAATTCATATTTGTATGGGAAAAAAATCAATTTACATTCAATGCCAGCAGTGATTGAAATGCAAATTGTTAAACATTTTGTGGACGTCATAGTGCATTAACTAGCAGAGGGTTGTAAAATGCTCTGAACATCTACTAAATTCACTGAGCATTCCATTTAAAATAATAAAATAATGCCTTATATGTCCTGGAATTTTTAAGTATATTTGCAGTCGGTAGAACGAATCTTTAAATATAAAAGGGTTCTTTCAGATTGTTAACTTTAAAATTTTCTTTTTGATACATGAGAGGCCTCAGATTTTAAACTGCTGGATCAGCCTCATAGGCAGGAAACACTGTTTTCAAGCTGGGGGAACAAATGACACCCACAGAAGAAATAGCAATTAACTTCACTACACTTGCTATTGTTATCTGTAAAAAAATCCCAGTTTGACTCAACACTAGAAACCCTTTTCAACAGCTGTTGTCAGCCAGAGGAGATATGTTCATGTCACACACCCAGTCACAGGATTTGATATATGGTAAGGAATACAGTACAAGTGTTGATTTCTTAATTAACAACAATTTGTCACTTAAATTTACATTAACTCAGGCTAGCATATATAAATTATCAGCTAGACTTGTATCTCAGGAATCCCTCAGCTGGGAACCACTGGTTTAGAAAAACCTTGATGGTTCTTTGACTAATCTCAAATTAATTTTTCTACCAGAATTCTATAAAGCCTTTGTCTGAAAGCCTAATCTTAGCAAAAGGCTGCTGAGCTTCCCCAAACCATAGTATCTCTCAAGCTATACAGAGTGCAGTGCTCAATTCTTACTACACCCATTGCTGGATGGGGGTGTCCATGGGACATTCACGTAACTGAGTACTGTTTTCCAGTCTCCCCTAAATGATATAGTTTGATCAAGTTTGCATTTGGAGGAAAAATTACTATGTGGAGAAGTGAATGAGCTGGTATCCTGTACCCAGGATAAGGTTAGGTCCAGGTCCAGCAGAGGCTTACCCGAATGTAAAGTAAACCAAGGGGATGATGAGGAAGTGTAGTTTCAAGAGGAAGAGTGGAAAAGTCATACAGTATGACTAATTTCTGAAACTGGGGCTTCTATATGAGCCACCATCTTGTTTTCCTCCTCCTCAGCAGGAAAGCATTGAAGCAAGCCACAGCAGAAATGGGTCACTCTGTCTATCCTGCCCCTATTTTATCAATAAGTTATAGAAATAAAAGTTATGTTAAAACAAGCAGAAGTAGTGCATTAAAACAATTTTTGAAACTATTTGGAAGCATGACAGGAAAAAAAATAATTTCCAAGGCAAGAGGAGCCGTTCATGAAAGAATTGTGTCTCATATATATCCAAATGTACTATCTGATAACTGTACATAGGACTACAACCTCTCAAATGTTAATTTAGCGCCGTGAATTAGAGCACATTTCAGCTCAAGATAATATAACACAAACCTCAAGTGTACACATTCATAAACTTGTTTTAAAGAGTGCTAAAGGAATCTGGTTTTAGTGCAGGAAGACTGCTGCAACAGCTACCTTTGCACAGAGATGTTTAGTGGAGGGACCACCCAAATCATACCAGCTTGCTTCTCTACTGAATTGTTTGGCTTTAAATTAAAACCTTAAACATGTTTTCAATGCTATAGTATCCATGGGAGACTGAACGTCAGCAGTTTTCAGTTGTATGAACTGAACCAACAGAAGTGATTGGGGAGCTAGGAATGTATCATTGTAATATGGGGAGTGCGGGGCTGCAGGGGTCTGAGCAGTCTTTTATTAACACTGTACAATGCAAAGCTTCTACAGCAGCAGTCCCCAACCATGGGCCTCCAGATGTTCTTGGACTGCAACTCCCAGAAGCCTTCTCCACCACCTCTGCTGGCCAGGATTTCTGGGAGTTGAAGTCCAAGAACATCTGGAGGCCCAAGGTTGGGGACCACTGTTCTACAGGGTTCTGCTGAAGAAGTTAGTTTTCTGGATGCACATAAGTGTATGTACTTCTGTGGTGAAGATATAAGATCTTGTGTTAGGATACATGTCCTTTCCAGCCTAATACTTCACATGTATGCACATTGGAACCAGCATCCCTAAATAATAATGATAGTAAGTGGTGCCTCGCTTGATGATGTTAATTCATTCCAGTGAAATTGCTGTAGAGCAAAAACATCGTCAAACGAAACAAAAAAACCCATTGAAACACATAGAAAACCATTGCATTCCAATGGGCTAATCCAGTGAAGATCCTGCATATGTCGGCGATTTTCGGTGCCTGTAAAGCGAGGAATCAGTCCTAGAAAACACCGGGGGGGGGGGCATTTTCTTCAGCCAACGCCATTTTGAAACCCGACGATCAGCTGTTTGCTGATCGTCGTAAAGCGAAAATCAGTTCCCGAAGCAGGGAACCGATCATCACTAAGCGAAATTCCCCCATTTAAACCATTGTTTTGCGATTGCAAAAGCGATCGCAAAAACGTCAACGTAATGCAGATTTGTCGTAGAGCGGGGTAATCGTCCAGCGGGGCACGAATATATAGGGTTTGTAATTAATCTGGGAAAATATGCAGGTAAGAAGGCAATTCCCAAGTAAAAATAAGAGTATTTTGGAAGAAATATGAAACTTGGTCATTGGTGGAGCTTGGTCATACCATTCACTGTGTAGCTTACTGTTTATTTTAAACTAATAATTTAGTTAGCAAATTATTAGTGTTTGTTCAAAAAATTAAATGTTTTCATGTTTAGACCATAACAAATTCATCTTTCAATTTCTAACATTCAGTACCATCAATTCCCCCCCCCCCAAATATAACATCCCAACACCATTACCACAGCCGCAGGGAACAAAAAACTTTTTACAAGGATAGTACAAGTTTATGTCATGATAAATCTTATCATCTTTGTACCTTTGCTCTATGGCTTGTTTAGTGTGTCAGCTGCATGCAGGTGACTAGTTTCCCCCCAGCTAGTTTGTTTCTCCTAAGGCAGATCAGAGAAACAAACCAAAAACAATACATATTTTTGTTGCTGTTGTTTGTTTTTTATTTTTTGCTTGGATTGTTGGGAGATGAACTGTGGTCGTACTTTCAAGTGGGAGCCATTGGGCAGCATATTTTGTTGGAGTTTTATTTGCAGCCCCGCATGCTGTCTGGGAGGGATTTTTCTGTGCTGGGGTGATTGTCTATCCAGCATTAACCAATTATTCCTTCCAGTCTTTGAATTCAAAGTGAGCCTTCTCTCTCTGCTGAGTGTTGCACTTTCCCTCTTTCCTTGGTTGGTATTGTTTGCTTGCTTGCTGTTGTTCTGTTCAGTTGGTTGCTAAGTATGTGCAGTAAAGAAAGCAGCATGATTCTGAATTTAAAGCTACTGTAAGTAAATATTTTTTATTATTTCTCCTACAAATGTCTCAATGTGAATTATTGAGATTTTAAATGCCAGTGAATATGAAAGGGATGGATTCTGGGGAACTTGTAGCTATTCGCCTCTGTGGATCCTTACACTTCTACTGTGAAGCAAAAGGAATGTTACCATTGAGGTTCTGTCTTAGCTGTGTCCTGGTTAACACCTGGTATCTATTTTGTGATTAAGCTTTACAATATATAAATGGAAAAGACTGAAATCTCTGGGGCCTGGTGTCATTCACAGTGCATCACATTGCTCTGCTGGATGGTCTAGGATGAGAAGGTATTTGCTCTGCTTAGAAGTCCTTTTACTCAAGCAGGTATTTTGTTCAGGCTACATGACTTTGTCAATTTTTCTTCTTCTGAATTTTGTGTATTTTTAATTGGCTTAACATAATCTGATCTTTATGCAACTCAACTTCTCTGTACTGTACTGTTTTAATAAAATTAAAAAACCTTCCCCATAGATGGCATTGTTTGCTATGTGGAAATCTGATATAAATCCATCCGTGCTTGTCTCCTGCTTGCTTGGAAGTCTGAGGGAAGTGCAGAGAGAAAGTCCCTCTTTTCTACCACTTCTACCAAACAAATGAAATTTCCCCAGGGCACTGAGTATGTAGTTTGTATAGCAAAAAGGAAAACAAAAGAGTTGTAGCACCTTAAAAACAAACTGATACCATCTGCTTCCTTTTATTTTTGTTCTACATGTTCAAACAGACTAATGTGGTTACCTGGATGGAAACGGTAGCCTTAGGGTTAGCAAGACTGCATGCTTCCCTCCCCCCAACCCCATTTGTGTCAGAAACAACAAGCAATTAGCCTCCTATTTGTGAGGTGGGCATTGGAGGGATCCCAACAGCCTGCCCTTCTACCCTATCTTGTCCTCCTGTTGGAGGCTTTCCACATTCTGCAGCTTGTCGCAAGATGAACCTGTGCACTTTCCTCAAACCTTCACAGATTCTGTGACAATGGTCTCTAGGTCACAGAGTACCAGGAGTCTTGAATCTGAGGAGTGTTAGTGGAGGAGGAGGAGGAGAAAGAGGACGAGGAGGAGGAGGAGGAGGAGGAGGAGATTTGGCAGGTTTTGCAAGATCTGGAGGCAGAGGCCACACACCAGAGGATCCCTGACTGTGAAACACGGCTTTCAAAATTTGCTGGGGAAAGGGGAGCGCAGATCCAGCCTAGACTCTTTCTGTCTGAAGGCTTATCTGAAAGCTGCTCAACTAATCAAATCCTAATTAAACATTTGAGATTTCTTTTACCAATCCAGATGGGCAACCATAACAGGATTTGGTGGGCTGGAAGAACCTAAATATCTTTCCACTGGCATTTTCACATCATCCAGTGGCAGTGCCTTGCACTGCCCCAGTGATAGCAAGTCCAGTACTGGTAGGTTAAACTTCCTTTAGTAGCGAAACCCTAGTGACAGGTGGTCCAGTTGAGTGGCTCCTAATGCCATGAGTCAAAATATATTGTGCAGCTACTCCATATTTTCAGTAACACAAAAGACAGAAGAAAGGGGTAGGAAAACCCAGGAGAGTTGCACATTAAGAGAGCTCCATCTGCACAGAGCTCCAACAGCAGAAGCTGCCTTAAGGTGTTAACAAGGTGCTAAATGGCAATTTCCACCACACTCTCTTGGTAAACATTGAGTTCTCCTAAGTAGCCTAGCAACTCTGTATTCCAGTGCTGAGTTGAAACTGTTTTGTTTTTGCTTTTTTGTTAGAAAAACAAACAAACAATGCGTAAACTATTGAGGAAGATTGACATCCTCATTGGTGCCCTTTTGCACTGGATCAGGCATTTACACTGGCAGACAGCAGACAAAAGTGATGCCGTCTGAAGAATGTAGAACATAGCTGAGGGAAAGAGGTGTTTTCAAAATGTTGGCAAAACCGAAAGTAATACTGAAACTGAAACGTGTGTTTTTAACCTGCTTTTGGATGTTTGCTTTACAATTCAGGACTGTGAACTACAAGAAGGCTCAACCTCAACATCATATTACTACAGAAAATTGGCCTGTAATTTCCTCCTTCAGATTCAAGAATGGCTCTCAGAGGTTGGCCACAGGCCCAACTCCTTCCTTACCGCAAGTTGAAATGGATACATTGAGTCTCCTGCAGTATGAATTTTTTAAAAAACCTCTCACGGAATGTGTTGAGGCTATTTAGAAATATGTTATGCTGTGCCACGGTTCAAAATATGTACCTAATGCTGGAGAGTATGCTTTCTTAATGGACAAAATACTCTGGTTTCTTTCACTTTTTAAAAAGACAATAACATTTGGGAATGATTTGTAAGTGAGTGCTAATCATGGCATCTTGCAGAACACAAAGTTCAGAAGATTCTAGCTGTCCTTCCAGTCATGTACATTTTGAAGTTGCTGGGAATGTTTATCAGAGCCTGTCAGCCCTCAGAGTTCACAAAAAATGGTTTCTTCTCACTGCTTCCTCACTTACTCCCTCATCCATCCCTCTCTTTCCTGTTCCTATCCAGATGTATTTGGAGTATGATTGCCTCAATGCGTGATGAGAATTGTAGTCCAACACACTTGCAAGATACAAAGGTTGAAGGAGCTTGCAGTTTTATCAGCCTGTCAGGGTACAACAGGGCAACAAGTACCCCTGGGGTCCCAGTGGCTTTGGCTTTAGGCAGACAAGGTGGGGAAAAGGTGCAACTTTGCTTGAAGGCTTTTGTGGATCCAACGAAGAACTGGTCCAACTCATGGTAAGCTCTCTGGTTTTTTTTTACCAATACATAGCAGTTGGAGAAGTATGACAGAGTATCAGAGCTTGGAAAAAATGGATTATAAATCCCAGAATTATGCTGTTTCAGAGGATTCTTGGGGGTATAGTCCAAAAAGTAACTTTCCCAATGTCCTTTGGCACAGCACGGTTCAATGGTCAGGCCCACGGCCTCTTCAGTCCAGCAGGTACCTGCCAAATGGAAGAAGAGCTCACCTGGCCAAGGGACTATTTTGCAACAGCCGTGAACATCTCCCAGAAAGCTATTTGGGGTGGAGTTCAGTCTGCTGGTCTTGGCTACAGTAGATACTGTACACAGGGAAGATGAGATGGTGTTCTGGCATGAAGCCTCTGTCTAAACAGGTATTGGCTCAGCCTCCCTCTCCAGTTTTCATCATGGCTTGGAGCACACTTGTGGGCTGCTCTGGCTCCGTGTGAACACTCAGACATGATTTTCATGCGTGCTTCATAACATCCTGGTATAACTGATGCTGCTGCACAGATAACAGCTATCAGGCCAAATCCAAAGAAACAAAACTAAATACAGTAAAAGACAAAAACATGTCACACTGTAAAGACTATGATACAGTATTTTAATGTAAGCTCTCATGGACAGTTAGTTTTTAAGGTGCACCAACGTTTTTGTCTCTTGCTTTATTTCTTTGGATTTGGCCTGATATGCTTGCAACAGACTAACAAGAGAACAGCTAGTGAAGCTTCATGCAGTATATTTAAAATACTCTAGATCAGAGTTAGCCCCAGTGGTCTTCCAGGGGGTGATGAACTGTGTGGCTCCCATTGTCCCTAAACAACATAAGGAGTCATGGCCGTTTGAGTCACAGACTACCTGGGGTGGTGGGGGTGGTCTGTGGCGGCAGCATAATTGTCCACACCTCTTTTAATTAGATTACTTATTAAGAGGTGGGGAACCATTGCTACCAGATAATCCAGCACAGATTTCCTATTAGAACTCCAGCATGACTGTCCAGTCGGTGGTCCAGAATTGTGATAGAAAGGGAGAGTTATCTGAGCTACATGGACCAAGCCGCCAATGAGTTCATTCCGGGCAGGCAGGCTTTGAAGAGGGAGGATGGCCGAATCATCGCCCCTCTTCCCAACTTAGTACAAGAATTCTTTCAGTTTTGGAAAGATTGCAGTTGTGAGCAAGTTGTTCTTTGACATTTCCAAAGTTTTGAGGAACAGCCCAACATGTCGGGGGGGGGGTCTCCGCTCTCTCTGAAAGTCATGCCAGCACCCTTCCCTCTTCCTCTTCCTGTGGCAAACACCCTTGATATGGGTCAGGAGGGAAAGAGAGGCCCTGTCCTGACAGGCAAAACGCAAAACAACAGACACCAACGCACTTCAGGCCTTAAGAGATGTATTAGCCTTTAGGGTCTCAGCAGCCTCTTGGTCGGTTTGATTGCTAGCGCAGCCATTTACTCAAGGGAAACCTTGGAGTGGGGGAGATGGGCCCCTTCTGGCTTGTGGCCTGGGGTGCCCTCTGCTCCCTCCAAGAGCTTGCCTGTGACCTAAGAAGTGCCCTGGCTGGGAGAATGAAGGGTCGTTAAAAATGGCGTTTTCTGGAACTAAAAAAAGGCAGGCACCAAACGCCCCAGCTTCCTCTCGCGTTTCCTCATTTGTATTTTTTTTTTTAAGAGAAGAGCTAATTTTCAACACGTGCCCTGCGAGAGTGGCCTTCCCTGCCTTCATCACTTGGTTCCCCAGTCTCCAAGCATCCGTCCCTCGGTGTCCCTCCTCCTTCTCGAGCTGCGGACCGCGGCAGCAAATCAGCCAAGCAGCCGCCGGCCTGCTCTTGCTCTCAGGCGACCTCCTTGCCTCGCCCGCCTCCTCGCGGTCCCCCGGGAGCCGCGCCTTAGCGGCGCTTCCTGCCCGCCCTTCGCGGGTGGCGGCAGCCGAGTTCGGCGGCGATGGACGGCGAGCCGAGCAACAAGGAGCCCGATGCTGCCGACAGTTCTCCTCATGGTAAAAGCGCTTCGCTGTGGCGCCTTAAGACGGGCGGGCTGCAGGAACGCGATCCTTGCAGGAGCCCGTGGCAGGGCGCGGGATGCTCTGGGCAGGCGGGGGGGGGTGCGTCTTGAGATGGCGCTTCGTCGCGGAGACCCCACGGCCGCCGGGCCTTTAGACTCCGGTGGGCGCCGTCGCCTCGCCCTGTCCCAGGGATGGAAACGCTGGCCCGGTGGGTGGCGTGGGGTGGGATGTTGTGAGGGCGCCTCCCTCGCGGGCTGACCCTCGCCGGAGGGTCGTGTGTGTGGACAACGGGAGGGAGGCCTTCGGGGGAAGCCCCCTTTCGGCCTGCGCGGTGGGGAGGGCCCGTCTGGTTTCTTAACCCCAGGCCAGGGCAGCGAGCCGGCGCCGCCTGCGTTTCCCCCGCTACTCAGGAGAACAAAAGAGTCGTGGAGGAGTTTTGTCCCTGGCGTGGCTTTCGTGGACCCCTCGCGGCCTCCCCTCCCGCCCTTTGCGAGTCTGCCCTCACAAAGAAACGCGTGTGCACTGAATGGCTCCAGGTGCGCCGTTGAAGCGAGGCGCCGTTTACACGTGTGTTGCCAGACCGTGAGAAGCCAGAGGCTATTGCTCAGCTCTGGCTCGCTTTCGTGCACTCCTGAGACGGGACGGGACCTCTGGGGCTGTAAACCTATTTTAATGTGCAGCCTTTTATATATAGGCTCTAGCATATATACTGTATATGGGT
Source organism: Pogona vitticeps (assembly GCF_051106095.1). Lineage (NCBI taxonomy): Eukaryota > Metazoa > Chordata > Lepidosauria > Squamata > Agamidae > Pogona > Pogona vitticeps. The sequence goes on from NC_135784.1 coordinate 186,337,558, forward strand.
GTCCCACCTACCCAGCCTCCCCCACCCCACCCTACTCCTGGTTTTGCTGATATATGTTGTTACTGCAAAAGACAATAGGTAGATCTCCGTCTTGTGAACCTCTCTAAACAGGAAACAGGCAGGATGGGATGAGTTGTGAAACCTCCCTTTGTGTGACAGGAGTAGCTTTTGAATGTGGTTCATGGTTTTCTTGGAAGGGATGTGGGATGTGCCTGGCTTGAAAGTGTTCAGTTCCTACTCAAGAAGAGCAACTGACAACCTCTTCTCTGTCAGCTTCACTGAATGAGGCCTCTGCAAACTGCCGCATGTGGATGCAGGAAGGGATCAGGCCCAAGCTTCTGCTTCAAGACTAAATTGGTAAATTTATGTGCTCTCACAGCAAGGCCAAGCAACCCAAGACATTTGTGCAAAATCCAACTGCCTGTAAGTTGAAATATGGCTGCCAAGGTGCCACCCTTAAAAAAATAAATTAAAAAAATACAGGTGTGTGTGTGGGGGGGAGACTTAGCTGTTGCCTGTCTTTTGCAGCAGAGAGTCAGATACAGCGAGCTAAAGTTCACAGAAATTTCTGCCAAATCATCATCATCTTAGAACAGTGGAGGTAGAAGGGACCCTATGGATCGGCAGGTCTAAATCCTGTCAAGAAGGCACAGAGGGGAATCAAACTCCCAACTTCTGGCTCCACAGCCCGATACTTAAACCACTGGGCTAGAAGCATGTTAGTCTTCAAGGTACCACAGGACTCCTTGTCATTTATCCAAAAAGGAAGGGTAGTGTTTCCAGTGAAGGATTCAAGGATCATTTCCAGCCACCTCCTTGTCCATCTCTCAAATGAGTAGTTTTAGACTACTGAAGGTTCAATATTTGGGTGTAATCATTACTCAGGTTCTCACATGCGGAGGAGTGTGTGGGGATGGAATGTGACTTGCACGTGCCTTGAAGGAAATGGTTTCTTTTTTTGGCCTACCCTCCTACGGTCACTGAGTGACAGGAAGCTTCTGAATGGTATGCTTGTGTGCCCCCACACTCTCCGCCACTTCTAGCATATCGTCTGTTTTTCTAATCATGCTGTTTGTCACTCTTTCTTTTCCCCAAAACTGTGCTGGGTCAGCATCGGTAGCACACCCAAGTAGCGCTGCTGTGAGGAGGCTGAACTGACAGCCACAGTGGGTGAGGGAGTTTTCACGTGAGGTGGCAAAAAGAACAGGGTAAATGATCAACCCTGGCCCCTCCTGAACAGTCAGAAGCCTCTCCACATTGAATAGCCATCTCTGTACCCTGAGAATATCTGCACCACAGCTGTATGTAGGAAGATGGTTTTTTGCTTTGCCCTGTGCTGTTCCTAAGCTTTCCTTAACACATTTCCTGTAAACACTAACTTCTACCTTTCAGGGCAGGAGGCTGTTTGTGGGGCTAAGTTAACCCTAACCGGTTAGAAGACGAAGGGCTAAAGCTCCAGGTGTATTGCATGTGGGCGCCAATGTGTCCATAAATACTTCCTTTGGCATCTGCCCAAATTTTCCATCCCTCCCAACTAATTTATTTTAGTTGCTCTTTGCATCTGACTTGCATTGTAGTTCTCGCTCATCTTGATTGCCTTTTCCGAGAATGTACTCAGAAAAAAATATATAATTAAGGGATGAGATTTGTCATGCATCAGGTGGAATACAGACAACATCTTTTCCACCCAAAGAGATGTGGTGAGGGTGAGGAATATACCTTTTCAATATTTGGAGATCTTCAAAGCAATAAATGATGTTGGAGAGGATTTTGAAGGTTTATGGGGCAACTTGGGCAGTCAACAGAGTAAACGGTTAGGCAAGCTGGGAGGTACAAGAAAAGACTGATGGGTGACCAGGAGTCTGGGAAAGACACCAGGGTGGGGTTGCAGGTTGGAAAAGGGATAGTTAGATGTATACTGGAATGATAGATGAATGTGAGGGGAGGAGAGAGTCCTTAAGAGAAAGAGGTTGTTCATCTGGTCGTCTTTGTATGTATTTTTCCAGAATGAGATGACAGGAAGAAAGAGTGAAAATTTGTGTGGGAGGGGAGGTATTTTGAAAGCATGAACTGTGGGCTCAAGAGTGGTATTTTGGACTGATTCCATGTATCTACCCTGAAGTGGTGGTGCTGTGGGCTAAACCGCAGAAGCCTGTGCTGCAGGGTCAGAAGACCAAGCAGTCATAAAATCGAATCCACGCGACAGAGTGAGCTCCCGTCACTTGTCCCAGCTCCCACCAACCTAGCGGTTCAAAAGCATGCAAGTGTGAGTAGATGAATAGGGATCACTTCGGTGGGAAGGTAACAGCGTTCCGTGTCAAAGTCGCACTGGCCATGTGACCATGGAAGATTGTCTTCAGACAAAACACTGGCTCTATGGCTTGGAAAAGGGGATGAGCACCACCCCCTAGAGTCGAACCCGACTGGACAAAAAAAATTGTCAAGGGGAACCTTTACCTTTACCTTTTACCTTGTATTCAGGATCTTGGGCTAGTGACTTGTCTTCGAGCCTGTGTGCCTGTCCATGAGATGGGTGAATTCGACAGGCTGTGTCCACTGCCATAGCTATTTTGTGAAAAGGCATCCTAGCACACACAAACACGTGGAAGCCATTTTGCAATAGTATCTGTCACACGTTGTCATCTTTTCAGAAATGTTATCTTTTGGTTTGGGGAGTCAAACACACAGATGTAAGTAGTCCCATAGGAGGATCCCAGGCTGTGAGTTGTATTCTAGAAAGCAACCACCACCATCAATCAACAGAGCTTTAATACCTGGCATATTTGGATTTTTTTTGTTTTTGTTTTGTTCAGTTTTTTTTTTTTTTTTTTTTTTTTGCTGCTTTTATTTTAGAATCAGGTTGCAGATGCTGGGAAAGCTGTCTCTCTGCTCAAAACTTTCAAGAGAGCTCCCACCAGTCTGGTTGGCTAGATGCATGAGCAGTTTTGGCCTGAGATAAGGTTGCTTTCAGTGTTCCTGACAAAGAGCAGAACACTTTTTGACTGCAAATCCCAGAATTCCCAGGAGAGGGTCCATACTGGTTGTTGTATTCTGGGAACTGAAGTCCAAAAATGGTGTCTCTAATGTATCTGGTTCTTATCTCTGAGCGCTGCTAGGTAGCCAGTGTTCACAGAGAAAGGTGAAGGAATTCAGAAGAGGCAGTTTTCCATGGTTCGGAGCAGATGGGATATTGGAAAACATGTGCCCAAGGGACGGTTAAACTACCAGTTTTAGGAGAATCAAGAAGAATTATGGAAAAGGTGAGCTGCCTGAACTGCCTATAATTCACCTATTGATCCATTTCTTTTCAAATAGGCTAGTGGTTTGACTTTCCTTGAGCTATACAGTGCAGGAGTCCCCTTGATTCTTCTTCATGACACCATCTAAAAACATAGACGTGGCAATTCTCCTGTTTTCCTTTGCCAAAAATTTTTTTTTTTCAAGTACAGTAACTTGGAAATAGATACAAAGCAGCTAGCGACACAGAAAAGAGACCACAAGCCAGTTGGATATTTTGTGAGGGATATAATCTTCCCAGGAAAGAAGAGGACTCCTCAGCTCATAGGAAAGAATGGCTGAAGAGCCTGGAAAGGGGGGGGGGAGTTTGTTTTCTTTCTTTTTTGAAAAAAAACCAACATGCCGAGTATATTTGGGAGATAGTGATTTTTCCATTGCCTTCCTTAGTGTGATAGCTGGTTGCCATAATATCACACATATATACATACTCCAGATATTCCAAGTTCTTAACTTTCACCCTGGAGATGATTAGCAGCCTATGGCCATCTAGAGCTTGTCAGGGGCAAGCTTTAGTATATATTTCTGTCCAGCCCTATTACTGAGGTGCTACATAGAAAAGACTGGGGTGGATTTTCATTGCCTTCCATCTCTAAGTGCTACAGACGATTGAAATGGCTGCAGGCTTCCATACTGCCCTTTTGCTGCCCATCCTCAGGCGGGGCTCAGAGCTGATTTAGCTCCTCATGGCTTCCCTAGCCTCCCAGTCAAACTCCTGTTCTCAAAGCCATGGGCATTTGCCTGATACTTGGCATAGATGAGGTATATAGTAGCATTGTTCAGAGTTGTTTCAGAGGCTGACTCTAAGCAAAAAACAAAAACAAAACAGTCAACAAAAAAGTTAACAGGGTGGGGTAGTTTTATGGCTCACCTGTTTCCCATAAGGCTGCTGTTCAGGGTCCGAAGGCTTGGGTGTTCAGAAGAGCACAGAAGCCCTGCTTGAAAAAACATGGTCACCTTACCAGTCCAGAACCTTGTTCAGTTTTGCTTGCTTTGTCACATTCATTTCAGGCAAGAGTTGGCATCCGTGGTGCTTTTCCTTAGAAAGGTGAGCCACTGAGCTGGAAACCAGCCTGACACTGTGTCAGACAATGCATGCATTTGGGCCAGCATTTTCTGTGCTCAGTGTCAATGGCTCTCCAGGGATCCATACACAAGACTTTGCTAGTCTCCCCTAGAGAGACTGTTAGAGATTGCATTTGGGATCTTCTGCATGCAATGCATGTGCTTTGCCACTCTGCAGTCTACTCATCAGCAACAAATGGAAGGGCCAGATGGTGTACAAGTGCTGGGAGGTGACCAGTGGCTGCTGACACTGAAAAGAGAATCCACAATGGTACCAGATGGGGTGGGCAGTCTGTCAGCTAGTTAATGCCCCACTGTACGCCCCTCGCAATTACATCTGACCCTCTGTGACATCCCATCCTGTGAGTCAATAAAGGAAAATATTTTCACACAGACACCTGGCTCCTCTGCAGATGGTTTTATTCATTTTTCACCATTTCTTCAAAGAGCTCAAGGTAACATACATGGCTCTTCTTATCTCTATCCTCAGGACAACCTTCTGAGAGAGGTATGAATAAGAGTGAGTTACTGCTCCAAGGTCACCCCCCCCCACAAGTGAGTTTCATGGTTGAATGGAGACTTCAGGAAGGACTTCCCCGAGTCTGTAGTCCAATACATTGCCCACTACACCTTTTTGACTGTTTTTAATCCGGTTGCTAAATTTTACAGAACCCCCAATTCCTGGAGAAGAAAACCATTTCCTCTGTGTGAGAGCCTTGTCCAGAACTAATCATAGCAAACCTGCTAGAAATGATGTTGGAGGGACTGCTCTGACACTTTTTTTAAAAAAATTTGGAGGGGAAAGGGGAGCATAATATCAGGGCTTGTCCAGACTGGCCATTTGCATGTGGAGTGGATTCGGCTGCAAAGGGTCTGTTGAGGTCAGAAGGAAGAAGCAATGTGCCATTTGGTGTGCTCCTCTCATCCAAACAACAACAAATGACTTCTTGTAGACAGACCAGCTGTCAGTTAAGCACTTCCCCTGATTCTCTGTGAAGGGTCAGAGGAAGCTAAAGTATTTATTTACATCGCTCCTCTCTCACTCTGTTGGTGCTGTTCCATCTTCTCCGTTCCCCCCTCCCCGATTCTCATCCCTCCCCTTGTTCTCCCTCAGAATCTGCAGTCATAATGGCAGTGGTAGTGGAGGCTGCTATCTCCTGCCTAGACAGGCATGCCAAAAAGAATGCATGTCCTACTGCTGAGCCAAAATGGTGCACAACAGCTCTTAAAGGAGAAGGCTGGATCGTTCGAAGTAGAAACACTTGAGGGCAAGGTCTTTTTAAAAAAAATCCAAACCATGTGATCCATATGCTGTATTTATATGCCAGTGTCCACAAGCTATAACACTCTTAAGACTGGGTAGAATAGGAAAAATGTAACTGAACATCCTGGAGTATAAAAACAGACATTTGTGGGAAAGGTAGTTTAAATCAGAACAGGACAGCTGGGGAAAGGGTTGTTTAAAAAACCAAAACAGGCATCCAAAAGCTGATTTAGGGCCTAGGTCACTATACCAATCTGTGGTGATACTATTGTTTCGAAAAAACTCCAGGACATCGAGTCACAGGTCAATGACATCATACTGGATATTCTTTTGGCCCTCGGAGAATGACATCATACTGGATATTCTTTTGGCCCTCGGAGTCTGTAAAAATCTTTGCTCTTCACCTTCAATGATATGACAGAGCATTTTTCTGAAATTTGGTCTAAGAAGTTGTTGGCACCCATTAAAGCCCTTTTTCAAGCCACTGACAGCTCTTTTGAGTTGATAAAAGCTGTCTAGGAGCACTTTTGTTCCTTTTAATCAGCTAAGTCATCTTCCATTAAGCTTCCCATTTTATTTGTCAGCCTCATGACGAATAACGCTGGTGAAAGCTATCTCTTTCATCAGTCATGGTGTTGGACCAAAAAGCTTCAGAATGTTAGAAAACAATCCAGCTTTTTCAACATCTGCCTGCCAGAAATTTATATTCCGCTTCCAGATACCAAAATAGAAGTTTTCCGTATGTGTGTGCTGGTTGGCTTTTCCTTAAAATGTTTTAATGAGACTTCTGCAATTTGTGATTGGTTAAAAGCTATCTCATTTGTACACACCTCCCCTCAGCAAAACAGGAATATAAGAGGAGTTTCCATTACAGGACAGACTACACTGCCTGCAGTCTTTGAAGCTGCATACATATTCAGGCCCAAGGCAAAGCTATGTATCCCTGCTGGGCTGCTACAGAATTCTCACAAAGCAAGAGTGGATGAGTAGACAGAAGTTTAAAGCAAAGTATGGTAGGAGGGATGGGAAAGCCAACTCCTTTTCTTGGCCCAGAGCCGGGAAACTGACTTTTAATGAACCAAAGTAGCATCTACTAGGAAGACAGGGCTTTTAAAAACCAGTGTTTCCATGTGTGCAGAGAGAATATAAGCCACCCACCCACGCTTGTTGTTGCCCATCCAGCTGGCCTGAGTTCAGGCATGCAATCAACACATCTAATTGGGCATTTCAGCTGTGAGTCTCTATATACCTTCCTCTGTGTTATCAGCTGTGATGGCTAAAATTGTTCCTGAGGCCCCCTTAACAAGGGGGGGACAACATCTGTTGATACCTATGACCAGATTGTAGGGTTTTTTTTTAACTTGTGTACATTTAAAGACATAACAAATCTAGCATTCAAGGAAGCAAGCGCCTTCTCTTGACACATATGTCTGCTGGGATGCCTCTTACTTGCTCCTCCTATTACTTTCCTATTATTCTCAGTTTCCTTCACTGAGAATGTAAAAGGTCACCCCAGAGAGGATCCACTGACCATTTAGCCACACTAGCATTGCTTACCTTGGTGCTTGTGCTTGCCAGGTGGGTTCAGTGCAACTCCCAACTCCTTTGAGCCAGCTTGCTCTTTTGGTGCTCAAGGGAGAAACAGAAGCCATCAGGTTGTTGCTTGTGACTGCAAATCAACCTTGCAAGGTAGGATGTATCATTGCTCAAAACTTCCAAGTACCGTATATTCTTTAGTAACACCAATGCCTTGGCCTATCTGAGTGAAAATGCAGCTATTAAGTTTTTATTATTTTTATTGAAGGTGTTTCAAAAGAACATGCATGTTTACAAGTAAGCTCAAAGTTTCTGAAAGAATAATAATAATGTGAAGCAGTTCCATGGTGAAAGCAAAATAAAACGCATTCTGAGACTTGGGCAGTTAAAAGTCAGAGTGACAGAAAATAAACAAAAACCAGCTATCTAATTCTATACTTACAGAATAACATGGCTGTCCTGCAGATGTAGCGTTCAGTAGAATAATAGACTTGGGTTACCTATGGAAGCAATCACATAGGCATCATATGTAAGAAGCTGCTGCTCAACTAAACCATTCTGGCTTCCCTTATATCCCATCCACCCCTCCCTGGATGGCTCAACACTTGCAACCACGTTGAGGAACTTCCTCAACTAGCTCAGGGGTACTGTCTGTAAGATAAAACAGCTGCTACCAATTAGCATACTGTGAGAATTCAAACAGACTTAAGGATACTCCTTACCCTTCAAAGCTGCAACATTTTTGTGGGTTCACTAATTAGAAGGTGCATTCTTCCTCCCATCCAATTCATTTCAGCTTGGCACAGGCGAACAAATTAACCCCTTCCTTGCTAGTTCCTCACAGAGAGACACATCCAACAGGGTGAGGATGTGCCAGATGAGGCTACAAGGTAGGCTGGAGGACTGGGCTTAGGAAGTCTGAAACCTGCAAGGATTGTAGCTCAGAGTATGTATTTAACACACCAGCTGAAGGATCTTTAAGAGCAGGAGCAAAGGTGATTGGGTAGGACCTTAACAGTCTTTTGTGGGTTGACCCAGCAGGGATCTTTTGGGAACAGGGGAGGGGAAAGCAAGAATAGTCAGGAAAGGTAGCTGCACCTTATCTGGTGGAGCAGATGCTGAAGGCGGTATGACACAGCAGTGAGGAGGATGTTCATGTCAGCAGGCAGACCCATACAAGGTTGGTGGGAACATGACTTCCTGAGAGGTTTTGGTCATGTGTTTTCTGCCCTGAATTCCCAGTGTTGTTCTATCCCATCTGAGGTTTCTGACCACTGAATGTCAGTGGTGGATTGACTCATCTGGCCTCAGGCCAGATACTTCTGCAAGAGAGAGGCCACCATCTGTTTTTCTTCCACTCCCCCCCCCCCACTTCACAGAGACAATGATGGCTATGAGAATGCTTAGTTTTCAAGAACAAATCCTATCCATTCTTCCGCCATGCTTATTACACTTGTTCCCCTTCCGTCTGATGGATCACAGCATTTCCGTTCTGCCTTCTGGCGTCTATGTCATTCAAATAAAAATTATTGCCCTTAATAACATCCTGAAACATCGTAGGTCTGCAGCTCCCATCGGCCCTGATATCTGGCCATGTTAGCTGTGACTGATGAGAGCTGGAACGCAGCAATACCTGGAAGGCTGCTAATACCCTACCAGTCCACCACAGATGGTAATACATGATGCTATAAGAGCCAAATATGAATTACTGTGCATTGGGTGAATGGTCCTCTGCAATCCACTGCCTTTTGGCTTCAGTGTTCCAGGCAGTAAAATGAGGCTAATTCTTGCTAAAAGAATGCAGTAAACACTGTAAAGCATCCTACGGAGCACTCTTGTGTGAAAAAGTTAGGAAGTGTTCTACCACATGTTAGTAAAAGAAACTGCAAGAAAATATGCTTGACTAGTCTTAACTCTTTGAAGTCTTGAGCTTTATCTTTGGTCAAAGCCAGAACTGTATTGGTTTTCATGTAAGGTTTGCATAACTTGTTGCAGCTCGTTATCACTTACTGATGAGGTACCAGGGTGCATCTTGGTTGCACAGCTGAGCATGCAATCCTGCAACTCATGAGTTAGCCACAGTTAGCTAGGATAAGTTACACAAACCTCATGTGACAGGTCTCCTTGAAGATTCTGGCCAATAAATATTACAATCAACTTTCTAAAGCTCAGATTTGAATACTTCTAAGTGCCATAATCCATAGCTAATAGTGGAGGATGATTCACCCCTCCTTTGTCCATTTGTGCTTATGCAAGACCTATCTGAAAATTTTTGGGCAATGCACCATGAGTATTGTGCAGTGTAATGCAATGCAAGGCATCCTGGGAGTTTCAGCAGATTTCACATTGCTAATGTTAAAATTCAAAGCATTCTAAATTGCTGGCATGCAGTGAGTAACATTTAAGAGGTAATAAAAGATGTATGAATCTGTTGATTTTATGGATTTGGCATCCAGTCGAAGCCCAAGTCAATTGACTTCCCGAGAAGCCACCCAAGTGTGGTAAGTGAGCAAGCAACTAGTCCTCCTGAAAACAGACCTTGAGGGGAGGGTTTGATCATACAAGACTTTGTGTTGGCTTGCGAAGCTCTTGGATGAAGCCATTCTACCCCCACCTGCACCAGTAAGAGAAGGTACACCGACAGTGTGAAGACCCGTGTTTGAACTGCATTTTCCCCACAAGATGGGTAGGCCAGAAATTGTTATGTGATAAGACAAGGGGAAGGTATCTGGCTTGTTTTTGAGCCCTTTTCAACAATTTAGTGTCCTACAGCAATGAAGCTTTTGACAGTATGGGAATAAGAGTTAGTGGGAAGTTGTGTGTGCAAATTAAGTGGCTGCAATGAGACAGATTAAGAATTGCATCTGGTTAAATTACCTCAAAATTATGGCAAACCTTCCAGGGTTTTCTAGGTATAGACTCTTCAGAGATGGTTGTTGTGGGTTTTTCGGGCTCTTTGGCCATGTTCTGAAGGTTGTTCTTCCTAACGTTTCGCCAGTCTCTGTGGCCGGAATCTTCAGAGGACAGCACTCTGTGCTCTTCAGAGATGACTTACCATTCCTTTCTTCTGGGGCCACCCTGGGGTTGTGAATGTTGGCCAAGCTACAGATAGCACATGTAAAATCAGAGCTGGGGTATTACTGGGACAGGTGGGAGTTACAGTTTCACAGCATCTGAAGGTCTCTGTGTTCCCTTACCACTATCGTAAATGTTCCAGGGGCACTGAAGCACTGCCACAAGGCATTGAGGCTTCACATTCACCAGGGAAAACTGGGCTGTTACGTGGTGTGAATTGGAACAAGTTACAGTTGGAAGGAATTCCTGTATTATCTGCTCTGGGGCTGCTGGAAATTTCCAGTGAAGCTCTGGATTCTCTGGCAATAAAATTATTTGCATAGCAGAATTGTTTCCTTTTTCAGTAGCTGAAAGCTAAGCTGCAGATTGACCTTCCCTTCCCTTCCTATCCTGTACATCTCCACTTGATGCTTGCATTAAGAATTAGGAGCTACGTTAGAATTGCAAAGAGGTTGTCAGTCTGAGCTAGAGATCCTTATTTATAATCGTGAGGAAAGTTGCTTTGTGGGGACATGGTTCCCAAATCACTTTCTGTAATTGCGGGTGCTCTGATCTAATTTCTCCAGATGTTGCCACTTTGGTTTTGATGCTGACTTTTGCCATACTAGCAGCTTTAAACAAGCCTGTACATCTATTCACTGACACAACTCCGGGAGGCAGTGGAGGATAGGAGGGCCTGGCGTGCTCTGGTTCATGGGGTCACGAAGAGTCGGACATGACTAAACGACTAAACAACGACGACGTACATCTATTCTGTGCCCATAAGAGTCAATGATGGAGAGCAAAGTTAAAGAGAAAAATTATTGATGGATAGCTCAGTGGCTGAGGTCCCTGGCTGTGGAGCTAGAGGTTAGGAGTTCCATCCCTCACTGTGCCTCGTTGAGAGGGGCTGGACTCCATAGGGTCCCTTCCAGCTTTGTAGTTCCAAGATCATTGTCATTTTAATGCACATAATGCAAGTTAAAAAACGATACAGTATCAAAGAGGTAACCATGTTAGTGTGTTACAGCACACCTAACAAAAATGGAACACAAATTAAAATCAATCATAAAATAGTAACGTTGGAAGGGGCCTATGAAGCCATCAAGTTCAACCCCCTGCTCAATGTAGGAATCCAAATCAAAGCATATCTGACAGATGATTGCCTAATTTTCTCAAAATACAATATAAGTATTGTGCACCTTAAGGATTAACAGGTTTACTTCCGTGTGAGCATTCATGGATAACTGTAACTATTATAACAGTTTTGCCTGGTTTGTGGGTAATCAGAAACTAGTATCCTCTGTTTGTGGGCCCTTTCTCCTCAAGCCCCATGGCTGAATCGCTTTGCATGTTTTGTTCTGAGTGTCAGTAAGTTAAAATGTAAGCAAGCTCTTCTCAACTTTGTCTCTATTATCATCTGGACTGTAGTTGTGTCTTCTCCAAACCTAGACCTCCTTGAGCTATGTGACGTCTTTACCTGTCAACGGAAAGTTTTGTTAGTATTATGATGTTTGGAGCAAGCAAGCAAAAGAAATAAAAATGTGCAGTGGTAGTGGCTGCTGCTAGAGGGACTGTATTTTCTGCCGTTCCAGGCCTCTGCTTGTTATTGACATAGCCTACATGCCGTTTAAAATTTATTATTATTATCAATAAAGAAAATATAGACTATGAAAACAAAATGGAGGAGATTGTAATTGTCAATTAAATATAATAACAATAACAATAACAATAACAATAACAATAACAATAACAACAACAACAACAACAACAACAACAACAATTAAATATTATTATTATTATTGTTGTTGCTGTTGTTGTTATAGAACTGCAGAGCTGGAAAGGGCTCTATATATCATCAAGTCCAGCCCTTCAAGAAGGCACAGTGGGAAATCAAACTCCCAGCCTTTGGCTCTGCAGCCAAATATCTAACCACTGAGTTATCTAGCAGTTCTATGCGAATAGACTTTTAATGTAAATCATTATATATTGTTCTTCCTATGTTGCAATAAAATAGAAGCACATTTCTTCATGTTTTTAATCGCACGTTGTCATCTTATGGAATTCACATTTCCCCATATGCTTCCTGTGATTTTGCTGTTGTGGGAGACATTTTCTTTTCACAGAAATTTCTCATTGCCAAAAGCCCCCTTTCCTTTCCTTTCCGCATATTGTTCATCATTGATAGGATCAAGTATGGGATATGTTATGATAATGGGAGCATGGGGGACATTCTTGGTGTAAGGCCTGCTGCCCTCACCCCTGACAGCACCAGTGGCCTTGATGCCCCCTTAATGCCAAGAACTCCATCAGTTCCAAGTTGTTGGCAATGTTATTCTTTATTGGGCCAGATGTTTTCCACAGTGGTTCCCTGCCACTGCCCTCCCTGCACCCCCTCCTGCGTTTGCACTGCCAGTGCCTCAGCTGGGTTGAGGTTGATGCCTTAGGTGCCATCAGGTATCTTGGGTACCACAGAGCTGGCGGAGCAAGAGGTTGGTGTGGTGGAAGTCTCTCTTCCTCAGCCTGAACCCCTTAACATAGAGAAGCTACTTGCTGACTCCTGACAGGGTCATCCGCCCAGTCCCAGCTCACCCATCATGCAGAAGAGGGGCTCCAGCTCTTCTGCCCCTGAGCCCCAGGGTCTCCTCCTCCTCTTTTGACCCCTCATGAGGTGTTGCAAAACTGGAAGTCCTGAACCTTCTTTCCCACCCTGTTTTAGCCCCACCGACAGGCCCTCCTCCAGACCTGCTTTGTGCATTTCATCCCCTGCTCTTGGACCCCCCCCCCGGCCAGCATTCTCCGGGCGGGCGTGGGGGGATTGAAGGCAGGCAGCTCATCTTCTGTGCTGCCAGCAATCCCCTTACCCTTGGGTTAATTTCTTTTTCTATTTCTTCCTAATTGTAGATATTTCAGTGTAAATTTTCCGCCACGGACCAGGCTTATTCATGCCTTCTTTGATGTCTCTTCCCCATTTTTAACTGATTTGAATCCTGATACATTTGGACAGGTGGGTCCTCCTAGCCCTCTCTTTTTAACCTTAGTGTTCCTGCCGCAACTTCTGGACTGGTTTTGCTCTCGTCCCTTGATAAACAAAATACTTATAAATAATTCTTGGCCATTGTGTCAAATCTTCATAGTCATTTAATATGAGATATATTTGGGGAAACTGGGTTTTTTTTTTGTCAGGGGCACTTTTTGTACCCAAGCTAGCTTTCTTTTTAGCCCCCTGATTTTCTCCACCTTATCAAGAGAAACTCATTAAATAATTACATCATCTCAGAGAAACTGTACAGGCTGCCAGACTGCATTGGTGTAACTAAGTATTCTTAGTACATACTCACTCCCTGTAATATTTCCTGCAGGATAATTCTGTTAGTCTGTTGCAGCAAAAGATTCCTGTGATCTCTCAAACAGAAACAAATGTAATGTGACGTAAGCATTCATAGACCAGAGCTGACTTCATCAGATGCATGGAGTGATACTTTAGTTGGCAGGGTTTTATACATATGGGTGAGAACGTGGGAAATATAACAGTAACACTAGAAAGAAATGAAATGTGAAAAGTACAGATAGTGGTGATCGCCTTAAAAGATTCATTTATGTATTTGTTACATTTATATATTGACTTTTTGCCTGTTATCCTAAGGCAATTTACATGTGTCTCTTCCTCCACACTTTGGCCCTATAATAGCCTCCTGATGTAGTTTAAGTTAAAAGATAGTGATTGGCCAAGGTCAGCTCATGCAAACTAGAACCCGGGTCTACTTAGTCCTAGTCTGACACTTTAACCACCATACCATACTAGATTAGTTGCAATTCACAAAATTGTTATGAATGGTAGTCATATTAATTAACATATATAGGGTGATAAAAACAACAGTCTGTTATTCATTTTCAAAGAAGTAACATGTCATAAAAATGCTAAAATTAAATATTAATAAAATATTAGGCCAATGAAAAGTCTCAAAATATTGTGCAAGCTTTTGAGCTATTCAGAACTCTTCATCTGTCAAAATGTTAAAGCAAATTTAAAAGAGGGGCGCAGAGAAGGAAAAAATACTGTATGTCTAATGTTTAAACTGTAGGTTTTCATTAGCTTTTGGGTGTCACTTTAAAACCATGTTAGGTAAAAACAAAACAAAAATTAAAAAAAAGAAGGCAAAAACATGGTGGCACCTTAAAGACTAACTGCAATATTTGAATGTGAGCTTTTCCAGGCAAGTCCACTTCTTCAGACATGAGAGTGGGGACTGTATGACAAATATTGATACAGTTATACTGGCCCCAAAACAAAGAGACTGTTTGTTTTCTGGACACAAGTAGTTGAGGATGTGGCATTTCACTCCTGGCAATGATCATTAAGACACCCCCCCAAACTGGTATTCTGTTCTCTTCCTAGGAAGCATTGTTCAGTAATCAATGATCATGATTGGTGGCTTAATTAATCCCAGACTGTAGATAATAAAGAGGAGCAAGGTAGTAATGAGTATCATAATCTCTGATGGGGTTTGTGAGGTGGCAGTCGGTAGTTAGTAAGGAAATATATATTTTTCAATTGGTTTCATTTTTGCCTGACAGACTAAGGTGGCGCTACCTCTCCTAAAACTAAACCAACAAAAGACCTTGCTTGAGGGTGTGTTGGGTTGCAGCCAGATCCCTGACTAAGGATGCCATCACATGACATAATGTTCACATTGGATCAAGAGATGCTTCCAAAGGGACCTTTTAAAGTGGTCTTGGTCATACCGGTCCAGAAAAGAAAGAGAGCAGCTGAGTTGCTTGACCAAAAAGGTCTGGACTGGGCATGGAGGAGGGTTCGGCTGGTTCTTGATCTTATACACATCATCTGGTCGCTGGAAAATACAGCAGAAAACTCCACATCTGAAAATGCAGTCTAAAACCCTGTCTGAATCCTTACTGAATGATCGCTGTTGCTAGAAATTAAAACCTGCCTCGGTTTCCTTTTAAGGAGAAAAGCGGAATAACATATTTTAAATAAATAAATAAACTACCAGGCTACCAGACCTTCTTCTGTGGTGACACAGAGTAACATCTCAGTTCTAGAGGGAAGCTCAGTCCCCTGGACTGTGAAAACAACCCACCCCTTTAATCTGACAGGGAGCTGTAAAGAGTGTTCATCGATATGAAATTTCCAGGTCCCTATCAATAAGGTTTCAGGTCAGACTCAGAGATGAAAGAACCTTAGTTGCACTGGTTTGGTTACACTAGTCAATCATCTAAGTCTAGAAAAGAGCAGCCAAGTCTCTCTCCCTCCCTCCCCCTCCCCCATTACCCTCATCAGAGTTAACTGTTAGTTAGGCTGGATGAGTCTCATGGGAGTTACGCTCAAAGATCAGGAAAGCACGAATACAGAAAGAATAGTTGGGTATTTGGGGAAGCCTTTTACTCTTCCCCCCCCCCATGAGTCTAGTTGCTTTGATAGCATCGCATAAGGCAAAACACTGCTAGCTAGCTGTGGGATGCCAATAAGGCCTGAGTGTCATCACCTCTCGTAGTTTCCGTACACTATGAAAGCGTTGGGAAATCTGTTGGCTCTCCCAGATCATCTTAAAGTCTAATTCTTATAACCCGTAGCCAGTGTGGCTAGTTATAAGGGATGCATGGAGTTCAGCAGCATCTGGAGGGTGACAAATTTTCCATCCAGGTGAGAAAATAATTCTTTGTTCTATTTCCTTTCTTTCTCAAAGCAGTAAGTTCGATATGAGATGGGGACCTTTCCAGGAAGAAAATTCCAATACGCTGCCTTTTATTGACATTCAAAGGCATTTGGGCTTACAGTACTAGCTTTCCTGTTAATTCTGCTGCTGTTCTTTTATTATTATTTTAGAATTTTAATGAGATATTTTACTGTTGGGTGTTTCACTGTGTTAATTATGCAAATGTCCTTGTTTTGGTAAATCACACTGTTTGTTTCTTTTACTATAACTTTGTGGGTGTAGCCTGTCCTTTATTGCAATTAACTACGAAGGGCTTTTTTGATTGCCAAAAAATCCAAAGTGGGGGAAAAATCACATTAAAGCAGGAAATTATGATTGGAACTAAAGCACCCAAATAAAAGAAAATCTGACAAAAGAACAAACCCTCAAAATCCAAAGATGGCTTTATCATCCACCCTAAGTAAACATTACCACATAATCCCACCAGCCACCCTACATAGCACATCACTAGTGATGTGGAAGAGCTGAAACATAACACAGGCTTTAGTAGTATCAACAGGTCCAAACAGCAGTTTGGCAGTGCAATTCTTATCTGTAGTTATGCAACCTTAGCAGTCCAGTCTAACTGGTGTGTGTATTTGTGCAAAGACAATGCCAAGGATGCCCTCACTTCCAGCGATGGGCTGGGGAACCATTTAAGAAGCAGCAAATGCCAGACATGAAGACCCTATTTAAAAATGACGCCTATTCCCTAAGAGTATGGGTAGTAAATTCTGAAAAACTGTGCGAGGCCTTGAGGGTCACTTAGGGTGGAAAGAGAAGAAAGCGGAAGATCAGCTTCTGTCTGCCTCAAGAGGGAAACGCTTTGCCTCAGTTGGATTGCGCCTTAAGCCCATCACAATGGGGATTTAGTGCCACAAAAGTGAGACACGGCTGCCTGAAAACCCGCGCCTGCAGGAGGTGACGTTGAATGCCGCCCGGCGAGCTTCAACTTATCTGTGAACCCAAGGTCCCGGTCTCAAGCCCTCATCCACCCTGGCAGATTGGCTCCCACGGCAGGGACTCCTAGGGAAAACCCTTCTTCTCTTCGGACAGCAGGATTGGCCCGGCCCGGCCCGGCCCGGTTGCTTCTCGCGCAGGGCGCCGCACGTGCAAAACCCCGCTCGTGCGAAAGAAAGCCCAGAGTTGCGCCCGCGGTCCAGCGCCTGGGTCTCCTGACGGCCCCAGGCGGCGCCTTCGGCCGCGGGTTGTGTCCCCCGGCGGTCCGCGTGGCGGGCTGGCCCCGGCGCCTCTTGAGCGTCGGGCAGGCAGCAGCGAGAGGAGCCGCTTCCGGAGCCGGCTTGGGGGGTGGTGGCGGAAAGCCGCCGCCGCCTCCCGCAGAAAAAGCCCTTTTACACAGGTTTGGCCGGTTCAGCCCCCGAGGCGAAGGCGGACGCGAGGCGCCTCATTGGGCGGCCCCTCGGCAGCTGACTGGGGAAGGAGGGAGGAGAGAAAGGGAGAAAGAAAGAAAGAAAAAAGAAGCGAGCGAGGGAAGGAGGCAGGCAGGCCCGCCCGCCCGCTAATAAGCCGAGCGAGCGACTGACTGACCGACCGAGAGAGGGAATCTCGGCGGGGATGGCGAGGGAAGAGGAGACGTATTACGGCAAACACGGTAGGTGGTCGGCGCTGAGCCTTTGAAGCCCTGCTGTCTCCGTCGCCCCCGGGACAGGAGCAGGGAGAGGGGCCCGGCGGGGGGGGGGGCTTCAGCGGAAACTCGGCGAGGCGGGGCTCGGCTGGAGCGGGCGCGGCCTCCCTGCTCCTGGTCCAGAAAGGGAGCTCCGGCTTGGCCGCCCGTCGCCGAGGGACTCCCTCCAAGCGCGAGGCGCGCCCGGGGACGCCCTGCTCGGCCAGCCTGGCTCAGTCCGGGGGCGCCTTCCTGATTTGCCGCCGGAGACTGGAACTCTGCACACACAAAACTTGTACGAGATGCATCACGTGTGCTCTCTGTGCGTCATTCTCGCTGATCCTGAGAGGCGATTCATTTTAATGGCTCCGCGGTAACGAACACGAAAAGCTCCAAAAAGAGAAAAGCTTCGCGGCGGGCGGGCCAGGCGGTGTCGGAGCGGCCCTCCCGACCGTTGCCGGCGGGGCGCGGCCCCAAGGCGGGTCGTCGCCCACATGCTTCCAGTGCCGCGCTGCCTTTGCCTTCCGTACGTGTACAGCACTTGAGGCACAAAGGATACGGGTGTTATTGGACCCGAGCTGCCCGCCCTGCTCCGGCCTGGCTTGCAGGTGCCTTGCAAGAGTTTCTCCCAAACTCTTGGACTCTTCAGCCAGCAACAGCTGAGAGAGAGGCTCCGGCTCCGTGAAAGGAAACCCTTCGGATGCCCACGGAAGGGAGCCGCCGCTTGTAGGCCCAGCGGGAAGGCACCCAAAGGGAGCACGCGAGCTAAAAATAAACGTGGAAGGAGAAAAAAACTTGGGAGTGCCAGAGCCATATACTGTACATAATTTAAATTCTGTGGCGCCTCAAAACGGATTGTGAGCTCTTGGGGCGAAAAGATGACGAAAACAAATACTGTATATAGAGACTAAAAACACTACAGTAGTTCGGGGGAAGGGGCTGGAATAATGGGAAATACACTGTTGACTAAAACATCCGCAGAGCTAAACAAGGAAATAAATTTTTTAGCAGAAACCATAGGAAGAGTTTACTTCTCAGCCAACGGGGAGGGGGGGGCGATGTTTTCCCCAGGCCCATCAAAGTGGGATGAATCAGGAAAGGTCTGGCTGCAGGGAGTGAGCTATTGGGAGGATAACCAGCTGGAGGAATGTGCTTCCCTGGGAGGTGCCGATGAGCTATTAGCTGCAACCCTTCTACTGTGGGGGAAGGACGTGCCATTTACTGTATACACTCTTTAGCCCTATGTCCTCCTCCTCCCCCTCTTCCTCGCAGTGCAGTTACTGCCCAGGCCAGTTGGTAAGGGTTCTCAGTACAAAACAACCTGGCAGAGAATTAACCACTCAAGCAGGAGTTGCCCTTTAAGATAGAATATACCGTTTCTTCAAAAATAAGACCAAACCTAGTATTAATTTTCAGGATGCTTCTAATATAAGCCCTAACCCAAAAATAAGTCCCAGTTAATTCGAAACCCCGCCCTTCACCATTGTGCAGCAACCGGAAGATGACATGACTGTATTTGAATAAATGTAGATTGTTGTACATGAAAAAACAAACAAACAACATCCCCTGAAAATAAGCCCTAATGCAGTTTTTTGGAACAAAAATTAATATAAGACCCTGTCTTATTTTTGGGGAAACACGGTAGCGTCCTAAAATAGTAAGAGCAGAACTGTTCTGAGTGCATTCTCTAGGAAAACATGGCAACAGGGAGTTAGTTACAAATGCTGAGTGTTATTTGGAGCAATGGTGTGTAATGATTTGATTAATCATAATCACCCAAACAGTTACAACTCTCTTAAGTTGGCGGATGAAGCAGGTGGCATAACAGATATGCAGATGGAAAGCACCATTGGAAAAGAGGCATTCTCTCACTTTGCACGCACAGAAGGGTTACTTCTAGGATGATACCTGCTGTGACACGTGGGTTTGTCATCTAAAAACAGAGACAGTGTGGGTCTTGTTTCAGAAAAATACATGAATCATATTGCATCTCCAAAACAAAGCCATTTCTTTCCATGTGCAGACAGAGGAGCAGCAGATGGAAATGAGAGAGTGAGAATGAGAGAGCGCATATTAAACCTGGCTGACGAAGTTAGAGGATGTCTAACCAGGTCATGTTTCAACATAAATCAGGACAGTTCTTCAAAGACATTGAGGCATGTTTTACTCTCTTGTTTCTGAAACTTCAGCACCACTTCTGCTCTGTTTTAGCCTTGGTTTTATTTTGATGACAGCACTTTCAAAGAACTGCTGGAAAGCTCGGTGGTTTAGATCTCTGGCTGTGGAGCCAGAGGTTGGGATTCAATTCCCTGTTGTGCTTCCTTGGTAGAGGCTGGATCCTGTGATCCATAGGATCCCTTCCAGCTCCAAAGAGGACGTGGAGAGTATGAGACATGATGGAACTGATGTCAGCCAGATGTACTTAGAGTAGCTGAAATGTAATCACCCTGGATGAATTTCCTCCTTAGATTTTTTTAAGTGGCCAAGGTTGGATTAGTTTTTCTCTTTTTAGAAATAAGTTTGTTTGTGTGTGTGTGTGTGTGTACGCGCACACATGTAAAGATGCTGACAGGCTGAAATAAGGCTTGTAACAATTTTATTCTTAAGAACTTCAATGCCTTCTAGAGATGTACAGTGGCGGCTCGCTAGACAGTTACCCCGCATGACAGTTTTTTTCGCTAGACATTGACTTTTTGCGATCGCTATAGCGATTTACAAAACAGTGATTCCTATGGGGGAATTTCACTGGACAATGTTTGGTCTCTGCTTCGCAAACCGATTTTCGCTAGACGACAATTTTGACAGCTCCCTCTGCACTCGCAAAATTGGTGTTTTCGGGATCTAAGCTTCGCAAGACAGTGATTTAAACAGCTGATCAGCGGTTCGCAAAGCGGCTTTCCTATGGCCGATCTTCACTAGACAACGACGATTCTTCCCCATTGGAACACATTAAACAGGTTTCAATGTATTCCAATGGGGAAATGCTTTTCGCTAGACAATGATTTCGCTAAACAGCGATTTCAGTGGAACGTATTATCGTCTAGCAAGGCACCACTGTATTCTTTGCCTTCTTAGGCTATAAGCCCTTACTGTTCCTTTTTACTATTGAAGGAGTTTGTATTCTTGATAGATATGCTCCTGTCTTTCGGAGTGTGACTTAAACATTCTTTTTAATATTTTACTGCACTTACGTTCCTCTATTTTTGACAGTGTTTAGCTCCTTTATTTCAGCACTCTTATGTTTTATATTCAAGGACAACCTAAGTTCACTTTTCATATTTTTAAGCTTTTGAACCTACAGTACCCCTTTTTTCTTAGCTGTAAGGATGATATTTGCAAGATAAAGTGACATGACTGTGACTTCATAAAAGTCACATGTCTTTAATACTTTTGGATTTTACATTTTTATATGGAACCTAGAAGATGTAGAAATAAAATTTGTATAAAATTAACACATTTACAAATAAAAAGCATTCTGAAAGAAATGATATCAGCCTTTCATGAGGCTTGATTATAATTAATGTTAGATGGGTAGAATCGCAAAATAATCCCTGAAAGATGTTCAGGAGGAAAAATGTCATGCTTGCGTTCTTTCCCAGCATACAAAAGTGATTTCAGAGTTGCAGATCTCAGATTATGGCCTTCAGTTTGCTGGGGATTTCTCCCTTTCAGAAGAGGATATTATTTCAGTAAGGGTAAAATTACGCTAACAAGAATCTGTCTTTATTTGTAGCTAAGGTGTAACAGCATCTGGGCCCTTGCAAAGAGGGAATAATAGTATTGTTGTCAGAGAGGGCCTATCCCTTCCTGTATGTCTTGCCAGTTGGTGGAGCAAAATAAATGTCTACTGGAAAATTTCCTTTATCATCAGCTGGCTTATTTCTTCCAGATTGTCCTCAAAAACAGTTTAACATTTCTGGGTTTCCTTGGAAGTCCTGGTTTAATATTCTGTAAGATGTCTACCCTGCAGTAGAAATCAGCTGATATTCACACTAAAGTAAATTTGTTAGTCTTAATGGTGCTGAAATACATTTGTTTTTGGTTTCTTTTTGTTATGTATGCTGAAACTTGCTTGGGATGTTCGATAGGAGCTTTGCTGCAATTTTTAAAAATGAGATCTGCTTTGATTTCCCTTAATCTTGGGCATAAGCGGCTTTTTCCCCCCTTCAATGTGTAGAAAATTTATTTTGCACATGTTCAGAGATGCTGTCTTCTGTACTGTTATTTCATTTGTTACTTGCCCCCATCACTGTAGAATGTGGGCTATACACTTAAACATACAAATAAAATTGGGTTCCAGATTGAGAACAGATATTGAAAAGAGGCTGCTGGCTAAGCACAATAGGATGAAATAGAACTCGGGTTAGATACAGGCTCCTCTCTCCAGATTATTTCCAGTGAGACAATGTGTGTGTATTTCTCTTGTCTCTGAATATTTCTAGCAGGAGCCTAGAAGCATGAGCACAGAACTTGTTCTGCAACTTGGCTTCTTATCTTGCTGTTTAAAAGCTAGAGAGGAAGAAAAGGGAGCCTTTTTCTGCTCAGTGGGGGAAGGTGTCTTGGGTGTCTTACCCCTCTTACTTGCTCCTTGGTCGGGGCAGGAAAATTGCTAAAATATTTTGCTCCTTTCTACATATCTACCTAGTTCCCAGCATACCAAATAAATATCTCCAGAACAATTACTTGTTTGCCATTTCTTGTTATAGCTTGTATAACTCCTCTAATCATCTGCACCAGTATTAAATAATTTATCTGCTGGATTGCTCAGTGAGATGGAGCATCTGGCTGCAGAGCCAGGAATCCGGAGTTTGATTCCCCCTTGTGCCTTGTAGGAGAAGAGGCCAGCTTGTGTAGCATTGGGCAAGCTGCACAGTCCCAGGGTTGTTCCCAGAAGAACCACTTCTGAGTATTCAGAATCAATTTGTGTACATGGGGGAGGAAAGGAAGGGGAGCCCATTGGTGACTTTGAGCCTTTAGCATATAAAAAGCTGAAGAGTTTGCACTCAAATATGAAATTTATGCAAGAAGGAAACTAGATATCATGGAATAGCTTGGTGTGGGAGGCTTGTGTCTTAAAACTCCAGACTTTTGCACGGTAGACCTGGGGGTGGGGTGAGTCACAAAGCGGCAACAGAGAAGGAAAGTATAGGAGTGGTTCAAGGACGAAGGTATGACTGCGAGCAAAGGTGTGTACTAATGCTAAGAGTTTTAGGGGCTGGTCTCCTGTGGCTTGGCCTTTGGATTTAGCGAAACTTATAAAGGAGGATCATAAATAAGCCTCACAGATGAGATGGATTTTGAAGATGGCGGCAGTAGTTTCTCTCATCTCTACATCTCTGTGATGCCACTTATCATACCTGTGGAAATGTCCTATCTGATGCAACTATTTATAGTGCAGAGTTCCCCCTCCTGTACATTTGGCCATGGTTTCCATGTTTCTTGGATAAAAATACCAGAAAACAGTCTGACTGGAGATACCTGAGCATCTAAAAATGCACATTGAAGAAACATTTAACAGGTACAGCCTTTGTAGTTCATCCACTCTCTGAAGAGACCAGGAGAATAAAGAAGTTATTTGCCTAGCTGATGCAAAGGATGCTTGTCATGTCTGCTAAAGTGCAGTGCTGGCCAGATGTTACTGCTCTTAACCTATAATATAATGCCGCTGTCTGTTCACCTCCATGCATTCTGGAACAGGGGGAAAGAAGGCATAATCTGCCAGGAACCTTTTGCTTGGTTCCCAATGTATCACCCAGTTTCCAATTTCTTGCCATCTGAAATGTTGAACTCAATATTTTCTTTTCCTTCTTTCCTAGGGACACCTCAAAAATATGACCCAAGTTTCAAAGGCCCTATTTATGATAGGTAAGCTGTGAGCAGTTGGGCAGCTTCTGAGAAGGGCTTTTAGTATCATGCTGTGCTTTTTAAACATAATTGTTTGTTTACAATGCATTTTAATTCAACAGTATTTTAATATTATAATTTGTTTCATGGTATTTTATCCTTAGTTTTTAAACTATACATGTTTTTAATCTTGTTGTGAGTTACCTTCAGCCTTTGTTCTAGGAGAAACATGGGATATGAATTGGATCAATAAATGTATACATAAAGCAAGTAATCTGCTGGTGATACTACAGTGAATGTTCTCGTGTTGGTATAGCTATCTTCCCTATAATGTGTCAGGAGGAAGCAGCCCTTTACCAAGGGAGATCTCCACTCTTAGCCCTGCTTTTGGGCAAGTTAAGCTTCTGAAAATGCTGATCCTTGCACCCAAACACTTCTTCCTCATCAGGGTGTTTGAATGCCTTTGTGGTGTCATGTTGCAGTTCCAACCCTTTACCACTTCTTTAGCACTCCCATGCAACCTGCTGGCTTGTGAACTCTGAGGAATTAGAAGAAAGCCCATTCTTCCATGGCAAACATTCCTCTCCACAGACAAAAGCAAAATGTCTCCCCAAGAGTGACACATAACTTATTGTTCTGTCTGGAAGAGGTGTGAAGCATTTATACAAAGATATCCAGATGAATCTTTATATCTTTAAGTGCTAAGCTCTATTTGAGTTCCACACAAACAACCAAACTCTCCCCTGTGGAGGATCTTCCAGGGAAAAATGAGTGGGTCCCTCAGAGTTCACATGTCAGCAGCACCTTGCTGCACCTCAACTTCCATGAAGCCCAGTAGCCAGAGTTTTGTCTTTTTTACCATGTCCCTGGTAGGATGTTCCTTGGCATATTGCCCCTACCTTCTTGCAAAGGTACGCACACAAATAATCAGGGGCTGGGAAAGGAGCTTCTAAAGATAGTGGCCGGATTATGTAAATCCAGTTTAACGTTTACACCTGTGGTGTAAAGAATAATGGTATAACTGTTGTGTTAGTGGCTATTCCCCTCTCTAATAGCCACTAACTGACAAATCCTAGTCAAATTCCTAGTCCCCAAGCCAGACTTGGCACTTTACTAGCAGTTTGGCTGGGGACTAGTTGCTGGCTGTTCCCTGCTTCGAGTTATGCCATTGAACTTTTGCAGGTATAAATATTGGATTGGATCCTGCCCTATAGCTCCCGGAATTGCCCAGAAATCCGGCATAGCTGTAAGAGGTAAAAATTTTATCAGCACAGGGTAGTATATGCCACAGAAGATTGAAAATATTTAAATTCAAATTTTGCCAGTAATAGATAAATAAATTATTTATTGTTTCCTTTTAAGTGTTCCTTCATGGGGTGCATATCTGTTTCATCACCTTTGTTACCAAAATGGTGGCTGAAACCTAGTAGTAAGTCACAACTAGAAAAGGTAATCCATGGAACTTAAAAGAGGAGTTAACTCATGACATCCCCACTGGTTCAAAGGACCTGTTCTATCTGTAACTTTTTGCTGGATTTCTGTGGCTTTCCAAACCAATTACCAAAGGTTAGTAGTGTTGCTGTTTCACACAGATGTTATTTTAAAATAACCATGATTTTAAGAGACAGACTTCTGTTTTGTTTTTCAAATATGAATGAACGGTGGTGTAAAATATGTATTTGTAATATATGGAATGGAATCAAAGTACTCAGAAGGAAAAAAACTGTCCACTAATTAACTCCCTGTCTAAGACTGCTACAGATGCAGGTGAGAATTATGAGAACAAATAAGCTACAGATGGCTTGAACACATGGTTCAGACACAATTTCTGGAAGAGATCAAAGCAGAAACAAAACAAAAAACAAACTAGAGTCACTTCCTTTGTCTAATGGGAATGGTAAAATATGAATTTAGTGCCCTATCTTGTCATGACAGCCCTGATGAAACTAAGGAGTTTCAAGGAATTTCCTTCTGATTCTGACTAAAATTTTAAAAAGTTGTTGGGTTCTAGTACTTAAGAGTGCAAAAATACCACACTCTGTTTGAAAACTGGAATTATAAATCAGAAACATAGAATGTTTACAGACATACCTATAAATGAAAACTGTGCATCCTCCCCAGAGCTTGGAAATATTCTGGGTTGTTTTGGACTATTAATTGGCCATGCTGGTGTGGCATTCTGAAAGTTGTAGTCTAGAAAATAATTATTTCCGTGCTCTGGAAATTATTGCTTTGCATTTTGCACTTTTAAAAAAAAAGCCTCGTGGCGCAGTGGTTAAACCGCTGTACTGCAGCCAAAACTGTGCTCACGACCTGGGGTTCAATCCCAGGTAGCGGCTCAAGGTTGACTCAGCCTTCTATCCTTCCAAGGTCGGTAAAATGAGTACCCAGCTTGCTGGGGGGGGGCAATGTGTAGCCTGCATAATTAACTTGTAAACCGCCCAGAGAGTGCTTGAAGCACTATGGGGCGGTATATAAGCAGCACGCTTTGCTTTGCTTTTTACAGTGGATGGGTGGATTTGCCACCATTTTGGGTATAGAGTTGTTTTCTCCCACTCATTACCTGTGCTGCAGATGGACTCTTTTTTTAAAATTTAAATTAAGCAATTGAATTGTATGTGAGATACAATTACAAAATGCTTTGGATAGGCTTGAGCACTGGGCTGAAAACAATAAAATGAAATTTAGCAGGGATAAGTGCAAACATCTACACCCATGGAGTGGAACACATAGTTACAAGATGGGGGATACTTTGTTCAGTAATACTATGAATGCAAAAGATCTTGGAATTATTGTAGAGTGGTCTTTTAGACCAGATGGGCGGGGTATAAATCAAATAAATAAATAAATAAATAAATAAATAAATAAATAAATAAATAAATAAATAAATAAATAAATAAATAAATCACAAGCTTAATATGAGCTGACAATGCAGTGTGGCTGCAAAAAAGGCAAATGTGACTTTAGGGTGTATAAACAGAAGTATAGTCTCCTAATACCTCGAGATACTAATCCCCCTCTATTCAGCACTGGTTAGGCCTCCGTTAGAGTATTGTGTCCAGTTCTGGACCTTAAGAAGGATGTTAACAAATTGGAACAAATTCAGAGGAGGCCAACAAGGATGATCAGGAGACTGGAAACCAAGCGTTTTGAGAAAAGACTGAAAGAACTAGAGCTGTTCAGCCTTGAGAAAATAAGACTGAGGGGAGATAAGATAGCCCTTTTCAAATATTTGAAAGGTTGTCATAAAAAGGAGGTGCAGGATCTCTTCCCGATCTTTTCAGTTAGTGCCTAATTCTGTTTGGTTGAGGGTATCATTTTTTAAAAGCTGCAAATCTGCCCTGTGGAGAAGGAATTATGACCTCCTCCCCAAGCTACTGACCAGTTCTCGCTTGGGTTCAGAGGAATAGGAAATTGGGATTCTGGGGCAGTTCCTAATGGCTGTTTCATTTTCTGCTCAGGGGCTGCACGGATATCATCTGCTGCATCCTGCTCCTGGTTGCCATCGTGGGCTATGTTGCCGTGGGCGTCGTGGGTATGTATGCTGCAGCTCTTGTTCATTCGGTGGCTTTTAGGAAACAGCCATTTTGCTGAAGAGTGACTATTTCATGGTAGGGTGGAGAAGTGTAAGCTTTCAACAGGCACTAATGTGCATGGCTGTAAAAAACATGCAAAACCAATCAAAAGTAGATAAGGTGTTTAAAAGACTCTTCTTTCTTTAGTTCAGGAGTGGACAGCATGCTATTTGTGGCCCACATGCAACCCTTCCATGCCATTTTTATGAGCCCATTGCATCTCTGGGTCCCCAGTCATGCCAAATATTAAAAGTGGTTGGGGGCAATGTTTGCAATGTTTTGAGGGGCCACCAGAATGCAGCCCCTGCAATGCCCTCCTTTTTAAAAAAATAAATCTATTTTTCTGCAGAATAGAAGGCAGAGGGGGCTTTTTCAATTTAAATGAATGGTTAGGTCCATTTTTCACATAACAAAAATCCGTTGCAACAACCTTCCCAGTATCTGACCACTGTATTTTTATTTTTCACTTAAATTACCCGTGTCCCTCCATTTTGTGTCTTCTGTGCAGAGAAGAGTAACTTTAGTTTGCTCCATGTGGCCCTTATACAAACATTGCAATGGGCATTCTTCATTTAAAATCTCTGTCTTGGAAGGGCACCCCTTCGTCTACCAGCAAATCTGAAAAATGGCATTCAGTCAGTTTGAATTGCTCTGCTTTCAGCTACTCCACCAGTGCCTGATGGTGATGGTGGTGGCAGAATTGTCTAAAGTGTCCAACTGAAATTTAGGCAGTGACTGAGACATTTTGGCAGAGTAAACAGCCTGGACCTATTAAAGGGCATATAGGGAATTGGACTGAAGGCTGAAAGATGAATGGCAAGGGGGGTCCTGTGCGCCTCCTGAGAGAAGCCCCTTAAAGGTGGTCTTTCTTATATTTTTGAGTGCGAGCAGGTGGGTGTATTTGTGTGTATAGCATATATCCACAGCCATGACGGAGAATGACTTCCTTTATTTAATAAAGTCTACTGTAAATGTAAGGAATGCATATTTTCTATAAATATGAAACATGCATGAAATATATTCTTATTATCTCCCCTTGCATTCTCTTCTGTGGGAGGGTTCTAATTTATAATGCAAGTTAATTGTTGTGATGTTGTGCATGATCCTGTTTTATCTTTCAAACCAAAATAGGGGGTACATGGGATGATACAAGCAGCTCCTCTAATTTTGGTGAATCATTGCATAATGATGGAAAAGGAGGTTGACAGAGAGCTAGTGTAACGGAATGAACAAAGACTTTAAGTTGGGTTTAAATAGTGTTGATTTCACTGGGTGGCCTGGGATAGAATCATGCCTCACTTTATGAGTTTGTTCTGAGGGTTAAAATGCATCTTAACAATTCAGAGTAGTGGCTGGGAACACAGGTGGCACTGCAAGTCAGACAGTGGTTTTCTTTCTTTTCTTTAGCATGGACTCAAGGAGATCCCCGGAAGGTGATCTATCCAACAGATAGTCGTGGGCAGTTCTGTGGCCAGAAGGGAACCATCAATGAGTAAGTATCTAGTAGAAATCCTCTCATTATCTGTATGGCTCCTTGCATGGTGAATTAAACACTGGCCAGAATCCTCCTCTTTTATAGGTTCCAGTGTAGGTATAATGGTATAAATTGCTGCAGCAGATTGCCATCAGTTGTACGCTTGTATTCCTCATTGGGCACCAAGTCTTGCCACTGGGGTACGAAAAGGGGTGACCCTTAAATAGCAGCAGTTTGTCGCTGCAGTTTACACCCTGCACTTACGCCAGTGTATGTAAATAATAGGGCTCTGGCCACTTGGTATGAAGTCAGAACGGGGCATTTTGTGATTGCGTCTTTCCATTTATCCTTATCTTTCTGCTTTCTCTTCTGGGTAGGGAAGAGTTAACTTTGTTTTCTTGGTATGGATTGATGCTGGTCCTAGTGCCAAAATAGCAAAACCTAATATCCTGCTTGTCTTACTCTTGAGGTAGCTCATTAAGCTCATCAAATGAAACGGTAACACCACTATGTGATATTCTGGAATGTTCCTTGATCTCTACATTTGCAAGATTTTGCAGGGCTGGTAAAGCACTCTCCCCCCACACTCCCCCTGCATGTTTGTGGTTAGTTAGCATGGGCAGTTGTGGCTGTTCATGCCATGTGCCAAAATGAAGTCAGGAAACTAACTCTAATTTAGGCAGAGAGACATTCCTTTCCTCTCTTCTCAGCCATGGTCTGCTGTGGATGGTACTTTGGGCCAAACTTGGCAGGGATGAAATAGGTCCGTGCTGACAACCTGTTGGGCTCTTCAACTTTCTCTTTACTCACCTCATCAGCCTTTCCAATGCAGTTGAAATGGGCACCAGGACAACAAATTCAAGTAATGTAAATGTACATGAGTAAATGATGGTATGGTAGGTCTCTGATCATGTGCAGAGTGCATTTTACTCACCATGGGAAAACCACATCAGAATTCTATGGCCGTTGCTTGGCTAAATATTATCACTGGTCAGAGGGCATTCCTCATTTGTTTAAAGCACTTCCAGGACCTTTTGCTGTCACAAGAGATAGCATTAAACACGTATTGGGTGGATGAGAGGAGAGAATAGCATCTGTACTGTTTTATACTCCATGAGTCAATTTGCACCTGCACTGAACATCTTATACGTGCAATAAGATGTTCTTATAGATCTTTCCTCTGCTTTCAGGAACAAACCCTACTTATTCTATTTCAACATCATGAAGTGTGCCAGCCCTTTGGTGCTGCTGGAATTTCAGTGTCCCACAACGCAGGTACAGTTCCATTTGGGCATAGCCTTTTATGTTCTCCCTCCAGATAGGTCACAGTTTCAAGACATTTGCACTTGGTAACTTTAGGAACAACAAAGAAGATGAGAGCTTTCTTTCTTTCAATGATTCCTGAACATAGGCAGGCCAATGTGCAGTGTCATCCGATACCTAATATCTAAAGTGTTGGGGAGGTTGAGAGATGCTTTCACTAGAAGAAAGATGGGGTGCAATAGTGCTGGAGAGCCCATGGCAGGGGGTACCCAACAGCCTTGAAAACTCTGACCTGGTTAACAAAGGAAGTCTGATGCTCTTTTAAGAGGATTCCTTCTTTGGCACACATGTACAGCATTTAACAGACAGTATGCTTCTTGCTTTAGAAATCTTGCTTAAGAAGTGAAATGATTAAAATTTATTTCATTGAGGTGCCGCTTTTATTTGAACACTTTAGACTTTTATAATCCAAATGGAGTTAAATCATAATTACACTGTATTGAGGTCCAGAATCTGATTAATGAGTGGTCTGATACACTCCCAGATTACCTGCCTCCTCCATCATGACAGCAAGAGGAGCCTTATGAGGACAGAGTGCTGTCCTCTGAAGATGCCGGCCACAGAGACTGACGAAACGTTAGGAAGAACAACCTTCAGAACACGGCCCAAGAGCCCGAAAAACCCACAACAGCCTTATGTGTGTTTGTGGGCAGATGTGATAGTTCAGTGGTTCCCAACCTTGGGTAACCAAAGTTTTCTTGGACTGCAGTTCCCAGAAGCCTCCATCATCAGCTGTGCTGGAACCACTGTGTTAGTTATCCAAGTGCTCTGTCGCTGAGCACTCATTATTTTCTCCATGCCAACTCCAAAGTAATTAGACCTATCCTTTAAAAAAAAATTTGGTATGATTAATAAGGTGTATCGTACTATGGACATCTGGTTTTTTGGACGATGTAACAAGCTTCGAAGGCCAGTATCCTATCCACAGGCATAACGGCCAGTATTCCATTCATAGAATGGCATAATGTAAAGTCACGCCAGCATAAATGTGCCAGGTGTTATGTCTGGCTACAAGGAATTGTGCCATGTGATTGCACAATCAGTTGCACATCCCCAGCACAACCAATTACACAATGCACTGACAGAAATGCTTCAGGGATAAGCACAGGGATAAGTGCGGCAGGGATGCCTCAGTAGTTTCATAGTTACTGCTAGTTGTGCAACAGGATTTTGGCCAGTGTTACCAATGGTAGGATGATCCTCATAACAGATGAATTTTGGACTTTATCAGTCAACATGGCTTCTTCTGTGTTGGGTATTTTTATTTTGGTAAAGCAACTTTATTCATTCAGAAGTCTGTTTCCAGAAAATCTTCATGAAAAATCTATGCACGTTAAGAATGAGAATCTATTATTTATAATATAGTCTGCATGCTTAGAGTTTTTGCATAATTTTCAAGTAAACAGAAATTTTTACTTCTTGTTTGGATGCCCCATGTTTCATTACACTGTCCCCTACAGGAGCTTCTTAGATATAAGGGAAGTTAAGCTGTTCTCTTTTCATCATTACAAATATCCCAATAAAAGAATTTCTACATAAAGCCTGGAATATAACATTTAAACCAAACATGCTAAATCTGTTAACATTTTCAGTTCTACTTTGTCCTGAAAACCCACAACAACCAACATATTGTTTTAATATTGCCGGATATTCACTGGGGATGTAAGAGCGCCTTTTCAAAGATTGTGCTAAAGTCTGTATTTCCCCGCTATAATTGTAGCATAATTATGTACTTGTAGCACAGTGGCATTTCTAAAACATCTGCCTTTTTAGTGGATTAGAATTTTTTAAACCAATATAACAAACAAATTAGTTCAGCATTGTAACTAGAGATGGGGGTATTCGTAGGAATTTGTACTGCACATTTTATAAAAGGGCTGTATGTTTACCAGCTAAAGGAATTTTCCCCCATGCTGTAAATTCACTCCAGCTGATGCCTACTAGATAAACAAGGTTTACATTGAGACACTGTGGGACTTCTTTGGCCTCTTTCAGATCTGTGTCAGCCAGTGCCCCAACCAATATCTCACCTACCTACAAGTTTCAACCAGTGAAATATTATCCAAGGACCTCAAGGAATACTATCTGCAGTTTTGTGTTCCAGGATTTAAAGATTTGAAGAAGGTGAGTGTGCCATATGATGAGCAAGATGACAAGGAACCTAGTTGAAATGTGGAGCTGTATTTTCATTTTGTTTTTGTCCCTCTCGGAAGGATTGTAGAATATTGGAGTAGGAAGGGGCCTAAACGGCCATCAAGTCCAACTCTCTGTGTGTAGAATCTCTCTCTTGGGCAAGGAATTAACTATTGCTACCTTCTCTCTTTTAATCCCTCAATCTGTTCCAGAGCGCAACTGAAGTTTTGAGAGACGGTGACTGTCCTGCCATGCTCACTCCAAGCAGGCCCGGTAAGTCTGTCTGGGAAAGTAAGCCAGGGGAGAAGGCCTGAGGACTTGATTCTTGTTTTGCAAACAAACAACCACTGCAGTTGGCACCCACTTCCACAATTGGACAAAATCTGGGTTTTCCACACAGAGACTCCCATTGCTGTGGCTCTGCAGGGATGCTTTTTGCTTTGGCTGGATTTGAGTTTGCAGTTTTGCTCCCTATTTGGTAACTTAGCTTGGTTGCTTTCATTATCTTTCCAACGGCATCGTACCCAACTGCGTTCTTGAGAAGTCTCTCCAAATGTTTAGAGATTCCATTTGGATCTCTCAGAATGGATTAGTTTTCTGGTTTTTGCCTACATAGAGATCACTGGAGTTTGAACTTGCAGAAATTCCCTGAAGTATCAGCCAGCCTCTTCCAGACTAGTGCAAAACCTCAGGGTGCAGTACATGCCTTGCCTTGTGTGTATTTTGGTCACTTATCATCTGAAATGATACCTCTAGTTGTCATGGGGGTAATGAACTGACATGGAGGTTCCCAGCTCACCTAGTGGTCAAAACTGGTCTAGTTTTTTTTTTTTTTAATTAGTTTAATTCCTGGGGAAGTTACCAGAATTGTGTATTGGTGTGTGAAGTTAATACATTTGCGGTAATAAAGGACAGATAGGTAGTTCCCATTGTTTTTTAAAAAATAAAAACCAATGTGTAAGCCGTACTCCATTAGGGTGCTACGTCACTGAGCTCAGTTTCCATGCGCCATTTCAGACATTGCTTCATGCTGAACATTAGGGTTTGTATGTCCGCTACCCCTACCCAGTAGTCACTTTTGTTTGACTAAGATAGGCAAGGTGGCAAAAAAATGGCCTTGGAATGGCCTTCTGAATAGCAATAGACAGGGTACTTCCCGTGGTCCAATCTGTAGTTAATTAATGAAAGTCAGATGCATTATCAATTGATCACACTATTAGACATGCTTAATGGCTTTATATGGTGCTTGAGAGGTCCACAAGTTATTAACATTGAATAGGCGGACATGGTTCATCTATGCTGCCTCTTATCTCTCCCTGTTTCTCCACCCTGGCACCAAGGCTTACACTAGTATGTCAGCTGAGGGAGTAACTCAGTGCTGGACAAAGACAAGCGCCAAAGCCCCTTCCAGCCTGGTAATGTACATAAAAAGCTCAGCACAATCACTTAAACTTTCCTCATCCTAGATCAATCACATCCAACTTGTACTTCCTACCTGTTGCAGGCCTGACTCTCAGCTCCCAGTGGTTACATCAGATACTCAAGCCCAGCCCTGATGGAGTGCATAGCCTGAAGGCATTTTTAGACCCCTGTCCTAAAAGAACTGACTTAGGAAAGTGCTTGATTGCTTCCTGTTCAACCTAGATACAGACTTCCCTTACCTTTCAGCCAAAGATACCACAAACAAAGAGGCCTGCCCCCTTGCATTGCTTCTTTATTTGCCCAGCAGAACTCTTTCTCTGCCAGGCCGTGTGGCAGCTGTGGCTTTCCTCTTATCCTCTTGGCCGTAGGGAGCTTCCTTGGCAGAGTGCGGCAGGGATGTCAGTCTCCCCAGCTGCTCAGATCTCTCTCTCTCGGGGTTGTGATTCATAGTGGCTCGTAGATGTTTACCTGCAATCAGCGCCAAGAAAGGAGTTATCATGGTTGGAAATGAGACTACCTTCGATGATGGAAGTGGAGGTGGAAAGACAAGAAATGTGACAGATCTTGTGGAAGGTGCCAGGTGAGTTGTTAGTAAGTTTGTTTTCTGGGGACGGGATCCGATGAGGATTTAGGAGTGCCAAATTATTCCAGAAGAATACGTTTTGCAGGGTTTCCTTGTTCTTTTTCCATTTCTTTACGTTGTTCTTATTTATGTTGTTTGTCCCCAGAACTTTTTGGTGAAACTTTTTGGGTGAGAGAGTCATAGATGGAAAAATTGTAACAGTAGGCAGTTAGGAAACGGGCTGAGGAAAGCTCTCTATACAATTACAGCAGGTAGCCAGCTTTTAAAAAGTTAGTTTTAAAAGCTGCCTATTAGGACCTCTGTAGAAGCAAAAATGATTCATCTAAGGCTATCATACTTTGGGCACATTAGGCTTCACTACAAAAGACAATAATAGTAGGAAGAAAACAATGCTGAAGAAAGATGAAGGCAACCAGAAAAGAGAGAAATTAAATATGGAATGGATTGACTTAACAAGTTTTCAAATTATAACATGTTCGAAAGTGGTTTATCATTGTCTTGTTCTGCACAGTACGAACAAGAGTTAGCTTGAGTTTCTCTGCTGTTGTCTGCAAAAGATCTTCCACCAGTGTCACCTTCTGCTGCTGTTTCTGCCCAGTAGCTGCCCTTCAGGAATTTCTATGTTCCATTACCACTGCAATTACCAATTCTCTTCCGTTCATGTGGTTGTTAATCCTGAAGAGGGTGGATGATCTTAGTCCGATGTCTCAGCTTTGGGTGACCCTGTTAGCTCATGCCTTGAGTGACTTTGTTAGCAGTCCAGACTTGTAACGAAATCTGCAATCATGATTGGCATTGCTGTCAGCTTCCCAGGCACACTGAACTCCCGTCATTATGCCAAGGTTTGTGTCTGGAAGGAGGGAAGTGTAACTAGGGCTTATGACCACATTAATAAAAAAAAAGTGGGAAAGAGTAGGGGGTTGGGGCAGTCTGATTCACTTTTTTCCCCCATTGAGCACATGACACAAATTAGACTGGAGTCGTTCCCCCCACCCAGGATCTGTAGTTTCCGTCTCTGCTGCTTGGACTTGGACTTCTTAAAAAACAGATCCTTTCTGCTTTCTGTGTGGCCACTTAAATCACATAGACCTAAATTCCCTGATGTGACTTCTCAAGTGAATGCAAGTGAATTTTCATTTCCTTTGCTATATAGTCACACCCTAGCAGTGGCTAAATTGTTCTTAGAACAATCGTTTTTAACTTGCAGTATAGTCCAGACACCTGGAGAAGTGCCATAAGTATTTTAGAGTTTTAATTTTGGATTTGGGGCTATGGGGTAATTATTTTTTAAAAAATCAACATTACCTTTGACTAATTAATTTTGACCTAACATTCTAAGTGATGCCTAAATTTAGCATTGAGGTCCTTTTTTCATTTTCCTATCCCTCATACCAAGTGAAAAATTGTATGTTGACAGTTATCACAAGTCACATATGTATAGAATTGGTGTATTATGGAAAAATGTTCTCAGTTTCCACCCTGCTTAAAAGATGCTTGGAGCTGTGAAAATTGTCTGTCCTTCTAACTGGAATGTTCTGTGGGAACTACAAACTTAGTTTGCTTAGACTGGGAGAGTATCCAAATCTGCAAGAGCTTCTTCCATTTAATTTGGCATCTTGTGTTTGAATTACTGTGCAATACGTGATGTGTGGAGGCAGTGAAAGTGTTCAAAAAGCAGGGTGAGAGTAAGAAACATAGTGGGATGCAGTATTGGGAGAGGCGAGCAGGCTATGTTTTGGGCATAGAAGGCCTGCATTTGAACTCTGCAACTTTCTTCAATGATCTGTGGATCATCAGGTACATTTCTGTCAGGCCAAGAATATGTAACAGAAATTAAGGCTTCCCGAGAATAAAGGAAAACAAAATCAAGATGGTTGACTTAGCTAGTGCTGCTTGCTCTCATTCCAACTCCACTGTTTTAAGTCAGCATAAAACAAACTAAGTACTAGAGCAGTCAAGAATACTAGAGCAAGCCTTCGAGAATATTAGAGCAATCATTTCATAGTTTGCAAAAAGCACTGGGTCAGGTACAGTGGAGCCTGTAAGCCAGGGGCAGATAACAGTGGCTCTGCAGATGTTGGACTGCAACCTGCAGCAGCCCTAGTGACCCTAGCCAGTGATGCAAAATACTGAAAACTGCAGTACAGTAATGCCTGGAGGGCCACAAACAAAAACTACAATTTGGAGCATCCCATCTCCCCCATCTCCCGTGACTATTGGTCAGGCTGATGTGAGTTGTTCAAATATATCTGGAGAACCACAGGTTCCCTAGCCCTCCTCTAGGTGACAGCTAAAAAGTAGCTTAGAGTAACATAGAAGTTAGAGGCGTGGGTGGCCTAGACAAGGAACAAAGCTTTCTGCCGGCCTGCAGCAGAAGAGCAGGGCATAGCCAAAGGTGCAAAGCCTGGCCTGGGAAAAGGCAAAGTGCATGCTTCTATTTGGAGAGTCCACTTCATGCTCTTGTGAGCCACTATATCAGGCGGAATGGAAATGTACCTCCCTTTTGCTTACTTCTGCCTGTTTTCATTTTCAGAAAGGCAAATGTGGTTCTGGAAGCAAGACAAGTGGCTATGAAGATTTTTGAAGATTACACCGTTTCCTGGTACTGGATAATAATGTAAGCAAAGCTGATGTACAGATTGCAGAATTAATCAGTGCCTGGGCTTTCCCAAAGGCAGAATCAGGGGGGAAAAAGTTAAGGAGTGCAATAAAAGAGGTCCTGTTCTCCCAGTGCCTGCTTCTGTAGCATGTGCTAGTTTTTGCTCTCTTGCTTGAGGTCCGGGAGCCTTCAATAGGCTTGTTGTGATCAGCTTCTTAAAGAAGGTGAATTGATATGAGCCAGGCTTGCATTAAAGCATGAAGATGAGGACTTGCTTAGCATTGGGAGGAAAGGGTTCTACATCAATCTGACAGAGCGGCGAGTGTGTTTGTGCAGGTATTGACCTGTGTACAATTAGATCTGGGGTGTCAGCTGACTTTCTAGTGAGCCAGGAGTAGATACATTTTGACTGGTTTGATTTAAGCTGGTGGGTCTTGTTTTGTCCTGCCAAAGTGGGCAGATTGATCAAGCATATGTGGAGTCATATTAAATCATGAGCTTCATATACGTAGTTCATCTATACATCCCTACTTGGAATAGCTTTGCTTCATTAACTTACCTGATTTTGCTTCTATAGATACTGCAGAATTTGAAATCTATTAGGGTTAGAAGGAACAGTGGCAAGTCACTGATTAAGGTTAAAACATACATAGAAAAAAAATTAGAAACAAAACTTCAAGAGAGTGATAGAAATTTGATGGAATAGTTAGCGAAAGAAGAAGAAATAGAAGACATTAAGAATTTAAGGATAGGAAAAACACCAGGAATGGATAGGTTGGGACTGGAGCACTATAAAATTTTAAAAAGATGTTAATACTGAAATTGAGATTACTATTCAATAAGATTATGGAAGGAGAAGAAATTCAGGAGTCTGCTGCCAACTCTCCTCAGACTGAAGAAACTACTTGGATGAGTAGCGAAACATTTCAGCCTAACAAGAAAGAAGTCCAGTTGCCATGACTCAACTTCCAGATAACCATACCTGGATGACTGAGAATCTTCACAGATATGTTGCATATAACTATATAATAGTGAGTGTGGTAGTAAGCACCCATTACTTCCTGCACCTCTTACTCCACCATCCTGCTTCTTTGTGGCATGTAAGATAACTGAACATGGAGACCAGTAATGTTTTTTGCTGAAAAGTTAGCTGAGAACTTCTTTGTGGTTTTCTCTCTGCAGAGGCCTGGTGATTTCTATGGTGGTCAGTCTCATCTTTATTGTCTTGCTTCGGTTCCTGGCAGGGATCATGGTCTGGGTGATGATTGTGCTGGTGATCCTGGTGCTTGGATACGGTGAGTTTGATTAAGCCAGGAATCTGGCATGTAAAGTGGACACCTAATGGAACCTCACAGCCTCTCATCAGTATTAGATCCCGAAGCTACATTTCTACCTCCATCTGTAACTTGCAAACCCTTGGTGTTGAAGTGTCCCCCTCCTCTTATGACAGTGGAGAGCTTGTTCACTGCCACCCAGCTGGTAGACATACACCCTAAATCCATTTGTTAGTCCTAACTAGAGTAGATCCATTGAATCAGTAACACTGATGTAAGTGTTAACTTGCCAAATTGTAATTAAGTGATTCATTTTAGTTGGATCTAACAAGTGGATTTAGGCTAACAGCCCTGTCCCCAGTTGTTTCACTCTTACTGCTGCCTTCCTCTTGCAGGGATCTTCCATTGTTACATGGAGTACGCCCAGCTGAAAGGACAAGCGGGGTCTGATGTTTCCTTGATGGAGCTTGGGTTCCAGACAGATCTCCGTGTCTATCTCCATCTGAAGCAAACCTGGCTAGCTTTCAGTAAGTCTCCTGTTCTGTCTCCCTTAGTGCCTTTTTTGTAAGATAAGCACTCCTATGTGGTTCTGAAAGACCAGAAGGGAGAAGAGAAGGAGGATTTCCTTAGCCTCCATGTATGGGTATGCCGCTGTAACCCTTGAGATGTTATTAGACTAGAACACCTGCGGTCCCATACAGCAGGCTAATGGGAGCTGCAAAGCAGGACCACAGTTGCTCACCTTGATTGACTCAGTTGTTTCAAAAGTCCTTCAGAGTTGGCAGTTTCTGGTTTTCCCTCTTCACAGTGGAACTAGTGTTCATTAGGTTTTGCACGGCACCTCTTCTTCAAGAGTTTCCTTCCCCGCACACCTCACTCTGTTTTCTCATCCAGTGATCATCCTCTGTATTCTGGAAGTTGTCATCATCCTACTGCTGATCTTTTTGCGCAAGAGGATCCTCATTGCCATTGCATTGATCAAGGAAGCCAGCAGGTGAGGTTAACATGAGGATGGGCCACATGGATTTTCTTCAAAGGCTTGGCTTTTACACACAAACACACACACACACACACCCTACACCCCCCACACACATGCTTTCAGTTCCTCAGGATCAGTTGTTGCCTCTGATCCTTTACCAGTGGAAAATCTGGCATGACCACCAAGCATTAAAAGATAAATGAAATGGCTCTAGACGTACTTTTCTTCTCTTGTCTAGAAACAATTAGATAAAGTGCCTATTTCAAATACAAAGTGCTACTTTTATTTGCAAAGGATTGCAAGACATCCCTTTATTACAGAATTGTGACATGGGAGTAGCAACAGTACACAAACAAGATAGTAGCATGTTAGCTGGAATTGAAAAATGATTTGGGGTATAGGTGTGTCAAGAAGCCAGGCCACACCTGGTAAAGTATGCAGTAGGCTTTGTTATAAGTGAGGCCTTGAAATTGACTCCCCTCTTTCTGATCTCTTTGGCAGGGCCATTGGTCACATCATGACGTCCTTGCTGTTTCCCCTCTGCACTTTCTTCCTCGTGTGTCTTTGCATTGCTTACTGGGCCAGCACAGCTGTGTATCCTTCTTCCGCTCCCTTGCCCCACACTCTGGTCTTGGCAAACAGATGACTGGGGCAATCCTAGCAAGCTGACTGTTTCTTAGAGGCTCAGCGAGCCAGGTGGGAGTGGGCTGTAAAACTCTATAAAGCAGAGCTCCTTGACTGCTTCCAGTTTCTTGTCTACCTCCAATGAAGCTGTCTACAAGGTGTTTAACGAGACAGAATGCAAATATGCTGGAGAGACGTGCAATCCAGAGGTGAAAGCAATCTAAAATTGTTACTAATGGAACAGTTTCAACCACCTAATGGGACAGGGGAGATGTTTCCAGAATTACTGCCATGCTTTCTTCATGGTACTGCTCCTGGAAGATAGTTCAGAAGCCACAACTGTGTGTAGAATGGAGCAGTGAGCCACCTATTGAATCTGAGCTGCTGGAAGCATCTATGGGCTGCCCATCCCACCTTCATTTCCTCTAACCTCCTGGGTAATATAGATTCTGGCTCACGGTACTCTGATGGATTTGGAGCAGAGACGTTCAAAACGTTCCCTGCATCCTGCCAATCTATCCACAGTTGTATATAGATTCTGAGAACAGAGGTTTTAAAGGCGTTGCATTTGCATGATCTTTCTGTGGAAGATCGGTAATGTGTTCACTATTGTTTAATGGGCAAGTTTTAGATGTGGCTTTATATTTTAGCTGTGTGCTTAAAACTGTCTTCATTACTCTAAGATATTAAATCTTACACCATGTTTTGAGACAAGTTTACCTATTTGGACTAAAAATCAGGGAGTTGCAGTCCAAAAGGGAAACTTTTCCATGTGGGGTATGAAATGATGGAAGCTCTGTGTACAGTTGTAGTGCAAAAATGAGTTCTGATCCCTGTAAATTTGCAAAACATGTAAGGGTTACTTTGGACAAATTAGTTTGCACTCAGCCTTACTTTGCCTGTCAGGGCTGTTCCATGGATAAAAGGAGAGAAGCCCCATGGCCCTTCCTGAGTTTCCCCACAGTAGACGGCATGATAAAATCATGGTCCCATATTTTTTTAACATTGTAAATGGCAGGAGGAGGAAGAAATCTTGAAGTGAAGGATAACTGGACAATGGAGTTGAGTCTTTTATTCCTCTGTTTATACTGGGTGAAGTCTGTCGGTTCCTGTTATTTTTGCAACACCCAGAAGCCCCGAATTAACAAACGGTGGCTTTTGCCCCATTGTCCTCCTCTCCAGCAAGAGGCATCCAAATGCCCATGCCTGTTTCTGAGGTGAAACAAAGAGCCACATGTGATCGTTCCTTCCCAAGGAGCGTGCCTGATTGGGTCTATCACTGCCTGGGCCAGGCAGAGTTTAGAAAGTTACTCTTTCTTCCCTCCTTTCAGACTTTCAATACTTCCAACATCACCAAGCAGTGCCGAGATGCTCGTTGCCAGTTTGCCTTCTATGGCGGTGAGACAGCCTATCACAAGTACCTCATCATCTTCCAGATCTACAATGCCTTCATGTTCTTCTGGCTAGCCAATTTTGTCATTGCCTTGGGCCAAGTCACGTTGGCTGGAGCCTTTGCCTCCTACTACTGGGCCTTCAAGAAACCTGATGATATGCCGGCCTTCCCTCTTTTTTCCTCCTTTGGCCGTGCACTCAGGTAATAAAGGAGCCTAAAAGAAGGGGAGGGGGGCACGTGTTTATTGTGGACAGCCAGTAGCCTCGATCTCTGGAAGAAGAGAGAATGGTTTTGTGGAAAATCTGGATCCCTGGCAGGAATTCTGAGTTATTATGAAACCTCCATTAATGCATTTTCTCTGCCCATAATTTTCCCTGGCAGGTATCATACTGGCTCGCTGGCCTTTGGATCTCTGATTCTTGCTGTTGTCCAGATCATTCGTGTCCTTCTGGAATACTTGGATCATAGGTTGAAAGGTACTGGATGGGGACAGGTGGTGCAGTAGGCATGCTGAGAGGGAGGAGTGGCCATGCGTTGGTCAGGTTGGATGTCATCCTGACGTGACCTGGCCCAGTCATCCATCTTCAAAAGTTTTTCCTGGACTAGGTTTTTGCCACTGGCAAAGTAACTGCAAAGCCCTAGGGCTCCTTTTTGATTATTAAACCACCCATCTTATAATTTCACAGAAAGATTTTTGAATCCTGGGTTCCTGCTGGAGGAAATGCCTAGTTCAAGACATTGGTTAGGTTACTGGCTAGAAGTTTCACCCAACAGAACCATAGTTGTGCCAAAAAAAGTTAATTCTGCAATTCAGTGATGTAGATGTGTTTCTAATACCCACTTGCTCAAATCAACATCTTGAAGCGTGAATTTTTGTAATGTCGGGAAACCTTTCGCCAAGAACCTGTAGGTATGTTTCTCATGCTCTATGCTTCTTTTTGCC
This sequence comes from Pogona vitticeps, assembly GCF_051106095.1. Classification (NCBI taxonomy): domain Eukaryota; kingdom Metazoa; phylum Chordata; class Lepidosauria; order Squamata; family Agamidae; genus Pogona; species Pogona vitticeps. Next base: position 186,379,278 of record NC_135784.1, read on the forward strand.
TGTATTCAGAATATGAGCAAAAACAAAGCCAGGGAGAGTAACAGACCTGCAGGTCAAAAGGGAAAGTACTACAGAAAGTTCCCCAAGAGATGAGTGCCCCAGCCTCTCTACGGGAGCTTGGAGGGGTTACTTCGGGAGAGCCATGTTGATCGGGACATTCTTGAAGCTTTAATCCAAACAAAGTCATTTTTGCAGGCTGCTCTTGAGACTCTGAGATTTCTCTGGGGGATTCTGGTTTTTGTTTTGTTTTGTTAATTTCTGTGTGTTTCAAACAAGTAAGAATTGCCCCTATTGCCCTCACTGTTCAGGGACACCTTATCACTTAACTTTGGATCAAAGTAATAACTTTCATATTTGTAGGTGTGGATTTTTTTTTAATGATGAGAGTCTGAACGTTGTTGTTTTCCTTTGTGCATAAAGTCAGTTCTGCAGAGTTGTGTTTCCCTGACTGTAAAGTTCATTCAAAGTTCTGTGCCTGTAAACAAATTATGTAGATGTGGCTTTATCCGCTCTGACAAATGGAGAGATAAACAACTTCCTTTCCTATATTGCTCTTCTTATATTAGCTGCAGAGAACAGGTTTGCCAAGTTCCTCTTGACTTGTCTCAAATGCTGCTTTTGGTGCCTGGAGAAGTTCATCAAGTTCTTGAACAGGAATGCATACATTATGGTAAGGAAATCAACCTTTTCTCGTTCACCTGTAGAACTGAAACAGATTTTTAGATACACCCTCCCCCGGTGATTATTTCCAAGCCATTTGGCTACATCAGCCAGCCTGTGAGGCAAATTTGGCCCATCCATTTGATGAACAGAGCTTTGGGATGAGGCCACAATCCCTCCTTTAACTTTCACCCCCTTAAGGAAGGGGAAGGAGAATTGTCCACCTGGACAATTGTCTTTTTGGCTCCAAGTTAGGCATTGATATAAGATGGCCATGCACAAGCCACACAGGATTATTTTATGGCCCCTAAGCCCCACCTCCCTGGGGAATTGTACCTGCAGGAGATGCTGTTCTTCCCCAAAACAAGGCATGCCCATCACATTGCTTTGTAAAAAAAAAAACCTGTTGTTTCCCTACCTCCCCTGCAATGGAGTTGACCTTCCCATGTGGCCTGCGGTGTCCAGGGCAAGAAGAACTGGCCCCATGCCGGACATCTGAAGCATATGCACCCTTGCTTTACATGGAAGTGGACTGGGACATGTGATCAGAAGCTACTAGTATTACCCTCAAGACCTGACATAATGGCTGTGTTCCTCTTCTGTGATTCAACCCCCAGATTGCCATCTACGGCACCAACTTCTGCACTTCTGCGAGGAATGCCTTTTTACTGCTCATGCGAAACATCATCAGGTGAGAAGCTGGGCAATTATTTGTCATTAGGTTGCTGTTATTCTAGTTTGGAGGCTTTAATATGGGGACACACCGCGTTATTAGGCCGGGGAACAGCTGGATCTTCCCTGGCATTGCGCCCTGAGAGTGAGTTACCTCTGGCTATAATGTTCAGCAACCACCAGTACCCAAGTGTCTCGATGAGAGTCTTGCCCAAAACCCTAGATTGAAGTATCCCTTTGATGCCAAAGGAACAGCTTCCAACCCGTCAGATACCAAGTTTAAAATGCCAGGAAGCCCCTCGGTCAAGAGGGCATGGCCATATCCTCTCTCTGCCTTAGTACTGGAAAAGGCCCAAGCAGCACCCTCTGAAAAAGGATGCAGGAATGTGGCCTGTGGAGTGCCAATTGTGCCATCGTAGCATAAGGAAAACAGGAGGCATCTTGGTTTTGATTGGCCCTCTTTCTTTGTACCGAGAAGGTTCAGCACAGGCATGAATCTGTGTCATGCAAATCTGGTGGTTTCAAGTGAAGCAAATCCATTTGGGCCCCCTGTTTTAAATGAGACATGTTTCGAAGAAGTGTGATTCCTTGAGGGAAGTAGCTAGGGCGAAGCCCAGCATTACAGGTGGGCATGGGGACGAATGTGCAGAGGATGCCAGCGGGGGCAAAAGCCTGTTAGTTCTGCCCAGCAAGTAAGAAGGGCTGGTGCCGCTCAAATGTCCAAGGGCTCGGCCTTTTTGAGGGCATGGCTGGAACATTTTCTGACATACTCCTCCAGCTGTGAGGATATGGGGAAATTACTGTTTCTCTCTCTTTTCAGAGTGGCTGTTCTGGATAAAGTCACCGATTTCCTGCTTTTCCTTGGCAAACTCCTTATTGTAGGAAGTGTTGGTAAGATCTTCATGTTGTTATTACCCTGTTCTCACGTCTGCTTTATTTATAGGTCCTTGTGCTGGCCTCTGTGTTTGGATTTCATCCAATTTAAATTGTTGATCATTTTTTTGGCCGCTTCATCAGTTGAAAGCACCCTCACAGAACACCTAGTAGACACACTTGCATTTGATACCATTGTACCTCTTTCAAAGGATGGATTTGAAGCAGATGTGAAGGGACTAAAGGCAGCCTTTCCCATCCTGGCTATAACACTGCTGCTAGGGCAGCAGGAATTGTAATCCAACTAACTGGGAAGGTACTAAATTTGAGAAGGTTGATCTATACCTTCCATTTTTGTTCATCTTTGACTTTCTTTTCTCACCACACATTCCAGTAATAACATGGGGGTGTGTGACTCAACAGTGTTGGAAATGAGAAGGGGAAGGGAAGTCGGGATCAGATTGAAGGAATGGGTTGGGCCAAGACAGAACTGCTTTGGAGGAGGAGGAATGTAGTGGTTTCAGAAATTTTAACTGGAAGTCAACCAGAAAAGTTTGAAATGACAAATTTTACCTTTCTTCTTTAGGTATACTTGCCTTCTTCTTTTTCACCCAGAGAATAAAAGTGATTCAAGATACAGCACCACCTCTCAACTATTACTGGGTCCCCATTCTGGTTAGTAACTCCTAGTAGCTAAATGTTAAATGTGACTTGTTTATTCTTTCCTTAAGAGTTGCATCCTGCTTTTCCTTGAAGGAGCTTGAGGTGGTGTGCACTGTATTCTCTATTAACCATGTTATTTCGACATCCCTTTCTGAGATAGCCTAAGCTGAGAGTTACAGGGGGGGAAAAAGAAAGATGTCCAAGGTCAACTACTGGGTTGTATGAATTCACTGTTCTATTCTTGCTAACTCAGAGAGGGTGCTATTTGACTACCAGTCCCTGTTCACAATTGCAAGCTAACAAGGCTACAGCACTGAGATAATACATTGTTTTTTGTTGTTTTTTGTTTTGTTTATTGTAGACTGTGATTGTTGGCTCCTATCTCATTGCACATGGATTCTTCAGTGTGTATGCCATGTGTGTTGACACACTCTTTCTCTGCTTTTGTAAGTATCCAGCTGAGGTGACGGTCTTATGAAGTGAGCTTATTTGTCCAACCCATGTGACTAGACTGCAAAGAGTATCTATATGTCAACTCTAGTCAGCTATTTTGTTCCCCGGTGCCTCCTATATCTTCTCTGTTTATTTAAAGGTATGGCCAGTAGGGGCCTCAGAGGACAAGATTCAGACTGGAGAAGGGTGGTCCTGAGTTGGCCCTGCTTTTGCCAAAAAACAGAGCACTAGTTCTGCTTTGTTCCATAGTGGTAGACATGTGAATGTGTTTCAGAACAAGGTCCATACAGTGCATCTCTAAAGACTTACAGTTTTATTGTGGCCATGCCATGATGGGTACCCTGTGTCATTCTTCTCGCACTGGTGAACTTTTCCTAGTAATTTGTTTCCTGGAACACCTGGGCAGATGCAAAAGGGGACAGGGAGCCTACAGTGTCAATAGCTATATATGGAGCAGGGCATTCTGACCAGAGTTGCTTATATTGTAAAATGACTCTCAACCCACTTATTGTGTCATTTCTGCCCCTGTTCTGCTTTCCTAGTGCTCATATGTTGTTCAGTAGTTATACAAGTTTTCATTCCAAAATTCATCAACTGAAGATAAGTGAAATTTTAATCAGTGCATCTGAGAGCCAGGGATACATCTATTTATTTTTTGGCTACTCTCTATTTTGTTATCTTGATACAACAGGAATCACTAAAGATGCATTAATAAAAAGTAGTAATTTACAATGTGCAGACCAACCCTGGTATACTTGCATATTCAGAACGGTTTGAATTCACTGTTGCTTAATCAACCAGTTAATCAAAAACAATTTGCAAGTTATACAAACCTTAACAGAGGTGTTGTTCTGAGGTGTTAAAGGAGGAATGGGCATATTCTAATGCTAACATTCTGCTCCCATGACTCTTATAGCATCTCCTTAAAATAAAATCAACCCAGTGTTGTAAGTCTATTGTGCAAGGGGATGCTGGATGAAGTAGCAAATAGCAAAAGCAAAGTGTGCTGCTTATATACTGCCCCATAGCGCTTAAAGTTCTCTCTGGGCGGTTTACAATTTAATTATTCAGGTTACACATTGCCCTGCCTCTGTGAGCTGGGCACTCAATTTACCAACCTTGGAAGGATAGAAGGCTGAGTCAACCCTGAGCCAGCTACCTGAGCCCAAGATCAAACTCATGTCACGAGCAGAGGTTTTCACTGCAATACTGCATTTTAACCACTGTGCCACAAGTCTTCTTAAACAATGTATAAGAGGTGGTCCTTGGAGGGCCAAGGGGGTTCATGCATCCATTCAGTCTGGACATTCATACCTTCTCTCACATCTCCCCAAGTTAGTTTGTTTATTTATTTATTTATTTATTTATTTATTTATTTATTTATTTATTTATTTATTTATTTATTTATTTATTTATTTATTTATTTATTTATTTATTTATTTATTTATTTATTTATTGGACTTATATACCGCCCCATAGCGCTACAAGCACTCTCCGGGAGGTTTACAATTTAATTATGCATGCTGCACATTGCCCCCCCCCCAGCAAGCTGGGTACTCATTTTACTGACCTCGGAAGGATGGAAGGCTGAGTCAACCTTGAGCCGGCTACCTGGGATTTGAACCCCAGGTCGTGAGCACAGTTTTAGCTGCAGTACAGCATTTTAACCACTGCGCCACGAGGTTGTTCCTACAGTGGGGTCTTGACTTGAGAACTTAATCTGTACTGGAAGGCAGTTCTCAAGTCAAAAAGTTCTCAGGTCAAATCTGCATTTCCCATAGGAATGCATTGAAAACCATTTGATCCGTATCGGCTCTTTTCCGTCCATAGAAACTAATGGGAAGCTGCTATTCTGCCTTCGACCACTAGAGGGGGATATTTTGTTTCTTTTTTTCTTAGGTCAAGAAAGGTTCAGGGAAGGCAGAGAAAATACAGTCCAGGCAGTCTGAAGACTGTCTCCCAATCCACTCTCTAAACACTGGGAGGAGTGAGGAAGCAGACAGGCACCTTTTTCACTGGCCAACAGTTAACTGAAAGTTCAAATTTTGCACTTTCCCTGCCTCCCACGTGGTTTTTTTTCAGTTCGTAACTCAAATCTAAGTATGTAAGTCAAGTCAATATTTTCCTATGAGAGCGGTTCTTAAGTCAAAATGTTCTTAACTCGAGCCGTTCTTAAGTCAAGACCCCACTGTATAAATGTTGGGGGTACTGGAGGAATCCCCTCGTATCCTCTGTTGTTCTTGATACATGCTGTCAAGTTGGAAACGACTTGGAGTGACCGTAACAGGGCTTTCAAGGCAAGTGAGGTATTTTAAGGCGTGGTTTAACAGTTTCACTCCCCCAGTCAGTTTCCATGGCTAAGCAGGGATTTGAACCCTGTTCTCCAGAGTCCTAGTCGATCACCACACGGGGAACCACACTTGTATCCTCTATCGACCAAATATTTTGAAAATGAGTGGGGGGTCAGTGGAGGGGAGAGAAGTGCTAGGAGAACTCTCAAAACATGACCAAAGTGGCCTTCGTGCCATCTGTAGGGCCAAGGGAATCTTTTGGCAAAAGATTATTTTTAAAATGAATTACATTTTTGGAGGAGGTATGAAGATGTTATGGACCACATCGGCACCCTGAGGCCACCCTCCCTGTAAAGGATGTGTTTGAAGCAGCTGTCAAAAGATTAAGCGATATCTTTCTTAGCACGGGGTCCTTTTCCCTTCACCTTGTTGAAGACGAGGTAAAGGTCCTCCTCTCTTCTGCTTTGCTTTCTCGGTGACAGGGAGCTTCCATGTGGGTGAGATATCTTAATATCATGTAATTAAATCAGTGTTTCTCAGATGGCTGGATGTAGCCTCCCGAGGGGGCACGCGCAAGAGATGTCTGGGATAAATGTAAAAGTATTATCAGCTTGGCCGTCAGTGGCTATGTAACTGCAGTTTTCCTTAGCTAAGAGGTGACGTACATTTAGCTTTCTTACAGCATGAGAGTAAGAATTAATTCTTCAAATGATTTTGTAGCCATTAACTTTTTGTTCTTCATGTCTATCATTCATTCATCTAGAAACTCTTTTGCCTCTGCTGTAGTGGCAAGAATACTCTATAATAGCATAAAGGACGTAACTGTCTGATCTGTCTTGTTCTTTTCTGGGTGGAGGAATCTAATTGCAAACTAACTTCAAATTTCCCTCTTTTCTCTTCCCTTTTGCTTTGTACCCCTTTGCCCTTGTCTTTATTTTTGCTTTGCTTTGCTTTGCTTCTCTTCGTCTTCCTTCTATGGCCGCTTTCTCTGTTGCTGTTCTTGGGATTCCAAAAGGTGAAGATCTGGAAAGAAACGATGGATCTCCTGAGCGGCCTTATTACATGTCCCCTGCACTGCGTGAAATCCTGCTGAAAGCAAGCCTAGAATCTTCAAAAAGTGCGGAGAGCCAAGAATAGGGACAAGGGCACCAACTGGGAAGGGCAAACCATGTAGGTCTCCCACTGCCAGCGTTATGTGCACCTGTCTAATCCACAGGAAGGGTCTGTTCCTTCATGGCTCCCTTGAGTGTGGGTGCAGACCTTCTGATCTGGATGTTTTGGGAAACTGTAGACACTTGCAATGGTTACACCGGGCAAGTGGAAGACTGTGGTCTGTTGTAGGCAGCCTCTATTCAGCAGAGATTACTGCACCAGAGAAGGGTAGCTGGCATTTAATGGTGAAAAGTGCCAAGTGTCCCCACCTTTGCGCCATGTAGTGTTTTCTGCTCTCCTCAAGATGTCATCTTGATAGCAAGGTTGGATGTTCAAACAGATTTATAAAAGTAGGAACGACACACATGCATACAGTACAGACAGAATGCTGCAGGCATTTACATATTGTCCACTTCCTAGCTCCTTTTCTCTTTATTAGGCAGAAGTGGGACAGAGGAGTTCTCTCGTCTCTGTGAATTTCAGATGTGATTGCTTTGGGATTCCAAAGAGAAACAGGAGCTGCTGGTGTGGTGTGTTGGTGTGGTTTTGTGGATGTTTGTTTGGGATAAGCTGAGAGGGGTTAAGTGGGAAGCTTTGTGTTGCACAAAATTCTTCTTCAGATCAAAATAAGTTTGTGTTGGTGGGGGGGAGAAATTCTATCTCGAGAAGCAGGCACGGAGGGATTCAGATTTCTGCCCAAGCTGGCCGGTTCAGTGGTTTAGGTAGCTGGCCGTGGAGCCAAAGTTGGGAGTTTGATTTCCCCACTGTGCCTCCTGAAAGAAAAGCCAGTCTATGTAACCATGGGCAAGTAGTGCAGTCCCAGGGTGACCTCAGAAGAAGGGAAAGGTGAAACACTTCTGAGTATTACCTACCTAGAAAACCCAGTAAACTACTACTACTACTACAAGACAGCCTTTGACTGGTATTATATAACAGATACAAGTTTTAACCCAAAAAAAGTATCAGTTAAAAATCAGTGTATTGTTGTTGTTATTGTTATTATCATTATTATAATTATTACTAATCCTAAAGTTCCAGCTTCAACTTTTTGGAACTTTTTCTATACAGACATAACAATTTATGCACCCAGGGGCCATATCTCTCAATAAATTGCAATTTATGAAGCCTATTTATGTTCATTTACACTTTCTTATTTTGATGTAAAGCAGCATTCTGTGCAACTTCGAAGCTAACTATTCTTTTAATGAACTACTCTGAACTTCTGGCATGTCACAGAGTATTGATGCTTACAGAATAATCTGACTGAGATACAGTTACATTTGCTTCTTCATAACTTTTATAAAGCTTGTCTTGATGCAAAGAAAGTTCTCCTGCTAACACTTGTTTAAAGGATGCCTTTACTGTTGTCTGTTAGCTTAGCCTATACTCTGGAACATGTTAATTCCCAGGACAGAGAACTACAGAATTTACATTGATTAATTCTACACTGAATATGAATTGTATGTGCAGGTTGGACACAAACATCTCAGCCTAATTCTGGAGCTGAGCTTTTTGCCTCGGGGGGGGGCTACACAGGCCTTGCAGAGGACCCCCGCCATTTTGTGGTGCCTATTTGCTGCTGCTTCCATTGCCAATGGAAGCATACTGCTAATACTCATCTATGCAGGATGGGAGGGGGAGGCCTTTTTCCTCTTCCCTTTCTGTAAGGGAAGGAGTCACCCAGGCCTGGCAGTTTGCAGGGCAGTGTAATGGAGAAGGACACTTTAGCACCCTTCTGAACCATAGGGAATTCTAATGGCAAAGTGTCATGATGGAGCCTGGCAGGCAAAAAGAAAAGGGAGCCATACTATGGGTCTAATGTATTAGACAATTTTTTTGAGAATGCTTAATATGCTCTGTATTTCGCACTAGGCAATGTTAAAACATCTTGTCTTAGGAAAGTCAGTGCCTTATTAAAGAGATTCCCAGCTGCATGCTGTCTGGGCATCAGAAGGAACATTATCTGAGTAAATTTTGATTACCTTGAACAATTTGAAATAGCAAAAACATTTTATTATCTGTAAACATTTTATTAATCACTTGTTGTCCCACTTATTTTTATTCTTACTTTGGACACAGGTGTCCTGCAGACACGTTGGTCATTCTCAGGATTTCAAATACTGACCCTATTCCATGTGTCCTTGTGTTATCAGGAGACCAGTGGCTCTGCCTAACGATGTCTGTGCTTAATCAAGCCTGACGTTCGAAAATGTTTAAGAAAATCTGAAAGGTTTTGGTTCCCATAACAAGCACACAATTCTTTTCTCCCACTGGTGCTTCTGGCCAAACATGTTTACATGCATTTGCAATCTGTTTATCAGATGAATCTTGAGTGTGAATGTTGTAAGCACTGTGTCGTCTTTCAGACTGCCATCGAACCCTGAAAATCTACACAGGGAAGAATGTGTGGCCATCCTTCACAATCAGTGGTGCTTGCTAGGGCTATAGGCTCTCTAATCTAGCATCACTGGGAGAACACAGGTTTCCATGCCCTCTCTAGACTCTTGTTTCAAACTGCAACTTAAAAACAGAGATCTTTTAAAGAGGGGATGGACAGATGTGCGGATGCCAAGATGGCTAACAAAGAAGCCAGTATCTTTTCTGTCATTCAAATATTTTGGACTATTAGCAGAAAAACATAATGCATGAATAAGTTCAGTATTAAGTAAAATAGGTAAATAATAGCTTGCAGAGTGGAAAAGCAAAGCAAAGCAAAACTACAAATAATTGACTACCATTACCTTTGGTGTTACAGTCAATGTGCATGCACAGAGAGGCTAACTTTGGTTATCTGCCACTTCTCTGCTTTCCTGTGTGAAAAGATCTTCTTCCTTGCCATTTCTGTCAAAATAAAGAGAAACCAGAGAAAAAATGTGATTCAGTGTTACAAAGGTGAAAATGGAACCCTTGATCTTCTCTCAGGCTTTTCTGTTTCCTTAAAGGCAGATGTGAGGAACTGTTAGTCCTTCATCTGTTTTGGACAGGGATGGACAAATTGTGACTTCAGATATTGTTGGATGGCAGCTCCTGATGCCCTTCATTACTTTGCCAGATATCTGATGCTATCTAATAACATCCCAAAAAATCCAAAAACTGCCTGTTCCGTCTCAAGTATTTTGCTAAATTTCCCAAAATCATGTTGTTAAATTAGGAGGAATTCTACTTCCCGTCAATCACTGCTAGCCTGGCCTTGAGTGAAGCTGATGGGAATTGTAGTTTAGTAATATCTGAAAGACCACAGCTGCCCCACCCAGAATTAAATGCAATGCCAGAGGAATGGTGCTATTGAGAATTTACACAGATCTATTTACCATTCATTGTAAGGCTCAAATGACTACCTTGTTCTCATTGCAGCAGTAAAATTTCACTGTAAGAATTTTGGATTTAACCAGGGAAGATGTGATGTTACTACTTAAGATTGTTAATAGCCCAGGTCAGATTTTTCCCTAATACAGTATGTATATCATCATTCGACTTCTGTCATGGCCTTGAATGACCCGATTTGTTACCCCAGACAGAATTAACAAAACTCTCCTTAATTTTTTTTTTTTGTCATGATGACAAACATTTTTTTGTTTTGGAATCATGTAAAGATGGAGCAGTAGGTTCTGAATCCTCCTACTCTGAACCCTGCATCTTGCTGTCAGGGTTTCTAATTGCCTATACTATATACAGTTATGTACTTGGTTCTTGTTGGGATATCTGCCACCTGGTGGTTCGAAGGCATAAGTTTCTCACCCCTTTTTTTTTTGCTTGGGGCGGGATTTGTATCTCTTTGCAGTGGAAGATTTGGAACGTAATGACGGCTCTGCCGAAAAGCCTTACTTCATGTCACCTAACCTGCAAAAGCTCTTGAAGAAGACAAACAAACAACAAACAGATGCATAACTGTCCTCCTTTGCCTGTGCTTCATAGAGAGCATACAAAAGATGTATTGAAAACAAACCAGTCTGAATTTATCACTTCCTTTCTTTAAAGAGCAAGATACGTGGGATTAAAATGTGCCGTTTCTGACCAAGCAATGCTATCCTGCTCATAATTAGCTGTCTGATGTGCTGGCGTAACACTTCTTGTCTACTAATACAGACAGGAGACATTCTGCCAGTTCTGCGCAATCCGCCGAAACAAAAAACGCAATAGCAACTGAACTGATTTAGTTAACTACGTATTCCAAAAACTTCTGTTCTTATAGAGAACCCCTTATTTCAATGTAATTCTTGGCTACTTCAGATGAACACCTTCAAGCAGGAATAGATTATCTCAAGAAGGCTAAAAAATATGCTTCAGATTTCCTAGCAATGTTGCTGAGGACTACACTCCAGAAGGTGTGGGGCTAAGATGACTAATTTGCACATTTAAATGTTTGTTACTTTGCTTTTATATTTTTAATGCAGTGGTTATTTACCTTAAAATTTGCTACATAGTTTTTTGTTAACTGAAAACCTGATTTAACTAAAAAAATCTTTTTAACAACAACAAATCAATCTTGACCCCTCTACTGGCCCTTTTTTTTTTTTTTTGTAAGTTCTTGAGGGACTGGGGGCACCAGAGGTTCAAGGAGCCCTCAAAACATGACATACTCCCCCCCCCCATGTTCTTAAAGGGCACAAGGGGATTTTCTGAGAAAAATTAACTTTCTAAAAATATTTGAGGGGCTTGCAAAAACGGCCCTGAGGGTCACATGTGGCTCACATGCTAAATGTGGCCCATTCCTGCCTTAAAAGTTCAGGTTACTCAAGGAAGAGTTAAAATACAATCTGGTGACTTTACAGAGACTTTATTTTATTTATTTTAAAAAATATATCTAGGTTGTCCTTCCATGCCAGTCAGCATTTGCAGCCTAGTTTTGGTTATGGGTCATTAGTAAAATCTTAGTAAGAAAATATTTTTAGTTATGCACATTTGGGGCTGCTAATGGCAGAAAACTGGGAAATAGCTTAAGTTCTTCAGAGGAGATGAGCCAAATTTGTTATGGCAGCTTTCAGTTGAAGAAATGTCTACATTTTTTTTATTTGGGAAAAAGTTGTGTGTTTGGGAAAAAATTGTAACCAATAAGGGTGAGGTATAAATTAGCTTTGATATGAAACAGAACCTAATATATGCAAGGACATGATAGTAAAAGAAGAAAGCAGGGATAATGTAAAAAGTCCCAAATTAATTGGTTATATACCAATGAGATAATGGCAACTTTCTACAGAGAAAATGATAAAGCCTGCTTTCAGAAGTTTTAACTTTTTTTGCTTTTCTGTATTCTATAGTCTCCTGTACATCCTTGTATCTCAGAAGTATTTTATAACTGAAATATTAAATATTTTGTTTTGTACATATGTTGTTTATTTTTCTTCCGTTTGAGCTTGTATAGTGAAATTTATCAAATGCATTTTTGTTAGAAATTCACCAAAGCATTGCATAGTCATTGTCCCAAATTTAAACTTGGGTAGGATTTCCTTTAAAATACATATATTCCTTTTTCTTAACTGAAATTCTAGTCCACGTATCTGGGAAACAGATTGTTGTAGAAGTACATGCCATAGCCATCCCTCTATCTGGAATCCAAACAAGCAAATTCATATTCCCAGGAAGGAAATCTCTACTTTTGTATTTGTTTGCAGGGTTTTTTGTATGTTTGTAACTGAGTTCTAGACTGACACCCCAATTTATCCCCTCCATTATCCTCACAGATGATGATTCAGATTTAACAGTAACATTTTTATTTAACAACTAGAGTGGTTACTCAACTGGCACTTTCAACAGTTTGCAAACATACATCAAGGAACAAAATTTGTTTGTACTCTCATGGTCTGTTATCAACGAAACACCTTGATGTAACAGCTAGCCACCCCAAAGCTGCTCCCGGTCGGATGGAGGGTGAAGAGGGTTCACACAGACTGTTGCAGCAAGGATGATGTGCCCAATCCCTTTCCATAACTGGCTCCTCCTTCAGAGTAGATTCTTACTTCTCTTCCTTGGGACTTACCTCCTTCTTGGACTCAACTTCTGTTCATTTTCAGTTAGTTACTTGTCCTCAGGTCTTTGTCCTAGCTTCTCTTTTCAACCTTTTTGTTCTCAATTCTTTCTCACCCCAGTAAGGTTTCAAGGAAACTCCCCTTTTCCTCGTCATTTCCACCTCTTCTTTCAATATTCTGAACATAACCCATTTTCCATGCCAAAGATCCTCTAGCTCAACCTTTTCATACTCCGCTTCAACCTTGGTCTCCAACAACCCCCTTCCTTCTATTCTCTCCCCTATTTTACCCTCCCTTCCCCTCCCTCCAGTCTTTTCTAATTCTTTCTCCTCTCCTCCCATTGGTCCTTCCCTCTTCCAACTTCCTGGCTCTCAGTGTCTTCCTTGCTCCAGGGCTTTGGGCCCCTGGTGGGAAGTCTATTCCCCAGTCATATAGCCTAACGTCAATGGCTGAGCTGGACGTTTCATATCCTTATGTGATGGGGAAGAGGAGGGCAGCTCACTCAAGGGAAGGCAGTCTTACCACCTTACTGACAATGACATTTGTTTGACGTTTTTAAATATCTGTATACTCAATGTTGCTAGCTTTAATATTTTATTGTCTTTTAGTTATGTAAGCTGCCTTGGGTTCTTTGAAGGAAAAAGAGTAAAAATAATTTAAATAATACTTTGCATGGGGATATCCTTATGAAGAGAGAAAAAAGAGAATTAAAATATATCCCACCTTCTCCTAAAAAGGACTACATGTGGTGTACAGGGTTAAAAACAATATTAAAAGCTAAAAACAATAAATTATAACAATTTTTTAAAAAAAGAATTGACAAATATAAAATAGTAGATAAAACATTACTTTAGAAACACATTAAAAGCAACAAAAATCCCTTTTTAAACAGCCAGCGAGTCACTAAAGCCTGCCTGAAGAGAAAGGACTTTGCCCACTTGCAGAAGGTCAGCAAAGATGGGGCCAACTTGGCTCTTATGGGAGGGAGTTCCAGAGTCTGGGAGCAGCAACAGAGAATGGCTCTCCCCTGTCCTCACCAAACACTCTTGTGAAGGGGATGAGACTGAGAGAAAGGCCCCCTCCAATGATCTTAATTTCTTGGCAGGCTCCTAAAGGGAGATGCAGTCTGTGAGATAGCTTGGACCCAAGCTGTTTAGGGCTGGCTTTATAGCTTAAAAGCAGTACTTTGAATTGTGCCCAGAAATCTAGCTGCAGCTTTCTGGACCTGCCAAAGTTTCTGAACATTTTCCAAAGGTTGCCCGCATGGACGGGCAACCTTTCTCAGCAACCCTCAAAAAAGATGTTCATCCCTTAGAAGCACAAATGGCTAACTTTTCTGCCTTTAACTGGGGTGCTCCCAGATATGAAGATTACTGTATATTACCATTGTGACTTGTGTGGAGATACTGAGAAATTGTCCCAATGTAGAATGTTGTTGATAATCACCATGATTATTACTTAAACTGAAGTTCTCTGGATTAACATCCTTTCAAAAAACTAATAGGGAAGACAATATATATCAGTTGACTTTATTAAAGTTACACTATAGTTGCACGTCCCCTTCATGGATTGCTGCCTTGTCTTGGCGAAGGGGCTTCAGAAATTCAGAGAAGCTATGGGCTATGCCGTGCAGGGACACCCAAGACAGACAGGTCATAGTGGAGAATTCTGACCAAACTTAATCCACCTGGAGTAGGAATTGGCAATGCCACTCCAGTATCTTTGCCAAGAAAACTCTGGACAGAAACAAAATGCTAAAAGATATGATGCTGGAAGATGAGCCCCTCAGGTTGGAAGGCGTCCAACATGCTACTGAGGAAGAACGGAGGACGAGTACAAGTAGCTCCAGAGCTAATGAAGTGCTTGGGCCAAAGCCGAAAGGACGCTCATCTGCTGACGTGCCTGGAAGTGAAAGGAAAATCTGATGCTGCAAAGAAAAATACTGCATAGGAACCTGAAATATAAGCTCTATGAATCTTGGCAAGCTGGATGTGGTCAAATAGGAGATGGGCATCTATTGAAAATCTTAAAAGATGACACTGTTAAGGTGCTACATCAATGCCAGCAAGTTTGGAAAACCCAACAGTGGCCAGAGGATTGGAAAAGATCAGTCTACATCCCAATCCCAAAGAAGGGCAGTGCCAAAGAATGCTCCAACTACTGTACGATTGCACTCATTTCACACGCTAACAAGGTTATGCTCAAAATCCTACAAGGTAGGCTTCAGCAGTATGTGGACCAAGAACCCCCAGAAGTACAAGCTGGATTTCGAAGGAGCAGAGGAACTAGAGAGCAAATAGCTAATATGCTTCGTTGACTATGCAAAAGCCTTTGACTGTGTGGACAGCAAACTATGGCAAGTTCTTAAAGAAATGGGAGTGCCTGACCATCGTATCTCCTGAGAAATCTATATGTGGGATAGGAAGCAACAGTTAGAACTGGATATGGAACAACTGATTGGTTCAACATTGGGAAAGGAGCATGACAAGGTTGTATATTGTCCCCCTGCTTATTTAACTTATATGTAGAATACATCATGCGAAAGGCAGGACTGGATGAATCGCAAGCTGGAATTCAGATTGCTGGAAGAAATATCAACAACTTCCGATATGCAGATGATACCACTCTGATGGCAGAAAGTGAGGAGGAATTAAGGAACCTCTTAATGAGGGTGAAAGAGGAGTGCAAAAAATGGTCTGAAGCTCAACATCAAAAAAACTAAGATCATGGCCACTGGTCTCATCACCTCATGGCAAACAGAAGGGGAAGATATGGAGGCAGTGACATTTTACTTTCCTGGGCTCCATGATGGTGACAGAAGCCACAAAATTAAAAGATGCCTGCTTCTTGGGAGGAAAGTGATGACAAATCGAGACATCACCTTGCCAACAAAAGTCCGCATAGTCAAAGCTATGGTTTTTCCAGTAGTGATGTATGGAAGTGAGAGCTGGACCATAAAGAAGACCGACTGCCGAAAAATTGCTGCTGGAAGAGACTCTTGAGAGTCCCCTGGACTGCAAAGAGAATAAACCTATCCATTCTGAAGGAAATCAACCCTGAGTGCTCACTGGAAGGACAGATCCTGAAGCGGAGGCTCCAATACTTTGGCCATCTCGTGAGAAGAGAAGACTCCCAGGAAAAGACCCTAATGTTGGGAAAGTGTGAGGGCAATTGGAGAAGGGGACAACAGAGGATGAGATGGTTGGATAGTGTAATCAAAGCTAGCAACACGAATTTGACCCAACTCCGGGAGGCAGTGGAAGACAGGAGGGCCTGGTGTGCTCTGGTCCATGGGGTCACGAAGAGTCGGACACGACTAAACGACTAAAGAACGACAAAAATAATTGCATATGGATGTTCAGAAACTAGAGAGTATTTCTTTTTGTTTGACTCTTTTACCTGTCTTCAGCATTAAAACTTCATATTATGAATACAGTAGATATCAGTCAGATGGCCCTGTGTTATCTCCCCTACACTCAGTACAGCTTGCTGAGAAACTGCCTGTGGGTTTGCCAAAGCCATCTGGCGGCCACTGTGGAAAACTGAGTCTAGGACTAGATAAGATTTCAGTCTGATTCAGAGAGCTCATCTTATGGTCTTCAGTACTGTACAATCAAAAGAGTACTTATTATACCAAAATATGTCTCAGAAGTTCAATGGCTTACTGCCTATCAGGCAAAATAAAAGAAAAATAAAGAAGACGAAACCATTATGGCGCCTTAAAGACTAACTTGTGTTTCAATGTGAGCTTTTGACAACTCCACTTCCATCCAATTTCTCTATATTTTTACTCCGTTTTATTAATCTGCTTTTTGTAAATTACATTTTTTTAAGGCAGTGATACCATGCATAGGCACATAATTTTTTAAAATTTTTATACAAGTCCAAAGTCACAATAATTTAAAAGCATAGTGAAACAAAAGTACATGGGGGAAAAAAAGAAAGAAAATAAATTAGACGTATTTCAACGAATGTTGCGTTCAAAATTACCACGATATAAAACAGAATATATCTAAAATGGGACTTCTGCCCATTGATGACCAGGGTGGCACGCTCCCGGGTAGTTTTCCTGTTGGATTGGTGCCTGCCCTCGCTGCGGGTTCGTTCCGCGTCTGTACCAGGAATTGCAACAGGAAACAACCAGAAGACAAACACGGCCGGGCTGCGGCGCTGCCACCAGTAGCGGGCCAGAGATGCCGGGCTTGTCTTCGAACAATGTGGCCCTTAAGGACTACCAAACTTATCGTCAGCATACAACACTCCTGTGGACGAGAGATGGAAGTGCTGGACGAAGATCAGCTACACTCAATAAAGTACACGTGATTCGGAAGCGAGGCGAGCCTTGCAAACAGACCTGAGACGCGGCGTCCAGAAAGGACTGACCGACCATTCTGTTAATACTGGCCACTTCATAACAGCGTTGCTAGCAGGGGCAAAACCCCCAGTACTAGATAAGTCGATACCTCCTGTACAGCAGCGCTTGAAACCCCATAAGCCTTTGCATTTTAACTTCTCACCTCTTTTTCATTGAGTCTGCGGGTTATTCAGATACGATAGTCTGAAGTGCGCAATTTAGGAATCGTACAAAAAGTCCGATACGAACACTTGGGGACAAGAGATGTGAAGTTAGGAGCGAAGTGAAGAGGGTCGAGAAGTGACGAGATTTTACTGCTCCCGTGCCAGTACGTTGCCCTGGGAGTAAGCGTCCCTGACTAAAACAGAATCTGTTTCCAAGGGAACGTGAGCAGGAGGGCTCCCGGCGCCTCTCGCCCGCTGCAAACTCACTCTAGCCTCGTTACCTTCCACACAGAAGCAATTATTACCTCTCCTGTAATCATTTTTCTCCGACCTAAACTGATAGTTCCCAATGAGGGGGGAAAAATTTTGAGCGGCCACCCAAAGAAAACACACACACACACCCGGGGGCCAGGAGCTGCGACGGCAACACGTTTGAAGCGCCGGCCCGCCTTCCCGATGGCATCCGCGCAGCGACTCAGAAGGAAAAACAAGATGGCGGCCGGAGCAAGGGCGGGGAGAAGATACGCACTCTTTCAATCCGCCGGCGCGCGAGACGTTCAGCCCGCACCTCCTCTCTCGTTGCTGATTGGAAGAAACGACCAGCCGTGGACCACGTGGTCCGGCGCCCTTCCTTTCTCGTTCGTGCCGCCCCTCCCCCCCACGCTGCAGTTAGAGCTCGACCAGGCGGGCGCGGGTGCCGGTTCTGCGCGGGAATCCGAGGTTCGAGTGGCTTCATCCGGCACCAGTTCGTGTGGGGGGGGGGATTGTGGGTAACAAGTCGTCGTCGACGGGCTCAGCCCGCTCGGTGAACAAGGAGCCCCGTGCGGGCGAAGGAATCACGAGAGACAAGGCCGCTTCTCAAACGACAGCGCCGAGAGAGGTTAGCCGTTTCGTGAGGGAGACGGGGGGGAGGAGGGGGAAGGAGCGCTTTTGCTAGAGGCGAAGAAGCGTCGTTTCCGTCGGCTCCTCCGTCTCCCGCGCGCTCCATTGTGTGGAGGAGACAAAATGGCGGCGGCTGGGCCTGCGGGCGGGGGGGGGAGGAGAAGGAAAGAAGAGAACGGTAATGGCGCGCGGGCAGCTCGACGGAAAACGGGCGGTGGGTAGAGGGGAGGGGAAGGTGTCCGCGTTCCTGCGGTCTGTTTCCTTTCCTGGTCCCAGCCCCATTGGGGTGCTTGCGGTTCACGTGGCTGGAGGAGGGATGCTCCCGCCTGTGCTCTTCCCGGTACTCGGAGAAGGTTGCCTTTCTATTCGCTGGCCTGCCTTCGCGGCCGGTCTCCTTTTGAGGGGAAGCGGATGTTGGGTTTGGGGATTTTTGATGTCTTCCTCATGGCACTTTCCGACCTTCGATCGGCCTTCTAGGCTCCTCCTTTGTTTCGCTCTCGATTTCGGCCTTTCCTTTCTCTCCCCCGTTACTTAATTTTCTTTCTCCCCCCCCCCTCGCCATGCCTAGCAGGGTTTTAAAAAAAAACTTACCCCATCACCAGAAATTATTGTGTAATCCTTATGTGTTCCTTCTTTCTGTTGGTAACTAAGCTTTCCCAGGCAGTTTCTGGGGCCCGGCGCCCCTTACACGTGGTTTAAAATGCAGCATGGGTTGGTACATTTCTCTTGTGAGGAAACTCGTGGCAAGTTTGTGCGCTGTTACTTTCCTGCAGATACGAAACTGCTCAAGAGTCCATCAACTCTTCCCTCTCTTGCAGTTGGTAGCCTTTTATTAAGCAGAATGCATAGTAAAAGTGTATTCCGATGAGCAGAGGTTCTTTCTCTAGCCCATTGGTTGGGAATTACCGGTAATCTTATAAGTTTTTTTTAATGCAGACTTATTGATATATGCACTTACTACTTATATAAAATGATACTATATAGAATTACAAAAATTTATGACTTTGCTTTTGTGTAGAGCAGTGGTTCCCAGCCTTGAGTCTCCAGATGTTATTGGACTAAAATTCCCAGAAGCTTCTACCACTAGCTATACTGGCCAGGATTTCTGGGAGCTGTAGTTCAAAAACATCTGGGGACCACTGGAGTTAGAGGGACTTTGACTTGGAATCTCATTCTGTAGGTACCATGCTAAAGTCAAGTTCCTTCCCAACCAGTTTTACAGAAGAAACTTCTAAGTTAGGGATTCTCAACTAATTATCATGTCTCTGGTATGATTATGTTGTTTTTGCTGTTATCTGCACCCTGGGATTCCTTTACCTGCCAACCATTTTACTGAACAAAGCATCAAAGGAAAAAACTGAATATGTATCAAACAGGGATCTTAAATCATTAATAAGTGTGAAATGCCACATTAACTCTTAGTTTGCAGTTTGTATTTGCTAACCAACAACCCTCTATCTTTGGATCATGTATAATTTTTTGCCATGTAGTCCCACTCTTATGTCCAAGAAGGTGAACTTGATCCATGAAAACTCTTACTAAAATATAGCAGTTAATCATTATGATGCCACAAAGTTTTTGTCTTGTTTTATTTTATTTTCGTTTTTTTGTCTGGTATGTTTTACAGTGGCACTGTGGGAGGAAGTGGTATTGTTGAATAACTTAAATATTCTGTAGGGCATAAAATGGCACCAAGTCAAAGAGTTAGTGGTTGAATTGAATAATTACAATAAATTATGTAATTATAAAATGTAATTATATACTGTATGTAATGATTTCTAATGTTAGAAATTGTTATGGAATAGTACATGAACTAGATGTGCTGGACAAAGTACTGTATAGCATAATGCATTGAGCAATTAAAGCTAAGCTATAAACTAGTATTTTTGTACTAAGAAAAACACAGTTATGAAAATGAAATATTCCTTCCCTCAAAAAGAAAAAATGTAGTTCAACGAGAAAACAATAGTAAAGAAGCAAAGGGAACATAAAATCAGGCCCACCAAACAATTTTTGGGGATGGCTAGTGAATGTAGGCTTTTACTGTCATTGGACAGCTTCGCAACCTTAACTAGTTTAATAAAATGCAGAACAATTTAATTTAATGACTTAAAGTTGACTTTTTTATGTCCTTGGTTTTATACTTGAATATAAGACAAGCTGTACCTGGCTGTCTTGTACTGTTTAATTTATGAGATGATTAAGATTGTGACTGTGGATTGTTGCAGCCATAGCTCTTGTTGCTTCAACAGCACCAGTGCAAGAACATTACCACTACTATATTCTATTGCTCTACCACTCCACTCAGTCTCTACCAAGCAAAGCAGTATATTCTCAAGCTAATAGGGTGGATAAAAGTCATTGGTTTTTTAAAAAGCAAACTTATTTAAATCATTATTTAAATGTTAAAAATGTATATTTTTTTTGTTTTAAATCATCCAAAAATGTCTGGTTCGTAAAATTTAACTTGTGGTGTAAATCAAATCCACTCTGGTGCAGGCAACTCTAAGTTAAATTGTATTATAGATATGTGGCTCTGATATTCAAAGTTAGCTAAAATATTAGACACAGTTAACTTTTATACTATACAGTATATATATATTAGTCCTCTTTTTAATATTTACATACACAAGTATACTACATTAATTTCTGGTTGTGCTTCAGTTAAGTTATTTTAAAAAATGTATCAAAATTGCTTCACTAGAAGTGGACCAAAGCAGGTAGCGCTTCTGATTTCATGGTTTCCATATATTTCATTTGTAACCAGCACATATAAAAATAATACAGAATTACAGCATGGTCATACATGCTGGGCAATCTCAGATGGCTGGTCCTGCATAGTGAATGGACTTCCACCTTGGTTTGTATATCATTATGTTTGAACTGCGAACTCTGGCTTACCCAGGGAGCGACAGGGTTTCTGGTTCATATACACAATTCACAGCTCATCAGTGGAAAGACTTATGAGTTGGTCAGCTGAAGGAGATTTTTATTTATTTATTTATATGCCACCTATCTGGTCTTGTGGGGGGCTTCCAAATACATACAGTGGGGTCGTGACTTGAGAACTTAATCCGTATTGGAAGGTGGTTCTCAAGTCAAAAAGTCTGTAAGTTAAGTCTCCATTGACCTACAGTGCATTGAAAACCGATTAATCCCGTAACAGGCCGTTTTTGTTCCATTTTGGTTTTTTTCTGGTCTGTAAGTCAATTCTCAGGCTGCAAGTCAAACCTAAATTTTGCGGCCAGAGAAGTCTGTAACTCAAAAAGTCTGTAAGTCAAGCTGTCTGTAAGTCAAGGGTCCACTGTACATAAAATGACATGTAAATATAAATTTACATTATATAAGGCAGTATATAGTGTAGTGCATTGCTAGTGCATGCTGCTTGAATGTCATAATGCAGAATTCTCATGGAACTCTGATATTATTACATCTGATTCCGAATAGTGACATGGGTAAGGAATAAGCATATTTCATATCTCTGGATGAATAATCTAGCATTATGTGATACAAAAGTTCATTTCTTAATTTTCTGAAAATGTATACAATGTGTAATTGTATTTTAATGTTATAAACATACTTTTTCCTATTATATGTATGTACTTGAAAACTATGAAACTAAAGGAGTTTCTCTTGTAGCGTAGATGCTTAATATTGTGCTATGTTATTGCAGATCTAGATAATGTTGTAATACATATTGGTAACTTTTTATCTTCAGAATACTAGAAATAGAAGTACCAGCAGAACTTGGAAGAAGGAAATTTTTTGAATCAGCCACGATTTCGAAGCAAAAATGGTAAGAATTTGCCATTTGGAAGTCAAAACCAATATCACTTATTGGTCATTAATTTTTTGATTTTACTTTCAGCGACCAATGCGTATTTTTGTGAATGATGACCGCCATGTCATGGCAAAACATTCTGCTGTTTATCCGACCCAAGAAGAACTGACAGCAGTTCAGAACATGGTCTCTCATACTGAACGTGCGCTGAAAGCTGTGTCTGACTGGATTAATGAGCAAGAAAAAGGCAGCGGTGAGCAACAGCCAGAACCTGAGACCATGGAGACAGTAGTTGAAGAAGAAAACAAAGAAGGAAGGTAAGTAATGTGGTAGATTATCTGTTTTCATTCATGTTGAAAAGTTATTCGCTTAACCAAGTTTCTAAGTACTGGAGACCAAAGGTGACTATTGCAATCCACTACCAATTCATTGGAAGGCATAACGTTCTGTCTCGTCCTCTTCTTCTGTTTGTGTCTCTGAAGGTGCCTCTGGTTGTAATAGTGAAGGAGAGGTAAAGCCTGGCTGTGGTGCTGCTGCCCACTGTTCTGGTTATTTAATTTAGCAAAATAGGATATTCATGAATGTTCCACAGCATTCCATCAATGCATGCAATAGTTTCTAGGGATTTGCACAGAATCCCATATTGCCTAGATCTATTCATGTCACAAGAACATGCTGGATTAGACTGAAGGCCTGACTAGTCCAGAATTCTCTTCAGATCATGCAATAGCTAACCAGTTGTCTGTTGGAATCTCACTAGTAGGACATAACTAATCAAACAAACAAACAAATAAGGCAAGAGCAAGCTCTTTATCCAATCTTACATTCTCCATCATCTGATAAATTGAGACATGCATATCATACTGGAGGGGATGCTTGGCTCCCTTGACCAGTAAGCTACTGATATTCCTGAATTCCATGCCTGCTTAAAGTAAGTCCTGCTAAGTTCAGTGCAGTTTATTTTTCAGTAATTGGTTATGGGATTGCAGCCTAAGATTGTTAGTGTAATTGGCAAGGTGTAGGTATATGTAATTAATATTACAGTGGTGCCCCGCTTGACGATGAAATCGCTTTACGATGAGTTTTTTGCGATTGCAAAACAATGGTTCCAATGGGGTTTTTTCGCTTGACGTTGATTAGGAGCCTGCTTCGCGAACCGTTTGTTCGCAAAACAACTATTTTTCTGGTTCCGCAAAATGGCTTCCCTCCCTTCGCAAAATGGCTGCCTTCTGGACCCCTGCTTCAGAAGACAGCAATTTTAAACAGCTGATCGGTGATTCTCTATGGGCAATCTTCGCTGGACGATGAGGTATTTCCCCATTGGAACGCATTAGCCGGGTTTTCAATGCATTCCAATGGTGTTTTTTTTTCACTTGATGACAATTTCACTTAACAACAGCGATTTTCCTGGAATGGATTATTGTCGTCAAGTGGAGCACCACTGTACTGTAGTTAAAAGCATGAATTATGAGATTAAATTTTTATTCAGCATTCTCATAGCGTACACTGTTTGTTCAAGTCAAGAATAGAGTGTCAGGAATAGTATGACCACAACATCTATAAACAGTTAAGAATACATGCAGTACTTCTTGATGAGGCAGCTTTCTTATTCTATGTAGGGAGTGAGCCTAGAATCTCTTCCAATAATGGTAGTATTATAAACTTAATGTTTTTCAGGAAATTTAGCGGAGTGGTGACGGTGATGGTAGAAATCTAGTGTTCTAAGTGGATGGGGTGTGATCTAGTATAATTAAATTTTATGTTTGGAACTAAAAAGTATTTATAGTTAATTTTATCTGCTACATTTATATTACTAACTGATGCTGGAAAATAATGGCTGAAATCCAATAGTGTAAATTTATGTCATGTAAATCTAATGATGTCATCATCCATGGCTGTATTTTGGTAATTAAAACTTTCCTCCTCCCCCCTCCAAAGTTTTTAGGATCCCTTTGGTCCTGGGGAAGCCTTTGGCAACAGCAGGATGTGAGAGAGTCTTAAATATTTGAAAATGCCACAGGTCCTGCCGTAGTGACTGGTGATGGTGAATTTTAGACATTTAAGACTTGCAGTCCCTAAAGTCTTCCTCAGGATCAAATGGAATTCTGAGCGAGCCTAGAAACCTTCTGGAGGCGGAAAGGAAACTTCTAATTGCCAAAGTATGGTGGTGGTTGAGACCATCATCAGATTCATTGCAATCTAACTTTACATTACTGGATTTCAGCCTATATCTCGTTAGAAATGAAAATTCCTGGGACAGTAAGTAGGACAAGGATAAATATGGTGTAATTATTGTAACAGTGATTAAGATAATTAGCGGCAAATTAGGAAGTCCTGGACAGGAACTTACAGTGGACCCTCTACTTATTTATTTATTTATTAAATATATACCCCGCCCCTCTAGACCATGTCTGCTTGGGGCGGCTTACAACATAAAATAGGACAATATAAAATATAAATAATCATAAAATACTTACAGAATTAATCTGTATTGGACCAGTGGCTGCAGGTCGAAAAGTCTGTAGGTGGAGTCTCCATTGACCTACAATGCATTAAAAACCGATTAATCCGTAACTGGCTGTTTTTGTTCCATTTTGGGTTTTTTCTGGTCTGTAGGTTGAGTCTCCGGTTGCAAGTCGAACCTAAATTTTGCGGCCGGAGAAGTCTGTAACTCGAGCTGTCTGTAAGCCGAGGGTCCACTGTATTGTATAGCCTATGAAGATACTTCCTCTCATCCTCAGCTTCCCCCTCTCTAATATGGGGCATTGTAATCTTGATTTGCAATACATGATTCTTATTATAGCTAGCTTGTATATGTGAATTACTTTGGGAAATTAAACCAGTTCTACTAGTGTCAAATATTGTAAATGTTCCACAGTTGCGAATTAGAACTGTAAAATAATTGAAAATACTGACAGTGGTTTGGAACAGAATACTGGAGCTTTGAGAACAGTTGAGATGTATGAAATTTCACTTGTTTTGCAATGTGAAATCTATTATATACTACATAAAAGTGTCCTCTCTGTCTATTTATTAACTTTAAAAGCAGAAACTCTTTATTCAAACAAGGGATGGAAAGATTGCTTGCAGATTTTGTCATTGTTTTAAATGTATGCTATCTTTACAAAATAGCTCTACCAGGAATTTTAAAGCTCTGAAGTTCTTCACCTCCAGCTGAGAGTGAGGCAAAGAGCTTAATTTTTTTTCCTTTTCATTTAAGGTCTCTGTAATTGGTGTAAAATATCTTTAGTGTCTTTTACTTCGGAGTAGCAAAGCACGCAAACCACAGAAAGTCTGGCTGATAAGAAATGTGCTATTAGTCCATTTAGCGCTTCCAATCTTTAAATGAAGGAGCAGGCTTATTAGTTTTGTACATTTTGTGAATCGTACAGTATTGTGCAAAATAGGCATTCTGCACAATACGTATTTCTTGCAAAATTGGCAGTGTTACTAAAAGCCCAGAAAATTCCTTATCAGCTGGTTTGGTAAGGAAAAGAATGTTCTAGTTCTACAATGACACAAGAAGCAAGGATTTAGTGACACAACAAACATAGTGGCCAAAATCCTGCTGCATAAGTTACATCTGCCTAATGGTGATGATATCATTGCTACCAGAAGATTTTTGGTAGTTAATTAGTTCCTCCGTCTGTCCTAAGAATCACAGAATGAAACTGATTACACCTGAGCTGGATAAGCTATAGGACAGGAGTAGGAACTCTGATGGAGGCACTGTTTTCCAGCAGGATTTGGCCACTGTATTGGAGGTGGAACCGCATTTTAAT
This sequence comes from Pogona vitticeps, assembly GCF_051106095.1. Taxonomy (NCBI): domain Eukaryota; kingdom Metazoa; phylum Chordata; class Lepidosauria; order Squamata; family Agamidae; genus Pogona; species Pogona vitticeps. The sequence continues at coordinate 186,404,971 of NC_135784.1, forward strand.
GTAACTAGTCATAGTCTCTTGCCAGTTTGGGGGGAAATACTGCCAAACTGCTGAACAGGTCCATGTTGGACTAGCTTTAAACTTGTTCAGGTATGTGTACAACCTGTTGAAAATTCAGTATTGCCAATATAGCAACCACAATGGCTGCTCTCATATTTCTGTTCACTTTAAGAAGGACTGGTACTTATTAGAGAGAATAATGGGTCTTTGTATTTGTCATTGTGCAGTGGTGCAGAATACTTGTATTTTCTTGTCACGAGCCATGAATGGTGGGTGATGACTAGCACGAAGACAGCTGACTTAGCTGGTCTAAGGCACCTCTGAAAAAAGTTTCAAGCCAGTTTTCCTTAATCTGCTATGAGCAGATGTAGTTTGCTTACTGTGCTCTGTATTGTACAATAGCCAGTAATCAGTTAAGGGGAGGATTTCTATGACATTTCACACTTTCTCTGCAAACCATACTCAAAACCATAAGCAAGTTTAAATATGTTATGTTTATGAGTAATTTGGCCTTTCTCACCAGATTAATAAACATATCCAAATACAATTACAGTATAAGTTCAAACATAGGCTGCAGGAAAAATATGACATGTCATAGAAATCCTCCTCCCAGATCAGTAATTGGAAATAGGTGTGTTTGTGTATTTTCCCCAGGATTACCTGTAACCAGAATTCTGCAGTTATTGATGGAACTTTATAATTGCCCAAAGTTTGCGATCCCCATTGAATGTGTTCCTCCCTTGACAGGAATGGATACAGTCTTGTGGAGGGCTCTTTGAGTGTTAAAGGACTGGGGAAAGGTCCCTGTGATAAGCCTTGGAATGGCGCAGAAAGTAGTGTGACACTGCCTTTCTCCAGAGTTTCGAGGACACTCAGTTTCCTAGATGTTATACTGATTGAAAAAGAGTCAACATTAAAATTTTATTTGGTGTTTAGCCTTAGACATCTGTTTCTTGCTGTTTCTTTGAGAAATAGAAAATGTGTATGTGAAGGGTGATTTTTTTTAAATTAAAATATTTTTACCCTGCCTTTCTCTTAAAAAAGGACCACAATATTTGAAAGCTAACACAATAAGTTATACAGATACAAAAAGAAGGCAGTAATCAGATGCAATACATATTCTAATTGTTTATACCACCCCAATGTTATCTTCTATCCTGAAACTTTGATTTTTAAAAAAATCTTAATACATTAAAGGAAAAATTAATCTCTTCAAGGATATTCCTCTTGATCAGTACACATTTTGTTCAACTTTTCACAGTGAGCAGAAAACTGCAGAGAATTTGACTAGGACACTTCGTGGAGTGATGCGGGTTGGTCTTGTAGCAAAGGGACTCTTGCTCAAGGGAGACCTGGACCTTGAATTGGTTCTTTTATGCAAGGAAAAGCCCACTGTTGGTCTTTTGGAAAAAGTAGCAGACAATCTCGGCACACAGCTTGCTGTGAGTATGAAAAGCAATTGTTGTCAAGCTTATGTGATGGCAGTTATAGATAATTTTTTTTTACTTCATATAACTTTCCAACTGTAGTCCTGATTTACTGAGTTGAGGTGTTCCATGCCAGTGATTAGATGGAATGCATGCTTTTGTGCCTACAGAGCTGGTCCAATTTAAAATGCCACATGAAATGGTTAGACCGCATGATACATCCTTAACAGGCTTTATTTGAGTGTTAAAAATGCTGATGCTGTGATGATACTTAAGGAAGGAGTGCCTGACCCTGGCCCAGATTTCCTAGGGTTCATACATCTGTATAGCAGGAACCTCTGCTTTTCAGACCTGGCACTGTGTGAACAACATAACAAAGGGAATCAAGGTGGGCACTCTCCTTTAAATATACTTGTTATGGTCATATTTATAACAGTTAAATAGGTTGCAAATGTGTATGTTACAAACCAGTAAGGTGTCTTGTATTCAAAGCATCCCACGTGTAGGATAATTGGCAGGCTCACAGTTCTGTAGTACTGGATCTGCTACATACAGTCATGGCCAAAAATATTGGCACCCTTGCGATTCTGTCAGATAATGCAGCCCTTCTCTCAGAAAATTGTTACAGTTGCAAATGTTTTGGTACTCACATGTTCATTTCTTTGGTTTGCGTTGGAACAACACACACAAACAAGTCGAATCTGATCCAATCCCACACAGAAACCTAAAAATGCACTGGCCAAAATTATTGGCACCCTTAACTTCATATTTGGTAGCACCCCCTTTGGAAAAAATAACGGAAATCAATTGCTTCCTGTTACCATGAATGTGTTTCTTCCACCTCTCTACTGGAATTTTGGACCACTCTTCTTTTGCAAACTGCTCGAGGGCCTTCAGATTTGAAGGATGCCTTCTCCCAATTGCTCTTTTGAGATCTCTGCACAAGTGTTCTGTGGGATTCAGATGTGGACTCATTGCTGGCCATTTCAGAACTCTCCAGCACTTCGTTTGTAACAATTTCTGAGTGCTTTTTGAAGTGTGGTTTGGGTCATTATTTTGCTGGAGGATCTCTGGTGGAGACACAGCTTTCTGACACTGGCCACTATGTTGTGCCCCCAAATTCTTTGGTAATCGTCAGATTTCATGATACTGTTCACACAGTCAAGGCATCCAGTGCCAGAAGCAGCAAAGGAACCCCAAAACATCTTTGAACCTCCACCATGTTTAACTGTAGGGACTGTGTTCTTTTCTTGGAATGCCTCATTTCTTTTTCTGTAAACAGTGCCATGACATCCTTTACCAAAAAGCTCTACTTTTGTCTCATCTGTCCACAGTACGTTCTCCCAGAAGGATAGTGGCTTTGTCACATAGGTTTCAGCATACTCCAGTCTTGCTTTTTTATGCCTTTGTGTCAGCAGTGGTGTCCTCCTGGGTCTCCTACCATAGCATCTCTTTTCAGTGCGAGCTGACATTGTTGTACCCTGTATCTGCAGATCAGCTTGAATTTATTTAGAAGTTAATCTGTGTTCGGTATCCACCATTCGAACAACACTTCGTTGTAATTTTTCAGTAATTTTGCTCTTCTGTCGACATCCAGGGAGTGCCATGGGCTGTAAACCTCTTAATGATATTGCACACAGGAACCTTAAGATCTTTGGAGATGGACTTTGACAGTCTTTGAAATTGTCAATGTTTTCCCACAATTTTTCTCTCAGATCCAGAAACAACTCTTTACACTTCATTGTGTGACGCACAACACAAAGGTTGAGTGAATTTTTCTCCATCTTAACTGATTGCAAGTGTGATTACTATATTGGCGCTGCGGATTAAACCTCTTGAAGCCTCTGTGCTGTAAGGTCAAAAGACTTGCAGTCGTAAGATCGAACCCACATCATGGAGTGAGCCCCCGTTGCTTGTCCCAGGTCCTGCCAACCTAGCGGTTCGAAAACATGCAAAATGCAAAAAATGCGAGTAGATAAATAGGTACCACATCAGTGGGAAGGTAAACGGCGTTCTGTGTCTAGTCATGCTAGCCACGTGACCATGGAGGATTGTCTGTGGACAAACGCTAGCTCTATGGGTTGGAAACGGAGATGAGCACCGCTGCCTAGAGTTGGGCACAACTGGACAAATTATCAAGGGGAACCTTTACCTTTACCTTACTTGTGACAGGTGTGTCTAAATACAAATTGAAGGGACATCACATGCTTGACAAGCAATTATTTCTTACAATTTAGACAGGGTACCAATAATTTTGGCCAGTACATTTTTGGGTTACTGTGTGGGATTGGATCAGATTTGACTTGGGTTTTTTTTTTGTATTGTTCCAATGCAAACCAAAGAAATGAACATGTGAGTACCAAAACATTTGCAACTGCAACAGTTTTCTAAGAGAAGGGTTGCATTTGCTGGCAGAATTGCAAGGGTGCCAATATTTCTGGCCATGACTGTACTTTCCCTGCTACTGGACAGTTCTTTGCATCAAGTTTCTGGTGCCCTTTGTAGTTATTAAGGGTTCCTTGTTATCCAAGGTTATTTTAAGCTAAGCAGGAGGGCCATGCAAAAAAAGCTAAGTAGAAGAATATTATTGAGACATTCTTGTGCGTGTGCCATTACTAGCTATATAGGAGAAAATGCTTAGGATGATTTCTAGGGATTAGGGTTTTGGATGATATATGCTTTAATTTTTCACTCTGGTAGTTCTGCCTGTCTTACAGGCATCTTACATACACCTGAATGTGATGCACCCAAAAGAAGGGCCTAAATTAGAAGACTTTTACTTAAGCGAAATTTCCTGTTCCTGCTCCATTGCTAGCTGGGAGCACTCTTTCTGAGCAGGAAGATTGGGTGGAGCTTGGCTTGACTAAGCCTCAAAGCCTTCTAATTTCGGCTTTTCTCCCAAGTGACTGACATTTATTTTAAAAGATTCTTGTTAGGTAGTTAGAACTCCCAGAATTGAGTTGTGCTATTTTGTAATCTAAAAAATCTGAAAATTCCATCTTTAATGATTTCATTACCTGTTGTTACCTTACTTACTGTTTGAAAATTTTAGTAGATGTATTGGAAGTTTGGATGTGTCTGTTCCTAATTAAAACTGTCTTGCTGTCCACATGCTAATTTTCCACAGCAACGGATAAGCAGAAGCCTGAAATTGGTATTACCTTCTTCCCCCATCAGTAGTGCTACTGGAATTTGTTTTATATTTTGTCTGTATCACTCTTTTTGCTAAATAAGGGCATTCATTGGGAAAGCGTCCTTCTAGCCAGTGTGAAACATAGGAAGAAGTGGTACATTAGGGTTCATTCCATTAGGAACTTGTCCATGGAGCTTCTGCTGGATAAGATGGCTATTCCTGAAGTAATTGATCTGAAATCAATCACTTTTGGCTACGTAAGCTATGCTGAGAACAAATGCAGTTACTCCAAATTTATAATGAGGGTGTTTGAAGAAGGAAAGAATCTAGAGAAATTATGTTATATTGCTTTGTTTTTTCAGACTATTACTGAAGATAAATACGAAATTATTCAGTCTGTCAGTGATGCTGCAATTATCATAAAGAATACAAAAGAGCCTCCACTGACACTTACAATCCACTTGACATCCCCTGTTGTCAGAGAAGAAATGGAAAAAATGTTAGCTGGAGGTATGGAAGACTGGAAACTACTAAAAGCCACAGAATGAATTTCCGGACTGACTTCGCTGTTCATTGTGATGTTTAATTTCTTATTAGTCAGAGCATTTTTATTCAAACCAACAACACATCACAGCTCTATACACTATCGTGGTTGTAGATTATTATAGTCTACTATAATCTGAGTTCTGCTTTCCAAATTTAAAGGTGTTTAGGCCTTTTTGTGTGGCCTAAGCCCTTGTATGATTGCACTTGTTTGCTTGTGTGTTTTTTCATCTGATTTTAATGGTGGGTGCAAACATTATGACCTGAAGTCTTTTAAAATAATGAAGTCTTAATTGAAATGACTTCTGCATGTTCATAAAATTGGATGTATTACATAAAACAGTTTGTGTTGCAGCAAAAATGATTAGTGGCTTTTAATGTTTTTTGGGGGGGTTCAGCTTGTTTTGCTGAATTGTAGAGTAACAGAGTTTTGGATAAAGTTAATCATTTTTTCTTATTTAGAATTGTATGGGGGCCGATTAATGCATTTATACAACAGAAATTCAAACTGGTGATTTGCACCTAATTTCAGGGTAAATACTACAGATCATCTGTTCAGAGGTGTGTGTTTTGGGATAGGGGGTTGTCTTCATGCATGCACAGTAATCTGGTATGTGTGAATTCACCCTTATCGCCATCATATTTTAATAAGTGATACTACAGTAATTTTGCCAGGTGAACCATATATAGATTCTGAAAGGATCTATTTTAGATGTTTGAACTAGCCTTATCTAAAACCCTGACTTGTTCCTATCTTCAGTTTTTGCTGCAGCACAGACTTGATGTAATTTTGTTCTCTGATTGTTTTATGGTTCTGATATCTGACCACATCTACCAAGCCTTCTAGTTTGTCGATTTTAGGGACGCTGGACCTTTGACCAACAGGACGCACTCTGTCATGGGCTGGGGCCAGGGCAGTCGAGCCTTGTGGGCGGAGGGGGTTCCCTTCTAGAAACGTCCTTAGTTATGCACTTTTACTGACAATAGAGTGGGAATCTTAATTTTATCCTTCCATTCTGTTCATTAGTGTAGTTCTATATCTTTTTGTAGTCTGGTTAAAATAGTCTGGGTTTTCTGACCTTCCCTGTCGGATTTTATTTGATTTTTTTAATTTTTTTGCCTGTGTAGGAGGGCCTCATATTGTTGTCCTTATGTAGTTATGTAAGGGTGAAGAAGTGAAGTGTATTAAGGCTATACTTTCAGATGCAGGGCAATAGATCAGAATTCTGGGAGCCTCACCTGCCCTTTAGGAAACTGCCTCATCCCCTCTCCACACGACAGAACCCCCTTGGTCAAACTGTACCTTGTCTTCTTATTCCACCCACGAATAGAAACGCTATCAGTCAACGACTCACCGGACGTTCTGGACAGGCAGAAATGCCTTGCTGCCTTGGCGTCACTCCGACACGCCAAGTGGTTCCAGGTTTGCATTTTGTTCTTATATTTGTCTTTAAGTAGAAAACTTGTAAGTTGTAATTACCTAACTTTATAAAGATGTTTTAATACTGAGCTGTAGATGTGCAGAATTTAGCATCTGTTAAATGCACAGTTGCTAAAGAAGCACTTGAATGAATTTATTTTTCAAAGAAGAAATGAAGTAGATACCTAGCTGCTGCTTTGTGTTAAGAGTAAGTTTTCATACACAGTAAAAAAAAACCTACCAAATTAAAAAGCTTTTCAGATGTATACATAGTTTACCCTTGACAAAGTAGCACTACAATAATTTATATTTTGTTTCTATTTGGTAATGGTATTTATTACTGAACATGTCTTGCTTATTACTTTGTTCTAGGCCAGGGCAAATGGCTTGAAGTCATGTGTCATAGTCATCAGAGTGCTGAGAGATCTGTGTACTCGTGTTCCTACTTGGGCTCCACTTAGAGGATGGGTAATCATGAGAGATATTTTCCTTTTATTATGCAGATGTGTCAAATTAAAAGCATGACTAAATACAGTATATAGCAATTATTTTAACAAAGAAAAATTAAATCTGAAAGAAATGAGTAGAGAAAATACCTCATCCATCCAAGATAGCATAGGACGTTGGTCTTAAGTAAAATTAAATATAGCTAGTATCCACCGGCATTAGTGGAATGTGAGCTTCTGTGGATAGCATAGGGTAGGGGTTGTTTGATTGGTGGGATAATTAATTTTATGAAATGTAAAATTTTGAGTAGCTATAAATCTTTTGTTTAACTCTACCAACCTGCAGTATCATCATTCCTCTCCTGAGTGAGGTCTGTTTTAAAAACTTAATGTCAGAATTAATGTCCTGTGCTTTGCATACAGCACTGAAGTGTCACCTACTTTGGTAGACAATTAAAATCTTCTGTCATAGAATACCTGTGTTTTGTTTTGCTTTCTTTTGGTTTTGCTTGAAAACGATCCATGTGAAACTGAATCTAGAAACTAGTGTTTCTGCCACTGTATGTGAATTTCAGGAGAGATAGCTAAAGTTTACTGAAAAATAATTAAAACAAAATTGAAATTCATCTGCTAATGAATGGAAAGGCTACAGGATGTGTGGTAAAGCCTTGCAATTAAGCTAAGATCTATAAATCTTCAGGTCCAGCTTTTTTGGTGATGAAGAACTTGATTCTGATATTTGACCACATCTACTATCAGTCAGTTTCCATATTACTGTCCAGGCTTTTGGAGCCAACATGGAGAACTTTTTTATTTCACTCAGGAGGGTAAAATCATCTGTAGCATTAAGGCCCACAGACCTCACGTGCAACATTCGATTATGCACATATTTATATGTGCCTTACCAAGTTACTGATTATTATATTAAAATTTTGTGTCTCTGAAGACTAGACATGGGCTATTTGTATTTGTGTCTCTGGGGATACGAATATGACCCGTGGCATCACAGGTGCTGTGGGTGCTCAATTCCTTCCCCCAGAACCGGCCAGCTCACTCACCGGGCTCCACAAGGTGCTGGGGTCTGTCGTCGTTATCTGTGCCCCAGTCTCAGAAGGACACCACCGCCCCCATGCAGCCAACCACTTTGGCATAGAGGTGGGACAGGGAGTCTTCCTGCTCAGCCAATGAGTAGTTGGCTGGAGGGGGGAAGGGCCAGCTGGCCTCTTTTCTGGATTGGTGTGTTGCTGATGACAATGGACCCCAGCACTATATGGTGAGTGGATTGATCGGTTCTTGGAGAGGGAATTGGGGTCCCTGCAGCACCTATGGTGCTTGGGGGCCATATTTGTATCCCTAGAGATAGAAATACTAATGGCCCATGTCTGCTGGAGACTAAACAGTGAGTAGGATGTTTTGTGTTATGGAAGAGCTAGTTATTTCTATTTTTTATGTTGTACTGGCAATGCAGAGATATATTAAAATGTTTATTTACTGATTCCTATTTTACAGAAAGGGTGTTAAGCTTTATGGCCAATGAGTGTGTATGTGTAGGATTATATTGTGATCTCCTAGGTCTAAGTTCAGTTTTCTAGTGTGTCTTTGTGTTTTCACTGGATTATATATTTGAGTGAATTGGTGGCATTTATGGGAGGCCAGCCTCACAAGCCAAGGCAGAATCATTGTTAAATTAGTGATATGTACTCTTGTCACTTGATATTTTGTTATTATGTTATTAACCTGCAACTGCATTATTCATTGAAACCTGTTTTAAAATTTCTGAAATGTCTTTTCAGCCTCTTGAGTTACTGTGTGAGAAATCCATTGGAACAGCCAATCGGCCAATGGGTGCTGGTGAGGCCTTGAGAAGAGTTCTTGAATGCCTTGCATCAGGGATAGTTATGCCAGGTTAGATGGTTCTTGATTCTTGAGAAATTTCAGTGGAAGTAACTGCAGCTGAAAACCAATGGAAATAACAGAAAATAAAACTTTGTGTCCCCAGTGCAAGTTAGACATAATCATATTGTTCTTATTTTACTTAAGGTTTGATGTGTAGGGACAATAAATTGAACAAGTTGCTCTTAAAATTATGGACTCATTATTTGAATTCCCTTAATGGGATGTGACAGGCTGTAAGTTTGCCTTTGGAGTGCTTGAAGACTGGCAGCCTTTCTGCTTTGCTTCCCTTAATGGTCTATGTTATAGACTAAAACAGATTGTTGACCACTGGATCAAGAACTTCAGATGGGCTGCTTACATTGCTGAGTCTTAGGTGATGCTAAGGGAATATTTGAGTCTACATAGAGACCTTAGGATAATTCTCTGCATATCTTCCTTGTTTCCTGCCTTCAGATGGTTCTGGTATTTATGATCCTTGTGAAAAAGAAGCCACTGATGCTATTGGGCATCTAGACAGACAACAAAGGGAAGATATCACACAGAGTGCTCAGGTATAGTTTTGATTACAGATGTTACCAAACCAAATGAGTTCTTAATGATAGTTAGTAATATCAACAAGATTGACTTTTATATGAAACAGGAAAAGGGTCCCATTTCAGTAATGTAGGAGGCTTTTGTTGATCTGTCAGATACAAGGTGTCAGGTTTTAAAAGATTACATTACAGACTTTTTGATGCTGGTGGTTTCAGAAGTTTTATGCTTGGAAAACTGGGACTGGGTTTTATGTACCATGAATGTGGGAGAAGGTAGAGATGAAGTTGGGCACCTCAGTAATAACCCAATCTATCTTTCTAGCATGCTCTAAGACTTGCTGCTTTTGGCCAGCTTCACAAGGTTTTGGGGATGGACCCATTGCCATCAAAGATGCCGAAGAAACCAAAAAATGAAAACCCAGTTGACTACACAGGTAAATGTTTAATGCTGTCAAAATTCCTTTGTTTCTATCAGGAAATGTATAGGCATTTCTACTGATGCTTTAAAATTGTGCTTACAGTTCAGATTCCCCCTAGCACCACATATGCTGTCACTCCATTGAAACGTCCTATGGAAGAAGATGGAGAAGAGAAGTCTCCAAGCAAAAAGAAAAAGAAGATTCAGAAAAAAGGTATTGAGCTGGCAAGAGGTAGGTATACTTAGTTTTTCAGGTGTTTCCTAAAACATCATTTAGGATTCATGTTGCTGTGTAACTGGATGATTATCAGACATGGAAACAAATGGCAAATCTTTATGGTCTGGCTGTTTTGCTTGATTGGTGTAAGCTCAGGACTCTTCACCAGCACAACACAGTTGTGTAGGGTCTTATGTCGTATTGTCAGTATCTGACAAGAATTTCTTTTCTTCAGAAGAGAAATCAGAACCTCCACAAGCTATGAATGCTCTGATGAAGCTAAATCAACTGAAACCAGGACTTCAGTACAAATTGGTGTCTCAGACAGGTCCAGTTCATGCTCCTATATTTACTATGTCTGTGGAAGTTGATGGCATCACATATGAAGCTTCAGGGCCCTCTAAAAAAACAGCCAAGCTGCATGTAGCAGTAAAGGTAAGATGGTGGCCATAAACTTCTGCATTCTTAAACAATAAAAATATGATTAATCTCGTACCATGTTCTGGGAAGCTTAAACATATTTTAGTGTGATTCAATGAGACATTGTGATCAACCAGGAATCATTCAAAAATGAAGTGTGCTTTCATGTGGATTTTACTTAGTGCAGTTGTGCTCACTGTGGTTTGGTGTGACCAACAAACTAGTTACCGTTATAGCTTTGCCTGGGGAAATTACTTTACCTAGAAGCTGGAGTGCCGTTCAGGCAAGAATGGAGTCATACTCTTTCAGTCATGGTTTGTCTGTATTTGGAAGCTCACAATACTGTTCTAAAGTGAAAATTGAAACTGTACTTGGTCTGGTGCATCAACCAATAAATTGTGTCCTTTGGCTAATTTGTTCCTGAACATTTCTTGGTAATCATTGAATTTTTATAGAAGCTTCAGAATGGGGTTCATTGTGATGAATATAACTGCTCTTCTTTTTTCAGGTGTTACAAGATATGGGATTGCCTACAGGTGTGGAAGGCAGAGAGAGGGGTGATGAATCAGCAGAGGAAACAGATCAGAAGCCAGTAGCTGTTACTACTCCTCCTGTAGTGGAAACTGTTTGTACACCCAGTGCAGCTTCTCCTTCAGAGCAAACAGAGGTGAATATTGTTTCTACCTCTATCTTTGACTGCAGATACTGCTTTTCTGTGGGTTGTACATAATTGCTAAGCTTCTACATTTTGAAGGCATCTGTCTTACTGCCTGTCTTCTCTTATATGCTTTCCCCTTTATCTGTTCTGCACATGTTATATCATTGACCTTTTTGTCTTCTCCCAATGTAAATTTCTGTTATGATCTCCATGGTTGCCTGGAAGTTTTTCCTCTCTATTTTCTTTAATGCATGTTACGAGTCTTGCATTGCCAGAGTGTTGCTCCCCCATTGAATATTTCACATGGCCTGTCAAAATGTCAGTGCCTCTTTCCTTTATTCCTGGGCACAGTGACTAGTTTTTGTTCATGCTTTAATTAATCATGACAAAGATTTCTCCTGGTCAAACATTGAGAAGTTTGTGGATTCTGGAATTCTTAGCTGGAAAAACATTTGGGCTTGGATCTTCCATAATTGCTGGAAATGTCCTTGAAGCCTTCTTCCCCATCCCTTTATTTCCTGCATTGCTTTAGTATATGAATGCATCAATGCCGTAATTTTTTAACTTCCTAGAATGTGAAACAGCAGGGACCAATACTGACAAAGCATGGAAAAAACCCAGTTATGGAGCTAAATGAGAAACGGCGTGGTTTAAAATATGAGCTGATTTCAGAAACTGGTGGTAGTCATGACAAGCGGTTTGTGATGGAGGTGAGATGACGAATACATAGAACTACATTCAGAATTTTGCTTTTTCAATAAATCAACAGGTTAGAAAATTGTAACTCTTTTTCTGATATTTTTTCTTTCAAAGGTTGAAGTTGATGGCCAAAAGTTTCAAGGAGCCGGTTCAAACAAAAAAGTGGCAAAGGCCTATGCTGCATTGGCTGCATTAGAGAAGCTTTTCCCAGATGCTCCTCTTCCAATGGAACAAAAGAAAAAAAGGGCCCCTATGCCAGCACGTGGTGGACCCAAATTTCCAATGAAGGTCAGTGTGCGTGCTGCAGCTTGATAAAACACAGAGCATAATAATCCTTCTGCAGCCCCCTTTCCCATATATTTGATGTCTGCTAACCACAAGGCACTGGTAAAAGATTATCTTGTTCAGCACAGTCCATAAAATCTGATGATGAGGCAATAGCTAAAGCTTTGGCAATTCCACATATTTGTATACATATTGAGCCAGTCATGCAGAATGATTGTAGATGAAACAACCATAAAAGTTAAGGAAATAAGTGAATCTGTGTAATGACTGAATGTACACTTTTTCACAGCATAATCCAGGCTATGGTATGGGAGGCCCTATGCATACTGAAGTGCCACCTCCTCCAAGCATGCGAGGTCGTGGTAGAGGAGGAAATATCAGAGGCCGTGGTAGAGGCAGAGGTGGATTTGGTGGTGCCAATCATGGGGGTTACATGAATGCTGGTGAGTCACATATGCTGAATTGGCTTATTAGAATCCATTTTCTGTGCAAATAGTTGCCTCCATTGTACAAATTTACAAAATTGGTTTGCTAAATCATTCATTTTCTGTGATACAATTCTTGCATTTTCTTTCAGGTGCAGGATATGGAAGTTATGGCTATGGTGGCAATTCTGCAACTGCGGGCTATAGTAAGTGTTTGTGAAAAAAAAGCTGAGCACAACACCTGGGGGGAGCAAAATTCAGTTCAGCTTTAGTGATGCGTAATGAAATGAGGAATCATTTATTTTAAAATTTCTCTGCTTTAAGCCAAGTGAAGCAATACACCATTCTTGTAAAACAATCTCCCTAAAAATACAATTTTGTTATGAGACTTTTGTTGGGAGGGGGTGACGGGAGCAGAGAAATAAAAAATATTTTTTTAAAAATGTGGCACATTTTGCCATCTTCAAAAATTCTAATTTTTTTTCCTCTGCTCTGTCTCCCCCTTTTGTAGGTGACTTTTTCACAGACTGCTACGGCTATCATGATTTTGGGTCTTCCTAGATCATCTAAAAGTATTGCACATAAAACAGCTTTTTACTCCAATTTTCTCGAACTCCAAACCCAAAGTGTTCGTGCTGTGTCCCTGTGCTTCACTGGGTTTCTCAACAGTGGCTTTTCACCGCAGCTTGTCTGAAACTGTTAGCCTACAAGCAGTGGCAGTTTTTATTGTGACTTGCCTTTGGTCATATTGATGTACATTATGGGGGAGCTAAATTCAAGGAATGTCTTTGTGCATTGTGCACAGTAAAAGCCAAGTCTGTTCTGCTTACAAGCAAAAGGCCCTGTTTGCTTTTTTATAGAAAGCATCATTTTATTTTTAGAAAACATGCAAAAGTGTGTTAACTTTTTGTCTTAACTTACAACATACTTTGTAAAAAAAAACCTGGCCCTTTTAGTCCCAAAAAGTGGGTTGATGCCGCTTAGACATTTTAATATTTCAGAATCTGCCAAAACCCAATGTTTTAAGCATGCATAATATTCAATTGTTTGTGAAATAGTATGTGTTGGTTTTAATCTCTGCATCCTTTGTGCTTTTATTGTATTGGTGTAACATACAGGACCTATGGCCTGTGCCAGAGTTGTTGGATTGTGTTATTTCTAAAGTTTAAATGGTTTGATTAGCTCCAGTGGTTTTATTTTTTGGGGGGAGGGGGCTAAAGATAAAAGGCCTAAAGTGCTTTGCAAGATGGTTGCAATCCTTATAGGTTGTAGCTTTTTTTCCTTTTTTTGCAGCTCATGTCCCCAGAAGATGTATGTAATGTCAAAGGAAATGGAAACTACTAAACAGTGAAAGGCACAGGGAATAAACTAGTAGTTAAGATTTTTAATAAATTGATTGTTCAGCCCTCTTTATTCCAGTAGTATTAAATGTGTTTAATTTTATTACTTTCTGAGTGACCTTAGTATTCTCAACTTGGTAAATGTAGATAAGGATGTAAGATAATGGGTCATGGTTTAGCTGGAGAGACTCTGAATGTCAAAAGAACATCTTGTAATGAGGTTTGAGACGAAACTAAGTGAAAATTACCATTTTGGGGTTCAATAATGATGAAAGTAACTGTGGTGAGTGTTCTTTGTTTTAATGGTAGGCTGGTTGAAATGATGAATTAAAATCAAGTCTCTGTTTTTGAGACAAGTGTTTCCCTAGAGTGCACTATGTTGTATAGACCGGCTGTAATTCTTAAAAATGTTCCGTGCATATGTTGCTTTACTGAACCAACAATTCCTATGAAGCTTTGTTCTTTATGGATAGAAACAAGGCATAGGAAATGACACCTTTGTTACTGAAGCATAATGTTAGAGAATGTAAACATCATGTTTGAACCTTATGTTTTACATTGTGTTTTATTAAGAAGAATCTGTCGCAGCAGTGCATTGATGAAATGTCTGGCCTATATTGAACAGCTTTCAAGACTGCCTTGTGTTCTAAAATAGTTTAGTGACTGAATACTGAAGCAAGCCGATTTAATTTTTCTGTATTGATAGTCTGAGCCAGCATAGCCTGCAGTTTTCTGGCAGATGTAAAAAACTAAACCACTCTTAAATGTGGGTTAAACTTCACTTATGGAATCAGGGTCTTTACAGATTGAATAATGATACTTGAATGAAGCAACTTGCTCTGTAAACTTGTTTTACATACAATTAGTAACATACAATTGTAGGTTTCTCCAAATTCTCTTCCCTGCTTTTACTTCCAGGATCATTGATTCATTTTGCACACCAGAAGGTTTTTCTTTAAAAGTAGGATCTGTCCTTTTAGTATTGTAGCAAACTTTAAAATAATACATTTTTTCACTTTAACTATATAGCCATTATAATTGATTTTACAACATCAAAAATTGATGAGTGGAAGAAACCAAAATTAGGAAATTGCTGTGTTAGATATGCCTCTCTAGCTAAATGCAGGAGTTTAAGGAGGGTAATGTAATTTAACCTACATATGTAACATCTCACATTTTGAACTGTCACCATAATTTGGCTACACTTGTGGTTGGCCACAATAGGTCCACATGTGGGATGTATAGCAAATGTCAAATGCCATGTCAATCATTTTAGGCTACACAGTTTTTCTCACCAGGGCTGTAAACTGGTTTCAGACCTTAGGCAGGTTGTTTCAGACTGTGTTTGCATAGTCTGTGGGCTTGGCCTACAGTATGGGGAGCAACCCAATGAGGTATGCTAAACTTTCATCATCATATTTTAGTTAGTACATAATAGCTTGAAGTAATATGAATTTTTTTATCACTTTTGCAGATGTCTAACTCTGTGAATGTTCTCTTTAGGTCAGTTCTATAGTAATGGCGGTCATTCCGGCAATGCAGGAGGTGGTGGTGGCTCCTCCGGCTATGGTTCATATTACCAGGGTGGTGACTACAGCTCTCCTGCTCCTCCTAAACATGCTGGGAAGAAACAGCAACATGGAGGACAACAGAAGCCTTCCTATGGTTCAGGATATCAATCACATCAAGGCCAGCAGCAGCAGTCGTATAATCAGAACCAGTATAGCAATTATGGTCCACCTCAAGGCAAGCAGAAGGGATATAACCAAGGCAACTACGCTTCCTACTCAAATTCATACAACTCTCCTGGTGGCGGTGGCGGAGGATCAGACTACAACTATGAAAGTAAATTCAGTGAGTTCCTGGAGGGTGGCTTGGGCGGGCGGGTAAGAGTTGTGAAAGGTTTATTGTCATAATTAAGTCAAGTGGAAGCTATGTTTTGAAGAGTACTTCAGCCAGTGGTAGTCATAAGTGGTGATCTTCACTGGATAAGAATTTTTAGATACAAACCTAGTGAAGTTTTATGTTAGGAAATTTTGCTTAAACAACAGTTGCTATTGCAGTCTGGTTTGTAGTAGATGAAGCTGCACTAATAAACTAAGCTGTCTGTTACCTAGTTATTTGGGGGCATCTTGAATCTCTTTACCTGGGAGAGAGGTGGGATATAAATAAAGTAAATAACTGGAGTTTTTACAACTGCATCTTGATTCATTTTTGATTCCTAGTTATCCAATGTACTAATATTCTCTTAAGACAGTTGTCATAAAATTAATGCTGATTCTGAAGGCAAGCCTGATGTGGAACATCTCAGCATGTGGTCTTAATTTCAGGTTATGGTGGTGGCGGTGGACGTGGAGGCGGCGGCGCAAACAACTATGGTTCAGGAGGTGCCTCCTACAATGCCGGTGGCTATGGGGGAGGAGCAGGGGGTGGAGGGTCATCTTACCAAGGTAAGCAAGGTTAGTATAGAGTGAGACATGCAACATTTACATGTTTCTGCATTGGTGAATAAGATCTGGTATCTGGCAGCAAACACTTTTTAATTGGGCTTTCTAACCAGCCATTTTCTGTGGTATCAATATTGATTTTCTGCGTAGGTTCACCAGCATAAAATGAAAGAATGAGGGGACTCAGTCTCTTACTTCACTTTTGACTTTAGAGAATGAGAAGACCCTCACTTTTCATATCCCAAGTCTGATTTGGTAATAGACTGTACCACTCTCAGTCCCCTATGCATGTCAGAGGGTGGGTGGTGGGTGGATGAGGTTGAGTATTGGAGCTTGCACTGTGAAAAATGTCTAGATCACTGCAACTCACTAACCTTGGGAGAGGCAGCATCGGTCTCGGTCACTTTATTCAGTTTTGTTATCCCCGTATATGTAGATATGAGAGGTTGGATTGTATAAGCAAGATAGTACAGTAGCTATACTGACTTAAATTACCTCTCTTCCCCTTTCCCCTATAGGTGGATACTCTCAGTCAAACTACAATGCCCCAGCTGCCAACCAGAATTACAGTGGACCTCCCAATTCCTACCAAGCCCCTCAAGCTGGCTATGGCAGAAATGACCACAGCATGAACTATCAGTATAGATAAACCATTCTGTTTGTGGTGGGTGTGAAGCTTTTATCTTCTAAACTTGCATACCCTTTGAATATTGAGTTTTATTGCATCACAGTAAACATGTAAACCCTGTTTCCATGTTGCAGTGCTCTTCGTGATATCAGTCACTAATGGTTGAGTACCCTGTAATTCCATACTTAGCTGTATTTTGGACATTTAATGGTGTATTTAATGGTTTGTTAGTTTACCATTTCAACTTTTTGTCAAAATAGAATGAGTTCACTGTCCCTTTTCTGTTTAAATGGCATTCAGGTGTTAAACACAGCATGGTTTTAAATAGATAAGGGATATTTTCTGCTAATGCTTTCGTGAAGTGAGTTTAAACAAGCTTTCTGTATTTTAATGCTTTAGTGTTTTTCAGTTTTATAAGTGAGGATTTTATTTTAAAACTCATGGGAAAGATTGGATTTTCTATGTCTGGGTCATTCAGACAGCACATCTGGGTTATGCTGAATGTAGACAAATAAACACAAACTCTTCATGTATCTGTTTGGATTGTTATTCTGCCCAAATGTTATTACTTAATAAGTAAAAGAATAGCTGTATTGCTGTTAATTGTTTCTCAACTTCGAAGGGACATAGTTACTTTTGGCTACATTTTATTAAAAAATTGTGAGAACGTACTAAAGTTGTCATATAAATGTAATCTTAAAACAGGTTTTTAAAAATTCTTATGCAAAAAAGCAGTGATTGTTTGCTTGGAATTGAGGATTAATTCCAGGACCAAAAAAGAATGAGAGCCCCTGTGGGTCATGCTCAAGCCATAAAGTAAGGAGTTTTAGCACAAATAAGGAATACTGCCCTGGTGTCGGAATCTGCTGGTAAGGTCAGTGATCACACATGTAACTGCAAAGGCAGACCTTGAAAAGGAGTCATGGATGTTTTAAAATTCTATATTGTGAAGCTGTGAGCACCACCAGCATGACGTAGCAAATGTTTGCAGAAACAAACTCTTTTATAAGACCAACATAAGTCAGTATGGCTGAACTATAAAACTTTGAAACTTTTAGTGCACCAGAGAGTGGATTGCACTCCCAAACAGTACAAACAAACAGAACTGGTCCACAACAGGCCTTCAGTGGGAGGAGTGTAGCCCCGTCTCCACCACCAGTTCTAGAACCCAGTGTAGGTGAGCAAGGCATGAAGTGCCACAACAAGGATGCTGGATAGAAGCACTCGGCTGTCCCTGAAGTAAAGTAGCCTGGGCACCCTCCCCAGCTACACCACAGTAGTCCCCACTAGTGACATCTGCCCCACATGTATGGCACTCTTCCTTGGAGGCACAGCCAAAGTCTTTGCACAGCGGGGAGTGGCATGAAGAGAAATGGGAGGACCAGTTGATTGGTGTCTGCTGTGCTACCCAGGAGGTCCTTGAGATGGGGCAGCTTGACCCTGTTGCTTTTATCAGCAGTGTGCCTGTTGCTAGTTTTCCAGCATTACTGCCTCGTCTCATCTTGGTGAACCCAGGCTGCTTCCTCCAGCAGTACTAAGAACTCTTCCCAGTGGCCGTATCTGGATCCCAGTGCAGATGGATTCCCAGCTGGCTGTGGAATGATCTGGTAAGGGGTCATTCCATGTAAAATCAACTAATGATGAAACCTTTGTGGTTTATTTTTAATACATTTGTACCTTAACATGAGATGTTTAAAAATATTTTTCCAAATTTTTTTGGTCCACCTGTTCCTGAGATATAACTTCAAATGTCATTTAATAGATACCTATGATAGCTACAGACCTGGATGAACAGGGCTTTCATTTCATGTAGAACATACTTTAAAAAATTAAAATTTAGTTTTTGTGAAAACAGATTTTTTTTAAAGTTTTTTAAAAATTCACACTTAAAGATACATGTTTTGTAGCCAGTCAATCCAAATTTCAGGCTGGTATATCAATGGTATCATATAAAACTTACATTTTCTTGTTGGCAGTGACAAGGATTTAAATTGACTTAGCCCCGAAAACACCAAAATTTCTATACCTAATGATTAAGGACTTTTTTTTCTTGGCTGACTATCACCACACGAGATGACAAAAGCATCCAACATGTATCTTTAAGTGAATTTTTTGAAAACTTTAAAAAAATTCCCTTTCCCTAAAAACTCAAATTTTAAAATTTTTTAAATGTGTCCATTTTTTGAAAATGTAAAATTGTATCATGTTGTTTATGAAATGAAAGCCATATTCATAAGCTTTAAAAAGACACCTGTCCCAGCTCTGTAGCTGTCATAGGTGTCTAAATGACATTTGAAGTTATGGTAGCTAGTGATTTTATTTTATTTTATTTTATTTGCAATTTTGAAAATACAATATCTCAGTAACAGGTGGAGCAAAAAATCTGGAAAAAAATATTTTTAAACATCTCATGGTTGATTTGACATGGAATGACCCTAATGTCAGCACCTGGGCCTCAAACGCTTCCCAGTTGCAAAGTGCTGTCCTCTGAAGATGCTGGCCACAGAGACTGGCGAAACGTTAGGAAGAGCAACCTTCAGAACATGGCCACAGAGCCCGAAAAACACACAACCATTAGATCCCGGCCGTGAAAGCCTTCGCGAATACAAAGCAGAAAATATTTCAAGTAATACTTTCAAGTACGTTGAATTATTTTAAGTAAATGTGCTTCTTGGCAAAGGAAACTTTTCTAGGTATTATCCAATGCTGCTTTGCCAGTTAGGAGAGGTTGTTTGATTCAGTGGAGAGGTAGTTGTTGAATAGTGACCTTTCGTTGAATATCTTAACTTTGCAGAAAACTACTCCAAATGTCTTGAATTGCAGAGGACTTGAAGTCTTTATGAGAAGTTTGGTGACTGTAAAGAGTACAGCAATAGAATTAAAATAAATATACAGTGGTGCCTCGCATAACGATCGCTCCGTTTAGCGATGAAATCGCTTTGTGATGGATTTTTACCATCGCAAGAGCGATCGCTTTGCGATGACCCCTATGGGGAAAATTCGCTTTGCGATGATCGCAGGGGAGCACTCCCCCATAATTATCGCAAAGGCCCCACTGGTCAGCTGTTCAAAAAAACGGGCTTTGCGCTTCTCCGGGAGCAGCCCAAAGGCTCGCTTTTTGGAACAGTTGACCGGCGGGCCTTTGGGCTGCTTGCGGCGAAGCACTTCTCCGGGAGCAGCCCAGAGGCCCGACAGTCAGCTGTTCAAAAAGGCGGGGGGAAGCGGGGGTGATTGGCGCCTCGGGGGGAAGGGAGGGAAGGAGGGGCGAAGGGCTTGGCCCCGATCCCTGCCCGCACTCTTGGGGCGGGCGGGCACCGAGCCAGAGCGCTACAGAGGAGCCGCCTGGAATCAGGGCGGCAGCGGCTGGACGGGGGTGTGTGGCGCGCCAGAGACCTCCTCCTCGCCCCATCTGCGCCCCGCCAAGGAGACCGGGCATCTGAGGTTGCCTGGCTGGCTGGCGGTCACTGGCGCACCCCTTCCCGGCTGCCTACCTCCGAGCCCTCGCTGGCTGGAGACAGCCGCGCTCCCTCCCCCTCGCTCTCGCCCGGCCATGGAGACCGGGCGTCCGGGGCTGGCTGGCGGTCAGTGGCACACCCCTTCCGGCTGCCTGCCTCCGAGCCCTCGCTGGTTGGAGACAGCCACGCTCCCTCCCCCTCGCTCTCGCCCAGCCATGGAGACCGGGCGTCTGGGGTTGGCTGGCTGGCTGGTGGTGCTTTGCCATGATCGGTTCCCTGCTTGGGGAACCGATCATGGCAAAGCAATGCTTTTTTTAACAGCTGATTGGCGTTTTCAAAATGGCCGCCCGCTGTTTTCTGGGACTGATTCCTCGTTTAACAGGCGGCCAAAATGGCTGCACTATGGAGGATCTTCGCTGAACGGTGAGTTTTTTCCCCATAGGAACACATTAAATGGGATTTAAAGCGTTCCTATGAGGTTTTTTGCCCCGCATAGCGAGGAATCCGGATAGTGGTGTTTTTTTTAGAACGGATTGACGGCGCTATGCGGGGCACCACTGTATTCTACAGAGTAAGAACAAACAAATCCCAATAAGAAGAATGCTAAAATAATTGTAAATTGTAAAAGAGGATTCATTTAAACACACACACAAAAAGGATACCTGCATTAAGAGATACAGAAAGAGAATGAATGAATAGTTTGCTATAAGTCCACTGAGGCTCTGGAGGTTTGTGGAAGGAAGAGGAGGGTATAGTTAAGAGGAGGGTGGATGTGATTTAAATAGATTTGGTTTAAATCACTAGTCAGTAAGAATAGATTTAAATATGGTTTCTACATAAAAACTCATTCTTCCTCGTACATTCTTAATATTTGCCACCAGATGAAGATGGTACATATTAAATATCAAATTAGGTTTACAGTTATGTCAAAAATTTACTGATTTGGTTGTACTATTAGAAACACATTGTAGACGATTATGAAATTATTGCAAGGTGAACTGTCTCCAATTTAATAGGTTAAGCATTCATATTTGAACAACCTTAAATAGTTTTATTTAACTAAAACAATAACATAGCACATGTATCGCATTTGCTTTAAAATCCATGTTTGTAAACTGATGTAGTTAAACAAAACATCATTTTAAAAAAATGTAGGCTATCAACCTGGTCCACAAATGAAAAACTTAAAATGCTGTCCTCCGTAGCTCACTCATCTTCATCATTTGTTCATAATTTGGAAAAGAAAAACAAGCTTTCTTGCTTTATCAGATCCTAAACGACTTCTCAATTTAGAATGAATTAATGAGTCCAAAGGAAGCGAATACTGTTTCTATGCCAGCAGAAGAAGCTACTTCTGTTAAAAGTTAAATCAAAAGTTAAATCAACAATTTCTAAAACCAAGTGCTTAAGTGACTTCAACCAGCTTACTGGTGTGACTTTCTTTAAAACATCAGCAGCAAATGTGTATTTCTTGAATAGTTCCCCTTTAGCTCTGAAGTTTATTATACAGTGGTGCCTCGCTTAGCGATTGCCTCGTTTACCGATGTATTCGCTTAGCGATGAGGTTTTTGGAGCGATTTTGCGCTCCGTTTAGCGATGTTCCCTATGGGGAAATTTCGCATAGCGATGTTTGGGACCTTGCCTCACTTAGTGATGACAGTTTAGGTCCCCCTGTTTCGCTTAACAATGTCCATTTTCGCTATTTTTAAAGTGTCTTAGAATGTTCAAAAACTTTTAAATGCTTGGGATCGTTAGTGCACCTTATAAAACCTTTGCAAGCCTGCAGTTCAATGCATTCCAATGGGGGGGGGAATTAACGAAGACTCAGAACAAAGCCAAATTAAGTTTGCACCCCTGGGGTGCAAAAATAGCGAAAACGGACATCGCAAAACCATTGGAATGCATTGAATAGGCTTCAATGCATTCCAATGGGGAAAACATTGTTTCGCTTAGCAATGTTTCCTATGGCGATTTTCGCTTAAGGACGGTAATCCGTTCCCATTGGAACGGATTAACCGGTTTTCAGTGTATTCCTATGGGAAATGGTGTTTTGCTTAGCGATGTTTTCCCATAGCGATGTTTTTTTTTTTTTTAACCAATTAACATCGTTAAGCGAGGCACCACTGTAATTGGTATTACAGATGGATGGATTGCTGGATACTCCTGCCATAGCTAATTGTTCTTCCTCAGCACTTAAGATTTGACCCTGGTACCAGATGTTGACAATATTTGTGAGAAAAATGAGCTGGAGACAATGCTTGTCCCATTTGGGTTTTTGAATACTTGTAAGTTAAATCTGTCTGTATGTAGTTCTGTTTTTAAGTGTTCACTCAATTCTTTCCAAATTTCAACACCATTAGCAATAATGTATCTATTTTTCTCTCTTTTTTTGGAAAAAATGGGTTTCAGGATGCTAAACATGTCCAACATTTCTCTTAAGCCACATGTTGAGGATTTTGGCCATGACAGTACCATCTATTTTCTCCTGGATTTTTGTTCACAAACTATCATCAGAATAGGCCAGTTCTTGATATCCGGCTGAGAATAGTCCGCTACAGAGTTCCATTTAACTTCTTGTGGAAGTGTTAGCTTGGTTCCACCCATTCTTTTCAGAGATGGTGCTGCAAAATGATTGTTACGGAAGTACAGTGGTGCCTCACAAGACGGGCACTCCGTTTAACGACTAATCCGCATTACGACGAGGTTTTCGCGATCGCAAGTGATCTCAAAACGATGTTTTGAATGGCAGAATTTCTCTGCATGATGATCGGTTCCCTGTTTCGGGAACTGATTTTCGCTTCCTGACAATCAAAACAGCTGATCATCAGGTTTTCAAAATGGCCGCTGGGTGCTCAAAATGGCTCCCCGCTGTGTTTAGAAGCCATTTTTCGCTGCACAGGCACCCGAAAATGGCCGCCCCTATGGAGGATCTTTGCTGGACGGTGAGTTCTTAGCCGATTGGAACGCATTAGCCAGGTTTTAATGCGTTTCAATGGCTCTTTTATTTTTGCTTTACGACGTTTTCGTTCTACAGCGATTTTGCTGGAACGAATTAACGTAATGCGAGGCACCACTGTACAGTATTTAGCAGTTTCAACAACTTTAGTTTTTATTTCTGTAATACTAAAGTCTTTGGCTAGGAGGTGCAGCAAATGAGCACTGCAACCGTATTCCCTTGCTGCTTTTCTACATTTCTTCTCATATTGGATACATTTGCAGCATTGTCAGTGACCAAACTTACTTTGCCTTCGCGAATACAGTGGTGCCTCGCACAACGATGTTAAGTGGTTCCAAAAAAAAAAAAACGTTCTGTGAAAACATCGTTCTGTGAAACACCATTTGCCATAGAGATGCATTGAAAACCGGATACAGTGTACCCTCGACTTACAGACGGCTCGACTTACAGACTTTTCGAGTTACAGACTTCTCTGGCCACAAAATTTAGATTAGAGTTGCAGCCGGAGAATCGACTTACAGACCAGAAAAAAAACAAAATGGAACAAAAATAGAATAAAAACTGCCAGTTATGGGATTAATTGGTTTTCGATGCATTGTAGGTCAATGGAGATTCGACCTACAGACTTTTCGACTTGCAGCCACCGTTCCAATACGGATTAATTCCGTAAGTAGAGGGTCCACTGTAATCCGTTCCAATTGGAACGGATTGCCATCCTTAAGCGAAATTCCCCATAGGAAACATCGTTGTGTGAAACAATGTATCCACCATTCAAATGCATTGAGTAGGCTTCAAGGCATCTCAATGGGGGAGAAAAAAATTCACCAAAAATTAACGAAGACTCAGAACAAAGCCAGATTAAGTTTGCAAAGGTTTCACAAGCTGCACTAACGAGTCCAAGCATTTAAAACAGTTTCTGAGTCTTCGTTAATTTTTGGTAAAAAAATTTCTGCCCCATTGAGATGCATAGAGCCCCCCAACCAAGAAGCAGCATGGCAGCAGTTAAAAAATTTTTTAAATCAGATTTGAACTTGGGCATCCAAATCCCAGAGGCAGGCATGGCCACAAGAGAACAACCATTTCTTTGCAGAATTCCACACACACAAAGCATAACCCCCCCAACCAAGAAGTAGCATGCAGGGAAAAAAAATTAAAATCAGATTTGAACTTGGGCATCCAAATCCCAGAGGCAGGCATGGCCACAAGAGAACAGCAACCATTTCCTTGCAGAATTCTACACACACAAAGCATAACCCCCCCAACCAAGAAGCAGCATGCAGGAAAAAAAATTAAAATCAGGTTTGAACTTGGGCATTCAAATTCCACACAAATCCACAGAAACCCCCAGCCAAAAAACCCCCTGCAATTTCCCCAATGAAAAAAACCCCATAACCAAAGCCAGACAGACCCAAATTCCCCCTTGCAAAAATCATCAGAGTTTTGCAATATAGTACAGATACACTGTAAAACCCACCACCCACCCAGGAGAAGAAATGCAAGCTTACCTTTAAAGTTCTCCAGCACAGAAAGCACCCACAAGACAGAGCAAAGAGGCAAAGCCAACCTTTGAACTGCATGTGGGAAAGTAAACCCAGGATGCACGGGGAAGGTTTTTTATCCCTTCCCTGCACAGGCGCAATGCATCCTGGGTACAGGCAGTTAGAAGAACAAATTAGCATTGCCAAACAGCCACCTTTCCCGCTCTTTTTTGAAAACATCGTTAAGTGAAACGGGACCCAAAATGCAATCGTTCTGTGAAGCATGGTCCCAAAATTGTTGTGCGAATATTCCCCATAGGAAACATTGTGTGAGGTGGCAAATTTTTCAGAAAAAGCCATCGTCGTGTGAATTTATCGTTGTGAGGCACTCGTGCGAGGCACCACTGTACATTAAACTTATTAAACATTTGAATGTTGTCCACATGTTATATATAACAAAATATATAACAAAATGACAGTATCATGCAGTAACATATAATTTTGCTAAAAATTACAGTTCCTCAAGACAGTCTTTAAGAAATATAATAAAGACAAAACGTTTACCGTCCAGCCTGAAGATCCTGCCCGATCAAACATTTTCCTTTTGTCGTTTTCATCACAGCACTTCTCATTATGTTGTTTCATTTGGGTCACCAGGTATTGCATATCTTTGTTGCAGTGTTTGCATTTTGCACACATGCTTGTCTTGCCCACAGGTAGAGGAACTTCATTGAAATATTCCCCAATTGGATTTGGGGGGGGGCTGTTATCATTTTATTGGATTTCTTCTCCAGGGGAAGAATACTGTAGTGTGATAAGCCTCAGGTCATACACTAAAGATACAAAGACTTGTAGAGTATTTTGCTCAGAAGGTTTCACTTTCATTTCTAGTGCTTCCCTCCCTCCTCACACTTAGCTTCTTGTGCAGATCAATTCCACTACCAACCATCGTCTATTCATTTAACGTTTTTGAAATTTAGCTTTTGTGTACATAGATTTGCAAAGAAACAATGGGATTAAAGTCTCTTTCTCAACTCCATATGTTTATTAAATACCCTGTTTCCCTGAAAATAAGTCCTAGTATGATTTTTTCAGGATGCTCATAATATAAACCCTGCCCCCAAAATAAGCTCCAGTTAGGTGAAACCCCACCCCCACCATTGTGCAGCAATCAGAAGAAGATGACAGGACTGTGTTTCAATAAATGTAGATTGTTGTAGGGACGTGATTGGGGCTGCGGGTTAAACCACAGAAGCCTCTGGGCTGCTAGGTCAGGAGACCAGCAGTCGTAAGATCAAATTCACACAACTGAGTGAGCTCCTGTCACTTTGTCCCAGTTCCTGTCAACATGACCCTGTTTTATTTTCAGGGAAACATGGTAGCATTTTTGCTGCGAAGAAGAGGCATGTGATCTCTGCAGACATAAATTCATAATTTTGAGAACTGTAAAACCAAAATGTGATAATGTCTTCTAGGTAGAAAAATTGTCCAATCGTACAGAAACCTCTGGAAGAGCATGACATTGTGAATTAATTAACGGAATTCGTTTAGCAAAAATTTAAACATTGCATGAATAAGCAGCCTCATGCTACATAATCCAAAAACTAATCTTTATTTTGTCATGAATAACTTTTTTTGTATCTTAAATATAATACTGTCTTTAGATAGACTTTTCCACAAAAAAATATTTTGCTGGAGTTGGATTATGCCTTCCTGGAGCAGTTGGCCACACATTCAAAAGCGAGAGATGCAGTAGTAATGGAAGATTTCAACTATCCTGATATATGTTGGCAGTCAAACTCTGCGAAGAACATAAGGTCCAGCAAATTCCTCACTTGCCTTGCAGACAATTTCATGGTGCAGAAGGTGGAAGAGGCAACAAGGGGATCAGCTATTTTAGATCTGATCTTAACCAATAGGGATGACCTTGTTAATGAGGTTGAAGTGGTGGATCATTAGGTGGGAGTGGCCACGCTCTCTTGGAATTTATTATACAGTAGGAAGGGGAAGCCAAGTGCAGCCAGACATGTATTCTAGACTTTAAGAAGGCCAATTTCAGTAAACTTGGGGGATTACTGACTTTAATTCCATGGACAATGATATTGAAAAAGAAGGAAGTTTAGGATGGATGAGAATTTCTTAAAAGGGCACAATCTAAATGCACAATCTAAAACTGTTCCAATAAGAAGGAAACACGGGAGGTGTCTAAAGAAACCAGAATGGTTGACTAAAGAACTTTCAGCTGAACTAAGTGTTAAAATTTTTTACAAAAATGGGGAAAACATCAAAGAGTAATACAAGGAAATAGTAATTATATGTAGGGGGAAGGTAAGAAAACCAAAAGTTCAGAATGAACTCAGGCTTGCCAGACAGATTAAAAACAATAAAAAGGGCTTTGTAGTTACGCCCACAGCAAAAGGCAAAACGAAATGATAGGGTCGCTACATGGAAAAGATGGCCAACTACTAATAGAGGACAGGGAAAAGGCTGAACTTCTCAACACCTTTGCCTCGGTTTTCTCCAAAAAAGAAAATAGTGTTCAGCCTGAGGGGCAAAGAGCAGGTGATGTAGTGGGGGAAATGCAGCACAGAATAGGTAGAGAAGTAGTACAGGACTCTACTTTAAATGAACTCAAGTCTCTAGGGCCAGACGAATTACATCCAAGAATATTAAAAGAACTGGCAGAAGTAATTTCAGAACCATTGACAATAATATTTGAGAATTCTTAAGAGAACAGAAGTTCCCACAGACTGGAGGAGGGCAAATGTCCCTATCTTCAAAAGGGGGGGGGGGAGAAGAACCAAATAATTATTGCCCGGGCAATTCCCGAAAAAATTCTAGAGCAGATCATTAAAGTTTGTTATTACAGTGGTGCCTTGACTTACGAACGTCCCTACTTATGACCATTTCGAGTTATAACCAGCTCTAGCAGCAAAATTTTGCTTCAACTTGCGCCCGGAGCTTCGAGTTACGTCGGAAAAAAGGCGGGGAATTCAAATTGCTAACCATTGGTGGCAAAGAGGCTGCTTCTTTGTAGCTCTTTAACCCCAGCAGTTAGAGAGAGTATGTGGGAGGAGGCTTGGGACTGCCTCCTGCTTCTGAGTGTGTGTGTTTGCAGGGAGGCTTCGGGCTGCCTGGTAAGGAAAGATGCTCTTTTCTGCTTTTTAAAAAGTCTTCTGGGTGTTTTTGCAGCATGGTTTTGAGCTGGGGAGTTATGTTTCTGTGCTGTGATGGGTCTTGGGGGGTTGTTTGTTTTTTGGGTTCCCCCTAATTTCTGATGGGTCTTGGGGGGATGTCGCTTTTTGGATTTTTTTTCCCATTTCCAATGGGTCTTGGGGGGTTTGTTTTGTTTTGTTTTCCCCCATTTCTGATGGGTCTTGGGACGGTTGGTTGTTTTTTCGGGTTTTCCCCCATTTCTGATGGTCTTGGGGGTTTTGGTTGTTCTTTTTTCCTCCCCCCATTTCCAATGGGTCTTGGGGGGTTTGGTTGCTTTTTGGGTTTTTCCCCCATTTCCAATGGGTCCTGCATGCTTCCCTTGCTTTTTCCTTTGTTTTCTTTACATTTCTGACCTGCCCCCTTTATTCTCTGCATTTCTGATCTGCTCCATTTGTTTTCTGTGCATTTCCAATGGGTCTTGCACGCTTGATTGCTTTTCTCCCCCCCCCCCCCCTTTGACCGGAAGGGATTAATCGTGTTTCCAATTAGTCTTTTTTTTTTTTGACTTATATACCGCCCCATAGCGCTACAAGCACTCTCCGGGCGGTTTACAATTTAATTATACAGGCTACACATTGCCCCCCCAGCAAGCTGGGTACTCATTTTACCGACCTCGGAAGGATAGAAGGCTGAGTCAACCTTGAGCCAGCTACCTGGGATTTGAACCCCAGGTCGTGAGCACAGTTTTAGCTGCAGTACAGCGTTTTAACCACTGCGCCACGAGGCAGTCTTGCAGTGATTTTTTGTGTGATTTTTTTTTCCTTTGGCTAGAATGGATTAATTGCATTTCAATGCATTCCTATGGGAAATGGTACTTCGACTTACAACCATTTTGAGTTATGTCCATCTTCTGGAACGGATTATGGCTGTAAGTCGAGGCAATACTGTACTTAGAAAGCAATGCTGTCATTACTAGAAGTAAACACTCCAATGCAGCCTATTCCACTGCCAACCAGCTCTGACTGTAAGGAAGTTTTTCCTGAGATTCAGGTGGAATCTCTTTTCCTCTAGTTTGAAAACATTGCTCCTTGTCCTAGTGTCTGGAGCCATGGAAAACAAACCTGTCCTTTCCTTGAAATGACATCCCTTCAAATATTTAAACATGACTATCAGGTCCCCTCTTAACCTTGTTTTTGTAATGTTAAACATTCCCAGCTCCCTAAGCCACTCCTCATAGGACATAGCTTCCAGACCTTTGACCATTTCGGTCGCCCTCCTCTGGACATGTTCCAGGTTGTCAACATCCTTGAACTGAGGTGCCCAGAACTGGACACAATACTGTACTCCAGGTGAGGTCTGACCAAAGCAGAATAGAATGGTACTATCACTTCCCTTGATCTAGACACTATACAGTGGTGCCTCGCTTAACGAGCGATTCGTTTGACGAATCCGCATAGCGATGTGTTTTTTGCGATCGTAAAAGCGATCGCATAACAATGTTTTAAATGGGAAAACATCACGTTGCGACGATTGGTAAGCTGTTTCGCTTACCGATTTCCCCATAGAGATGTTTTTTTCTAACAGCTGATCGGTGGTTCCAAAATGGCCGCCTGAAAAAAAATGGCTGCCCGCAGTGTTTTCGCGCCCTTTCCTCGCTTACCGGGCAGCGAAAATGACGGCCATATGGAGGATTTCCGCGTAATGGTGAGTTTTTTGCCCATAGGAACCCATTAAACGTGTTTTAATGCGTTCCTATGGGGTTTTTTGCCCCACATAGCGACGAATCCACATAGCAACGATTTTTTCTGAATGGATTATCGTCGCTATGCAGGGCACCACTGTACACCTATTGATGCAACCAAGACTTGCACTGGCTTTCTTGGCAGCCGCATCACAATGCTGACTCATGTTCAGTTTGTGGTCTACCAAGACTCCTAGATCCCTTTCACAGGTACTGTTGTCTAGCCAGGTGTCTTCATTTGTGCAGTTCATTTTTTCTGCCTACTTGTAGGTCCTTACATTTCTCCCTGCAGAAATTAATTTGGTTAATTTTGGCACCGGACTATAACTTGTCAAGGTCATTTAGAGTCTTAATCCTGTCCTCTGGGGAATTAGCAACCTCTCCCAATTTGGTATCATCTGCAAATTTATCAGTATACTCTCTATTCCTTCATCCAAGTCATTGATAAAGATGTTGAATAGCACAGAGCCCAGAACAGAACCTTGAGGCACCCCACTAGTTACCTCTCTCCAAGATGAAGTCATTGATGAGCACCCTTTGGGTTCGGTCAGTCAACCAATTACAGATCCACCAAACAGTAGCACTGTCTAGCCCACTGGTTCTTAACCTTGGGTTACTCAGGAGTTTTGGACTGCAACTCCCAGAAGCCTTCACCACCAGCTGTCCTGACTGGGACAGCTCCTCCTTTGGAGTTTTTTAAACAGGCTGAATGGCCATCTGTTGAGAGTGCTTTGATGGAGTTCCTGCATGGCAAGCGGTTGGACTCGATGGCCCCTGTGGTCTCTTCCAACTCTGTGATTCTATGATATTTTTAAAAAGCTGATTTATATTTTAAAAATCTGATTTTTAATTTTTTTAAAAAAAATTGTTTTATCCATGCTGCTCAAGAGCAAAATTGAAACAAATTTAAGCGTAGCTAAAGGCAAAGAGAATCAAAAGCAGAATATCTAATAGAAGTAGTTAAAGTTGTCAGTTGGAGCTCCCAATAAATCAATAATCTGGAAGCATTTTCAGTCCTTTGCAACAGATGCTTGGATGGCTGAGTGCATGCACTGCAACAATGTGCTCCAGCATGGACAGGACTTGGGGCCCCTCTCTAGTAACAGCATGCTCTGTCACCTGAAGATGTGGCACAGGGCAGTGCTGCTGGCAAATGAAGTGGGTACTGTGGTGGATTTCACAGGCAAGTGATTTCTTTTTTGTGAAGCATAAGAGCCATCAGAGGGCAGAGTTTGAGCCACTAGCCCAGGGAAGTAGGGTTAGGAAAGATGGGCAAATAGCAAGAGGTAGGAGGCAACAAATACAAGACCCACATCTCAAGAAGTTCCAGGCTACCCTGGGGGAGCTTGGATGGGTGTGGGAAAAAGGCCTTCTGGAAATGTAAAATGTCAGGATTATTTATTGCCTAGGAGAGATTATAGCCCTGGAAGACCAGCCATTCTCTCTGGTGCAGAACACTGGCTTCCGTAGTTTATGGCTCTCTTTTACCAATTGCCATCTTGAACAACCCTTAGCTGCAGGGTGGTGCAAGATTCGTATTGGGCTATGAGGCAACTGGTATAGCAGCAGTTGGCCAGGGCACAGGAGGTATGTTTTACAAGTGACATCTGGAGTACCCAAGGTGCAAAACATGCCTATATCTTCCTGACGGGACACTGGTGAGAGGTACAGGCATCAGACATAGGGCAACAGAGAAGGGCAGGCAGGATACAGGTGGACCATGTTGACTGTGGCTGTAATGGACGGCAGCCACAGAGTTCACAGCATTGAAAAGGCTCCGAGGGTTTGTGTTGGAGCAGTAGAGTCTAGCTACAGAAAAGCAAGTTCTTTGTCATTGGCAATGGGGCAGACACGGTGACAGCATTGCAAACTGGGAAGATGAGTGGTGTATGGACCACACACTCAACCTAATTGATTGGGGGGCTTTGCAGGGTATCAAAGACATGGATCTTTATTGAGGGGGGCAGAATGATGACAGCATTTTCAGCACTGCCTGGGGCGCTGATTGGTTGCAACAGAGGCAAGCAAAATTGCAATTGCACATCCTGTAGAATCCAGGATGTGCACGCTCGATGGAATACCTGCTTGAAAGAGTGCTGGAGCAGCAAAAGGCACTCCCTGATTTGGCACTGGAGACTTCCGTTGGCGTGGCTGCTCCTGTGGGCAGAGAAGCGTGGGACATGATGGGTCAAGTGGTCTATGTCCTTCAAAGCTTTGAGAGTGCCACACGAGTCTTTAATGGGGGGGACAACCGTCCATAGCCAGGTGATCCCAATGTTCCATGGCTTGGTTCACATAATGGCATAATGAGTGGACAGTCTTGATGGATGGATGATTCCATAGAAGGAAAACTTTTTTTCTGACCTGAATTGGTGTTCCTGGTCAGCATGCTAAAGGACTTGTACAGGTTTGCCTCCTTGTGGAAGAAGGAGGAATATGTTCTTGAAACCCTCTTGGATTGTAGTATTAAACAGTGGGCAATGAATATTCAGCAGCAAGAGAAGAGGTGAGGCCAGCCAACTTTACATCATGTGCAGCAACTAGTGCAGAAGGTCTGGCTAGCACTGACGGGTCACACAGAGCAGAAAGAAACTAGCAACATTCATACCACCCCAAACAGCAGTTGTATTCTAAAATCCAAGTCTCTCACCGCTGCAAGAGCAGACACTGTCTGGACAAGCATGGAAGGGGCCTGTCTTCTATATACATTGGTGCCCTGCTTAACGATTACCCGCTTGATTACAAATCTGCTTCACGACAAGCAATCGCAAAATGATGTTTTAATGGGCAAAATCCACTTTGCAACGATTGGTTCCCTGCTTCGGGAACCGATTCTTCACATTATGAAGATCAAAACAGCTGATCGTCAGGTTTTCAAAATGGCTGCTGGCTGTTCAAAATGGTGCCCTGCTGTGTTCAGGACAGATTTTTCGCTGCACAGGTATCGGAAAATGGCCGCCCTATGGAGGATCTTCGCTGGACACTGAGGTATTTCATCCATTGGAACGCATTGAACCAGTTTTCAATGCATTTCAATGGGCTTTTTTATTTCGCTTGCCGAGGATTTCGCTCTACAGTGATTTTGCTGGAACGGATTATCCTCGTCAAGCAAGGCACCACTGTATACCACCCCAGAGGAAGGACATGGCAGAGGTGTACATACAGGAGCACTGTAAGCCAAAAGAGACCAATCCTTTGTTTTACTGGACTGTGAATTTATTATTTATATCCCACCCATCTGGTCAATTGACCACTCTGGGCGGCTAACAACATTTAAAAATAAAACAATTTAAATATAACACCAATATACAACGTCAATAATGAATTGTTCAAAATGGAAAGGAAAAAAATAAATCAAATAGTGCCTGGAAGGAAGGTTCTCCAGAGAAGGACTCTGGAGAGGTCTAGCCAACGTGACAGTGGGACTGCTGTCTTGCCCACCAGCTAGTCTGTCCAGTGAGAGAGAGTGTGTTCTCTCAGGTCAGGACATTGTCAGTCTACACTGCAGGTACCTGGATCTATAGAAAAACTTATTTTTGAAAATATTCTTGAGGTCAACCTACCGCTGCTGGGCTTCCCTGAAGCCTCCTTTAAATAAGAGACAATGGCATATTCTGCTCACAGTACTAGGTATGCCAGACTTCACTCTGCTGACCTTTCTGCTTCTTTCATTCTTCCAATTACTGTACTACTCCCAGATAGTGCTCACTCAACTGTTGGCACAGTTCCTATCCACCACAGGTACCTGCTGCCCCAGTCTCTCTAAGACTAAAAAGGGACAGCCCCTGGACTATTGAAAAGGGAAAGGGAAAGGTTCCCCTTGACAATTTTTTTTGTCCAGTCGTGTTCGACTCTAGGGGGCGGTGCTCATCCCCGTTTCCAAGCCGTAGAGCCAGTGTTTGTCCAAAGACTATATTCCGTGGTCACGTGGCCAGTGCGACTTAGACATGGAACGCTGTTACTTTCCCACCGAAGTGGTCCCGATTTATCTACTCGTATTTGCATGCTTTTGAACCGCTAGATTGGCAAGAGCTGGGACAAGCGACGGGTGCTCACTCCGTCATGTGGATTCGATCTTACAGCTGAAGATATACAGACCTTACAGCACAGAGGCTTCTGCGGTTTAGCCCGCAGCGCCACCACATCCCTCTAAAAGGGAGGAACCCCTAATTTAGAGAAAAGTTCTTGGAAGCCTTTCCTCTCCCCTTTGGAGGGAAAGGTGTTATTGCAAGTTGAAGGTTTGTGTGCCTGTTGCCCCTGCTGGGCCTTCATTGATAAAAGTTGATTGTTTTAAGGAAGCAAATGACTTCAGAGTGGCTTCATTCGGGAGAGATTGGCAGGGCCCCCCCAAGAATCCTCAGATGTAGGCACTGCTGGCTGCTGGTGGGCACTCTTCTGGTTTGGCACACTCACTGGGAAGGTGCCAAAGGACACAGGGGAAATCCTTTAAAACTGTTTTGTCTTTTTTAAAAAAAAAGGGGGGGGGAATAATGATTATATAGTATTCATCCATCTACGTATAGTACTCTTTAAATAAAAGGTTGATGCAGACTGCTTGGTGACTGAAGAGATGAGACACAAATTCCAAGATGCTATCGTGTTTCCCTGGAAATAAGACAGGGTCTTATATTAATTTTTGCTTGAAAAAAAGCATTAGGGCTTATTTTCAGGGGATGTTTTATTTTTTTCATGTACAACCGTCTACATTTATTCAAATACAGTCATGTCATCTTCTGGTTGCTGAACAATGGTGGAGGGTGGGGTTTCACTTAACTAGGGCTTATTTTGGGGGTAGGGCTTACATTACGAGCATCCTGAAAAATCATACTAGGGCTTATTTTCAGGTTAGGTCTTATTTTGGGGGAAACAGGATATGTGATGCTACTTGAGGGGGAATTTCATGATCAAGGTATCTTCCCCTGGAAGGTAAGTATCTTGAGGGGGAATTTCCACTCACCACCCCACAAGCTGTCTGTACGTTGCTCAAGAATGCTTACCTAGCATGTAGATGGGCCAGCTCTTTACTACTCATTGGAGAAGATGCATAAAACATCTTAAGTTGAACACGTGAGTGATCCATATTGTGAAAACAGTACAAGAAGTTAAGGACAGCATGGAACAAACTGCCAGCATCTCCTTTCCATGTCCATCCCAAAGCTTTGGTCAGCTGAGAAGCACGTAAACATGCCCTTCAAGAGAGGAAGCCTGGTTTTACGACAGTCCAGTAAGACCAACGACCATCTTCTCCTTCATGTCCAGGCAATTGGTCATTGACCTGGTCTACCGAAGCGTTCAGAAAACTTGCTTGTTGATGCCTTAGTGAGGCCTGGTGTTCCCACCCCTTTTCAGCAGTTCCCTCTGCAACTTGCTCTGTTGGCTGCACAGCCTATTGAAAACTGGCTGGTCTTATTGCTATCTTTTCCTGTGACAGTAGACCAGGCTACCTGGCTAATTCCAGAAGTGTGAGGAAAAAGTGTGCCTTCTAAACCTAGAACTCTGAAGCAAAACTGTGCTTGCTCGGCTCTAGTTATGGCCCTAGCTCTTGGCTCATTGTTCTTTTGCCCCTCTTTATGGGTAAGATGTAATGAGCTGCTGAAGACAGTGGAATGATGGACTGATTTACAACTGATTTCCAAAGCAAGGTGGCCCACAGAGAGAAGAGGAGGAGTAAGAAAAATACAACCATTTACCAGAAACTCAAGTCAGTTCTTGGTTAAATTAATTATAAGCAGCAAGTGCATGGTGGGAAATGGACAATGGGACAAATTATACATCCACAAATCATATTAATAATCATTAAAATAAATTAGAACATAACTACATATCTATAATAAAAGAGTTATCAAGGATCACAAACATTAAACAGGAAATCCTTAAACAATACAGCTACCTGCAGTGAAGGTAAATAGACAATAAATAATAGGCAATAAAGTTACCACTAAAATTGCGATACCAATGAAGATAGTATTAGCTAAACAATAAACGGTCTGGATCAACATCAGCAAAAGAGACCTATCATATATTTCAGATTCCCAATGGTTTGCTATTGCAAAAATACAGTAATAGCCTAGCCAAGTGTTATTTAGAGTCTAGTATGAGCTTTTCTGCTATCTGAGGCAGGGGAGCATGTCCATCCCCACCCCATGCCTACTTGCCACAATGGCTATTTCCACCTCCACTTTGCCCAGGGCCACAGGCCAAGAGAGGAGAAAGAGAGAGAGAGAGAAACTGAGCTAGACATGGTGGAACCAGCCTTGGCTGCTCTGATGTTTCTTACAGGGTTACTAATAGGGACCCTGTTGGTCTTGTTCATTCTTGGTGGCTTCTGGCATGTTACCGTCCTGGATTACCTCAATAGGATGGGTGCTGGGAGACTGTAATGCACTCTCAGTTCCAGAGAGTGGTGCTGGGAAACCTAAGAGACTGACCTTTTTGTTGGAGGCCCATCCAGTCTTTGAGGTCCCCTTTGGGAGGTCCTCTTGCTGATGCCAAATACTGCTGAGATCCACTTCCCAGTTAGAAGCAGGTCATTGAGTTTGGAGGCGCCCAACGTTTGTAGTAACATTTCCTCCCGGATTAGTCAAGCACTGACAATTGTTGTTTTAGACATGAGTTGAAGACTCATCCATTTGTGGAAGGGTTTGTACTGTTAATTAACTCACCACACATTTTACTCTGTGGCTATGTAGATGCAGCATATTGGTTTAATTGGGTTTAGATGGTTTGGGTATGCTGCTTGAAAGGTGTAGATGTAAAGAGCCATGAAGAAAATAAGCACATGAATGTGAGGCTAAATAAAATGGTGAACCATTGTCTCTATTCAAGATTTGGGTTTGTTTGTTTGTTTTTGGTCTATAAAACGAAGCAAAGCGTGATACTGCCCCATAGCACTTAAAGCACTCTCTGGGCAGTTTACAAAATTATGCAAACTATACATTGCCCCCCTCCCCCAAGCAAGCTGAGTAGTCATTTTGCTGACCTCGGAAGGATAGAAGGCTGAGTCAACCTTGAGCTGGCTACCTGGGATTGAACCCCAGGTCATGAGCACAGTTTTGGCTGCAGTACAGCGGTTTAACCACTGCGCCATGAGGCTATATGAGATTTCTGAGCACCACCTCCCACAGATAAACAATACAACAGGACTCAACACACCTTTGATCCAATGTAAAGCTGCAGTTCAGAACAGATCTGAAAAGTTGCTAAAGAACAGCGCCCGAGACCTTTATGGGGAAGATACCAGTGAGAATAATAAGAAGTAGATGTACAAACGCTACTTATTCAGGAAATGCCAATTTGAGAGTTTGACCTGAGAAACCTTGTACCACTTTCACAATCACAGAGCTGTCCTTCACCTTTTTCTTCTATTTGTAGGTACAAATTTCATAATTTAAATCTGTCCATCATAAATGCACCCATGAACATGTTTGGTTTGCATCTCGCTCGCCTGCAAGAGCTTGGCATGCCAGATTCATCGTGTCAGCTTTCACTCTTGCAAGTTTGATTTTGATCCTGAAAGCTAGGCCAAATCCGCAAGAGCTCCTCCGGCCCGTAATGATGCACAACCACGACCCTAGAGAATCGGCACTTCTCGTAATCAATTTTATACACATTGAAGAGACCCCAGGGACTGTCTGTCACACTAATGCCAAGTTCGTATAGGCAGATTCCCATGAAAGAGTCTTCCATGTTGATGACCTTGATGGTCTGAGCCACTCGGTAGATTTTCTCGGCCAGATCTCCAGAAAGGACATAACCGGGGCCTCCACAGTAGGGCGGATAGGTATCATTGGGATACACCTCCGGCGGAACGTACCATTTGTAAGCCTTGCTACGCAGCGGTTTTGTGTTCCGGTAGATGTATCCTGTCATATAGTCTTTCTTGGGGGGTAAGTGGGGCTGTAGCAGCTGTGATACCATGTAGCCCACGTTGAGAAAGATGTCAGTATCTGCCTTCATCACATAGGATGCATTAGGACAGAACGTGCTCACCCATTCCATGCCCATCAGAGTTTTCAGGGTCAGATTATTGTAGGTGTCCAGAAAGTCCTGCTGGATAATATCTCTGTAGATGGAACTCTCCTCTTCCAAAAGGCGTTGGAGTGGGGACACAAACTGTGGGTGGACACCAGTCAAAAAGAGGCGGAGGATAGAGACACCGGGAACCGAGCTCTCGTTCCCCCAGGTCTGCCGAATGACTTGCCTTCTGGCGACATCTTGGGGTTGAGTTATCACTATCAAGACCAGGAAAGGGGTCTTCTCCTGACACTTATCCGGTTCATTGAGAAGGAATTTATAACCTCCAGAATAGGGAACTTCTAAGGGGTGCCTTGTGGCTGCTGGTGGCGATAAAGGCTGCAGACTAGAGGAACTGCCTGCATCCTTTTTCTTCAGCACAGCTTCCCACTCAAATTTAGAGACATGGTGAAGTTGCTTTCCAGACTGTGAGTTCCAGGTTATGTCTGTCATTTCCAGCGGAAAAGTCTCAGAATCGTCCCTTTTGGTTTTAGCAACAAGTAGGAGTAGAAACATATAGCAGAGAATGAAGGACAACAACAAAGTAGGGAAAGCCTGCGTTGGGCATGCTGGCATTTTCATGGCACGTCAAAGCTTCTTTTCTTTAATAGAGCCTGCTGGAGGTTTCAGGTAAAGCAAATTCCCAGTGTTATCCTCAGCTATTTGTTCCTAGAGAAAAAAGATGTAGTTTTAAAAGCTGGAATTTTCATTCACACCTCTCCTTTCCCATCAGTATTGACTCCTCCCTCAATTTTAAATTTGGTAATATTAAAAATAAACACAAAACGGTATTAATTTTTTAGAATTAAAACTAACAAATAGTTCTTCTTCGTGGCCTCTGTGAATTCAAACATACAGTATGGGTTTAGTCTGCGCCTGCGCTGACATTCTCGGAGCATTCCAGAGCTAAAAGTAACAATTTTATGGTATGATCCCCCATGAGGCACAAGCTCCTCCCACCCAAGATTCCCCTGAGTTCCTTTTTTCCGCCGTGCTGTAAAGTTCTACAGAGCATAGAGCTATTTCCACAGGGGTTTTTCCCCTTAGCTTATTGATCAATTCCCTCTAAATTGGATTCTTTCCCTTCTCAATTATCTAATCTATGATCCCCCGTGAGTTGTTTTCTTTTTTGCTTGCCAGCTACTTGGCTTACCCCCCTCCCCCCCACACACACACTTCAACTGTTTGCTTCTTTCTCCTTTCCCGCCTTTTTCGGCCTACTCATTTTGACTCTCAGGCACATTAATGATTTTCTGCCTGAGTAAGCTACATCTTACCCAGATAGGTGCAGGCCGCAGTAGGGAACCCGACAATACCAAGGAGTCCTTAAAATCTAAGTCTACATCAACAGAGGAATCCTCGCCAGAGGCTAGAAAATTTGCCTCTGAGGAGACGACGTGCCAGCTCTACCTGCACAGACTTCGGATCGCCTGATAGCCTCTCTGCTCCAACTGGCCATTCAGTGACTGCGCTACCGTCCAGTCCGGCCATGGCCCTTTTAGCCCTACATGAGGGCGGGCATTTGACGTTCCTGAGTTGGAGCTTAAGTCTCTCTATCTCATGAGGAGAAGAGAGTGAAAAGGAGGCATGGCTCACCACACCCTCTCTCTGAGCAACCATGAGAGAGACTGGTGAATCATCGATGGATGATTGTTTCAAGGGGCTTGTTCATACAACTGATTTGACCCCGCAGGAGTTAGGGCTCTGTCGCCCTGTCCCTTAGAGAAGAAGGGCCTCCTGTTGCCCCGGTCACCTTCCCTGACTGTCAGTGATTCCTCCTGACATGGGAAGCGCCTCTGTGTGTGAGTGCTGCACACCAACCCTCCTTCGTGCGCCTGCTCATGTAGCTGCGACTTCTGGAGGGAACTGCACACCGAGGCTGTAGATGTGCCAGCAACATATGGTAAGGCTTGGGTTTTCCCTTTGGGGATACAATGGGCCCCTTCAGCTCCTGCGGCTAACCCTGCATGTCAGTGCTTTGCCTGTCTGGGGTAAAGCCCTTGGGTGTTTGGTTTATTGGGCCTGATTTATCAGAGGCCTTGTTCACGTGGCTGCTATTTCCAAAACCAAGTGCTGAGGCGAAAGCTTTCTGGCAGCATTTGACAGCCCTAGTTTGCCTCTGGAAGGGGGGGCTGCAACTCCCACCACTAGCCCTGCTAGTCGGTGATATTCCTGCCTGGGGTAGCACCTGCAGGTGGCTGCTAATTTAGCACAAAACAGCCCTCTTTATCAATGGGCTGGCTCACAAAGTAGCCTGCGGCCCTGTCTCAGCTGCCAGTGCCCGCATAGGCTCATAAGGAAAGGACTCACAAGGGTCCACCCGAGAACCCTCCCGCTGTCAGGTAAGTCTGAAGAATTTTCCTCAGGTAGGTCCTGTCACGCTGACAAGGTTGCATAGGACCAGTCCCTTTTGTTTGGGATAGGAGCTATGAGCTCTCGGCCACCATCACCACCCCGCTCTACCTGGCATCGTTCTGAGCCATGGGCTATGGAGTGCTTTATGCCTCCACATAGGCTTCACAGGTGTAGTGCTCCCTCGAACTCGGTAGCACAATGTTCGCAGCTTTGACCGAACCTGCTGTTAATCCATTCGGCCTTCTCCGTTCTATGACTGTTGAGCCTGTGCTTGGTCAGGCTCGTGCTAGGTCAGTCTTCTCCCCTGTTCATCAGGAGGGTTTTCCTTATTCAGGATTGGGACTTACATGAGTCACAGGGGTGGTGGTGGAAGAGTTTCCAACCAATCTTCCTATACCCCTCTTGGTTGTCGCAGATGGTCGCACTCTTTTACTGTTAACAGATGAGGAGTTCTTTAATTGGCATTGTTACTTGTTTTAGGGTGCCATGTAGCCATTTACTCCTCTGCCATGAGGGATTATCATCACCACTTACGGAGTTTGGTGGTGCCAACCCTGTGGGTAGCTCCTATGCACCCTTACAATTCAGGCCTCCCACATCACTAGGAGGCACTGTTGCAGGTGCATCACGACTGCACTGCTGCTCAATATGCCTGAAAACCAGTGTCTAAGCAACTGACAGGTTAGGACCTGCCATTTG
Organism: Pogona vitticeps; assembly: GCF_051106095.1. Lineage (NCBI taxonomy): Eukaryota > Metazoa > Chordata > Lepidosauria > Squamata > Agamidae > Pogona > Pogona vitticeps. The sequence continues at coordinate 186,445,759 of NC_135784.1, forward strand.
TTGGTGTATGGCTTTTTAGCCAGAAAAAAAAGGTGTTATTCTTTATAACTTGCTCAGGCTCTAGAAGGCGACACAGTCATTGCGCTGTAACATCTGCAAGAGCCTGAAGATGTTCCCATCCGCCTACAGCATTCCGGGAACATTAAAAGCCTCAACCCCAAAGTTACCAGCCGCCGCCCCTAGACATGTGGGAGGCAGTGCCTTGACCGGCAGAACTGCAGATAGGACTGCAAAACTGAGCGGTCTTTTTACTTCTCTGTTGTTGACTAATCAATCTGTTTGACTCATTCCTATTATAGCTACCAGCTTTGCCACGATCTTCGATTTATGTTGAATCCATTAGGATCGACCTCAACATGGAGAAGATTTTTGTTCTTGTTTTTTCTCTACCATATCTACACTTCGGCAGGAAAAGATGCTTTCCAAATTCCAATCCATCTTGTGTCGAGGCCCATTATGATCAAGCACGACCGGTCCCGGCTTCGAATTGACTGCCAATTCTGGGCATAAGCTCGGATCTCACTCCTTGAACAAATCTCCATCCAATATGATGTGATCCATTATCATCCTCTGTCACCTTCAGTGTGCTTCTTTTCATTTGCACAGGTCACTTCTCGGTTCACCGCATCCAGTTGATTGGGAATGTAGGAACCACCTTTTCCAGACCCGGCCATCACTTAGCTGAGCACTTACACTTCAATCACTTCTGCTCCATGTGGCCAACTATCAATCACGATAGGCGCCTACCTAGAGCAATTATGGTCTAAGATTCTACCTCACTTGGAATCCATTAAAACAGCTTAGAAATTCTCACTCTGAGACCATGACTCTAGCCAAGCAACACAGGATTGCTGCTAGACACGCAAAGAGCTTCAGCTGCTGTCGCATCCTTAGTATCTATAGAAGGCTCGCCTAGTCAGGATCCACTGGCTCATCAAGAAGGCAAAGGACAGAATTGAATGTCTTCCATTACATGGTACCAGTCTCTTCAGTCTTAGACTGGTGACACTAGAAATTTTTTTTACACAGAATAGGAAAACAGCTAAATTATATACGGGCCAACAGCCCTTTCGTCCTTCTTTCGGTTCTACCCATAGTCCATTCAACTATATCTGGAGTTTCAGCCTCCCAGACATTTCGGTTCATAAAAAATGTCACCACATCTCTCAAGGTTACATTATATAATTGTCTTTGTTCCTCTTTGAGTAACGTTAGATTTATTCTTTTGTCTATATCCTCCAGGAAGAGACCTCTGCCTCCTGAACAAACATGCCATATTCCAAGTTCCTACATCTGGCTTATGCAATGGCTTCTACTTCTGTGCTATTATATACATAGAAAGGACAGAGGCATCCGTCCCGTCCTTGGTCTCAGAAATCTTTTCATGTGTATTCTACCGTAGGTTTCAGATTCCACCCTCAACACTATTATCTAATCAGTAATTCCTAAGGTTTCACTACCATTTGATTTTTCAACATCTGCAAGGTCTTTCAGATGGTACAGGGCATCAGTTTGATAATAACCTTCCCCTGCAAAATATGGACATCTACCTGTACTAGTACTATGGCGTATATTTTTCTTAAAAAAAAAATACTAGCAAACATCTCCCCAGATTTATGACCTCCACGGCTTCAGTGATAAAGCAATGCAGACTCAGCCTCGAACCACTCCAATAGTGGTATCTTTTGCTGTTTGACCAAGTAGGGGATCCCTAATCCAAGTAACTGCAAGTTCGGTTCTGTCACCGTTGGGAAGTACTGACCTTCGATGTATTCACTGGGGTCCGTACGCTGACTACAGGTTTTATTGCTCCTGTGCAGGTGCGGATGGAAACACTGTCGGGGACATTTTCATATGGCAGTGGACAGGGAATCTGCCATAACTCTTCCCTCCGATACCTTTTATTCTATGGATTTTCCATCACCATAATTCCTAATCAAACATGATCCAAATACCTCTTTGATGACCAAGGTAGTTCTAGTTCGCCTGTCTCAGATTGATATAGACAGGCACATGTGAGTTCCCTTTGGTGACTTACCTCCTATCTTTGGAGGGAAGGATGGTCTACCATCCGCATCTATTGGCCATGAACTTGCCAACCTGGAAAATACTCCCACTTTGGCATCAGTGCTCGATCGAGCTCGAAAACCATAAACTCGGTGTCGATTTGTAAATAAATGAAATCTTTATTAAATATAATGAAACAAAGAACTACCTTACCAACTTTCTTTGAAACTGTTGCCTACTTGGCTTTCTATTTATGCTTTAAAATGTTATATATCTGCTACTGCTGCCCATTAACCAGATGATTCTGGTACGTAGGACTTTTGTCTCATTCTAGGGTCAAACATCTTTTCACAGGACTCAGTACCACCTGTCCTCCACATAAACGCATTGTTCCTCAATGGTCTATAGATCATTCTAAATTCACTCATGTGCCCGCCATTCGAGCCCATTTTCTCTTCAAATGCAAAATTACTTACCTTGAACAGCCTTCCTAGTGGCTGTCATATCTGCCAAGGGAACATGGGAAATAGCTGGATTGTGATTCGATCCACCTTTTATTCAATTTTCCTGATAAAGTGACTTCCTACCTTAATGTCTCATTTTTGACCTCTTCGACTAGTTTTCATGTTTATCTGTGCTTCATCTTACCATCATTCTTCAGATCACCATCATCTCCTCTAGAGCACATGCTCCACAATAATTATGTAAGACGCTCACCAGCATTTTGTCTGGACACTGCCAGAGCTTCTAAACAGATGACAGGCTCTTTTTATGCTTTCATTCTTTTAATTTCGAAAGTCCAGTTTCATCCTATCCATCTCTAGATCGATGGTCCACACTGTATCTATGGCTTACCAGTGGTCAGACGAGTCACCGTCTAATCAGCTTTAGCCTCGCTCCATGGAGTGCTGTCTACCTTGGCTGCATCCAGAGTAGAATCGAGATTCTTGACATTACCGTGCAGCAATATGATGCATGCCATCTACCTTTGTGGGGCACTACTGGCTACATGTAGGTACACGCAGTAACACTGGATTTGGCAGAAATGTGTTGGCATCCTTCCTACCGTGACGTCCCACCTGCCAATAAGTAAGCTTGCCAGTCACCCATATGTGTGTATTCACAGAGGCCACGAAGAAGAAAGAAAGGTTACTTACCTGTAACCATGGTTCTTCGAGTGGACCTCTGTGAATTCACACTACCCGCCCATCCTCCCCTCTGTCCGTCACGGGTATCTTATTGTTGTATAACTCTCGTGCCCGGCGGACAAATTGCAGGAACTGAGGGGAATCTTGGGTGGGAGGAGCTTGTGCCTCATGGGGGATCATACCATAAAATTGTTACTTTTAGCTCTGGAATGCTCCGAGAATGTCAGCGCAGGCGCAGACTAAACCCATATGTGTGAATTCACAGAGGTCCACTCGAAGAACCATGGTTACAGGTAAGTAACCTTTCTTTTTCCATGTCATAAATTTAAAAAAAGTTTACTCCTACATGAAGGACAACTGATATGCAAACACAAATGTGGGAATTAATAAATTAGCTGATAAAGAAAAGTGGCAAGTTATCACAAATATTTATTCACTATTAATGCGTGACTGTTTTCTTATATATATCCTGCCACCCATATGCAGTTAGGACAAGCAGTAATGCAATACTACTACTCATCATCATTCATCAAGTTAATTATGACTTATGTGGCCCTACTATGTAAGATTTGGGGTTTGCTAGAATTTTAATTGTATTTCAGTTGGTCTAAAAAGCATTGCCTTCCTGCAGATTCTAGATTTTGGTTTCGTTTTACATACCTCTGTTTCTGTTATTTGGGATTAACGTAGGTAGTTCAAAAGAGAGAGCAAACTTCAAATTCCTCAGAAAGCTTTGTTAGGCCACGGCAGGTCCTCAAAGCCGCAAATGTCTGGAGCCCTTTTTCTGGATAGAGCTGCTCCTGTTTTTACCCTGATTTGCCTAATTACCTTCGGGCATTCACTGTGAAATAAAAAAAGCAAGGTTTAAAAAAATGAATACATTAATGACTCCAGCTAAATCCATCAAGATCAGCTTCTCAGAAATTAAAACCTCTTCCATGATGCAATGAGTCAGTGAGTTAACTGACCTTGATCCAGGTTTGAGACCTTGTTGAGCCACTAGGTGAATTCTTTCATTTGGTTTCATAGAACCAGTAGAATCACAGAACTGTAGAGCTGGAAGGGACCTCAAGTCCAACTCCCTACCAGAAATTGGCACCTTAAAGCATCCCTGACTGTTTGGCTATCCAACCTATGCTTAAAAACCTCCAGCAATGAGTTTACACCACCCTCCCCAGGCAGTTGGTTCCATTGTTGAATGGCTCTCAAGATGTGACTACACAGCAGGAAAAATGAAAATTGATCTCCTTTGACTCTGTACCCTGGAAGTTGGGTTGCCTTTGACAAATTTGCTTTAGCTGACTGTACATGAGTCAGAAGAAAGAGAAAGGAGGAAATTAGCAGTTTGTTAAGGCACTTCTGCCATAGCTGTTCAGATTTGCAGGAGGCACAGCTACAGCAGAGCTATCTTAATAAGATGCAAACAAGGACTGATTGCTGATTTCCACCTTTCTCTTTCCGAGTTCCTGTCTGTTTGGACAAAGCAAATGGACTTCCATCAGCTGGTCTTTGCAAACAAGAATTTATAATTTCCCCCTCATTTCTCTCTCTCTCTCTCTCTCTCTCTCTCCCTCTCTCTCAATAATGCTGGCACAAGCTTTTTTAAGAAATACACAAGGAGAGTGCTTGAGGGAAACTGACACCCATGTGAGTGTTCATTTGCTTCTTTCTCCGCCACCTCCTTGAACTACGAAGCTGGGAGTGCCAGCTTCTGGTTGCCTTTTCAGCCATGAAACTGCATCAGTTCAAGAAACCACACCACATTCTATTGCCAAAAATGTAGTTAAAAAGTACAGATCAGGGGCAAGGGAGAATTCCAGGCTTATTCTCATTGATGTGTACATCGTGGAATCAACAAAAATTAATATGAATTTGACCTTCACAATCCCAGAGCATTTCTTGCATTGTTTCTTTAAAGTAATCACCCATTCACTGTTTGGAAGTTCTTCCTAATGTTTAGTTGAAATTTGTAACATGAATCCATTACTTCTGACCCTATCCTCTTTATAGGAAAAAAACAAGCCTGCTCCATCATTCACATGAGACTGGTCTTCAAATACTTGAAGACAGCTATCATATTACCTCTGAGTTTTCTCCTCTCCGGGTTAAACATTGCAAGTTCTCCCAACTTTTCCTCATAGTGCTTTGGTTTCCAAACCTCTTACTATCTTGGTAACCTTCCCCTGGATACATTCCAGCTTTTAAATATTCTTCTTAAACTGGGAGGCCCAGAAATGAATACAGTACTCCAGGTGAGGTCTGACCGAAGGAGAATAGAGCAGCAGTATAACTTCATTTATTCTGGACTCTCTATTTCTCTTAATATACCCTAGTATAGCATTAGCTTTTTTTGCTGCCAGCTCACACTGCTGGTTCATATTTAGTTTCTGATCTACTGAAACCCATAGATCCTTTTCAGTTGTACTACTCTTGAGTGAGCTTTTACCTATCTTGTATTCGTGTATCTGATTTTTCATGCCTAAGTGTGGCACTTTACATTCATTTGTTTGTACTGGCCCAGTTCTTTAATCTCTTAAGATAATTTGGAATCCTGATTCTGTCTCCTGGTTCCCCTACCTCACAGGCTTGTGGTGAAGATAAAGTGTGCAGGAGTAGAGCCATGTGTACTTCTTAAGCTCAGTGAAGGGAGAGGTGAAATATAACCATACCACATAAACAACAACTACATTTTGATATTTCATATTTATTCCTGCTCCCCAAACAGACCAGATCTTATTTTACCCATTTTTACACATTCTCCTTCAGAATTCCATAGAAGACTTGCCTTAGCACAAACCTCCAAGTTTCCTCAAGTGCCTCAAATCCCATTCAGGAGCAGCTTCAGGATTTAACAGATCGTACTTGAAGAACTTGATCTTCTGATGGGCACATAGAATCATAGAAAAGTGCAGTTGGAAGGGGCCTGCAATTTCTTTTCCAAAAGTTTCATCTGCTTCCTTTCTTTGATTAGGCAGTCGGTAGTACACGCCAACTACCAAGTTCCTTTTGTTTTTTGACCCAACTAGATTGATCCCGATGCTCTTGATGGGTCAGCCAATCTCCTCCTCCTGTACTTCCGTGCAGGAATGTGTGTATTTTTGACATATACTGCAACTCCACCTCCCTTTTTATTCTCCCTGTTCTTTTTGATAAGTTTATATCCCTCAATTGCAGTTTATATCCCTCAATGGCAGGCAACAGCAGGCAGCAGCCATTAGCTCATGCCTGCACTGTCTTCTCTGCGTGTGTCCGCATTGCCCTACACATCCCACTCCTTGGAGCACCTTCCTCCCCTGTTCAGTGTGATAGAGACGGATGGGTTTGTGGGGGTGGTTCTGTTTTGAAATCTCCTCTGGAGACACTGGCAGTGGGTGTTGCCTGTTTATGTGTATGAGCAGTGGGTGGTTAGGGCCACCAATGTCCCTTGTCTCCCCCTCCCTCTACACATCTTTCCCTCCATCTCCTGATGCCTCCCCAGAATGCCTTCATGTCTCTCAGTGTGCACTTAGACTCAGGAGATAAGGGTTCACATCCCTGCTCACTTGGATACTACCTGTGCTGGATGGGGTTACACTCCCCCTGAAACCGCAGGTGCACAGTTTGGGTGTAAAACCACTCCCTAAGTATCTCACATATCTGGGAAACCCTATTATAGCCACCCTAAATCACATGTGACTTACGGGTGCACAACACACACACGGGGAAGGCGTGCCTCTAGTTTGAGGAACAGTGCTGTAGCTCCGTTCAAGCATTATAGCCCAAATCTAGATAGAGCCTGGTTGCCACATGGGGACACATTAAAAACCCCAACCTTATCTCCCCTCTCCACTTGGAAGCCATCGAGACTTTTGCATGAAGTCTCAATTGCAGTTCTGAAGTGGGGACTGTTAGCCTGTTCAGCTTTGGCTGGCCACAAGCCCTGAGAAGGTAGAGTCCCACCATCCTGCAAGTACTATACGGGGCATTAAGCCTAACATGCTTGTGGTCTCCACTGCAGACCTCATGCAAAGGCCTTTCATGACTGGTGGGGAGAGGCTTTGATGTGGGGCATATGTGCAGGGCCTACCACCTTTTTAGCCTTCTACACAGTTTCAGGCATGGCACATAAGTCAGAGGTTATTCATATCCATCATATAAAAAGGTACATAAGGTATACTAATTTTATGTGTTTACTCACCTGTTGACCATAACATCTTGCAACCAAAAGAACTCATCCACTACTCATCGTCATGAAAGTAATTTAGATTTTATTTTTTTAAATAAAGAAGGTAACAAGGACACACCTTAAGGTACTAAAAATGTGGGTGAAGGCAGGCTACTATTCTGGGAAGTTAAAAAGGTACCATGTGTTAGTGTAATTTTCCACTTCCTTGATTGTTTTATCATTGTTTACTTTATCACTGTTTGTCTAATTTGTAGTGGAACATGATTACATTTAAAGCCTGATTATCGTGCTGCAGCCCTTTTCTGTTCCGATGATAAAATAAAGGCTTACGGTAGAATGGCTGGTGGCAGCAACCCCAGGATCCTGGAACAGAAAGATAAGAAGCAGGACTAGAAGTGGAGGACCAGAACACTCCCATCGCAGGTTTCCTCATGTTCTTCACCCTTACACTTTGTGACAAGACTGGCCAGGATGAGGAAGGATGAAGAATACTAAGTTGCCCCCTTAATGGCTGTGTCAGAACCTGACTGTAGGAAAGCAGAAGTGATTCTGGCATCCCCAGATGTCCAATCACATCTTGGCTTCCTCCATTCTTAACTGACTCAAACTTAGATTTTGCATGGTCAAATTACAACAGTCCAGATGCTGTTTGGACTGCAACCTCAGCAATCCCAACTAGCACAGAGAAAGATGAAGTATCTTAGTTACCTGTTCAGCAACATCTGGACACTTCCCTTTGGTCATGCTTGACCTAGCTGCTTCTTTTAGGTGCCAGAGGGAACTCTAGGGAAGACACAATCCCAAATAGCAAAAGAAGGAGCTAAACAGAATAAGGCAGAACCTCCTTCCCCTATAAGATTACTCCTCCTGCTACATTTTGGGTTGAGAGAGAAATATGCATTTAGAGTAAGGGGGCAACTACATTGGCAAACAACACTCTGAGATTGGGATGGTCAGGTTTGTACTATTTTCCATTGACTACATGACATACCAGTCAGTGTGAATTGGTCCACAGTCTTCCCCCTCTCCCCCGCCCCCATGGCCAATATTTTTTCTCTGCTGTTGAGGCTCCTAGGGTTTTTTTGTAGTGAATTTATTCACATTGGCTCAGATGTGGCTGCTTGTCCCAATCCATAAAAAGTTTCAGATCTTTCTAGGGAGGGTTTTGTAGTTCTTCTACTTCAAGCCATTCCATCCAGCTACAGCAGTAGCAAGACAGGGCAGGGCGCTCATTCAGATAGGAAACTGGCTGCTGTTTGAATCCTTTCCTCCCAAAGCCTGGTGCCTGGGTCTGCTTGTTTTCTTTTTCCCCTACTGTTGACTACTTTCTTTCTTTTTTTATGCTAGGCGCTTCCAAGCTAGGGCACCCAGGAAATCAAAAGGGGGGTTTGGGACTGAGGAGCCGAAAGAGGGGAGAAATTTGCAATCTGTTAAGGAATTGAACTGTGGTGCTGGAGGAGGCTCTTGAGAGTCCCCTGGACTGCAAGGAGAACAAACCTGTGCATTTTGAAAGAAATCAAGCCTGAGTGCTCATTGGAAGGACAAATCCTGAAGCTGAGGCTCCAGTACTTTGGCCATCTCATGAGAAGAGAAGACTCCCTGGAAAAGACCCTGATGTTGGGAAAGTGAAGGCAAGAGGAGAAGGGGACGACAGAGGATGAGATGGCTGGACAGTGTCATCGAGGCTACCAACATGAATTTGACCAAATTCTGGGAGGCAGAGAAAGACAGGAGGGCCTGGCATGCTCTGGTCCATGGGGTCACAAAGGGTCGGACATAACTAAGCAACTAAACAACAACAAAAAAGGTAGCTTTGATGTAGCCATGCTTCCTGCAAATCTGGATGGCTATAGCAGAGCTACCTGAACAGGCTGCAAATAAAGCTGACTACCAATTTCCTCCCATCTCTCTGCTGATTCCTGTGTGGTCAGCTGAAGCAAATTCACTAGGGAAACTCAGCTTCCCGGGTGCAACTTCACAACAGATTCATTTGTATTTTTCCACCTTGTAATCATATCCCTTATTTAAAAGATCAAACTGAATCAAACATTGTACCCCATCTTCTGAAGAGAGAACTCAGGTGCTGGCATCAGAATCAATGGCCTTTACTTTGACCTCAGCAAAGGGGGTGACTGCATGGATTAATCATGTGGGAAATCCTCCAGGATTGGGATGGTCAGATACACATTAGTTCACAGGAATATTTTTATTCCTTCTCCCCAAACTGATCAGATTTTAGTTTACCTATGTTTAAAAAGATCCTTCCTCAGAATTCCTTAGAAGATCTGGCTTAGCTGTTGATTACTTGATATACAAGTCGATATGAATTAGTTCTTTCTCCCTCCCACCCAGTAATCGATACTTTTTTCTTCCACCACTGGGATTTCTAGGTTTTTTTCCCCCAACTTTTTTCTTGCTCTCATCCCTAACCTAATCTTCAAAGATATTTCGCGTACGTAAGACAAGCCGCAACTGACTGCCAACTGTCAGCCAAGCATTTCCTCAATGAAAAAGAAAACTATACAGAAGACGAGTGACTAAACCAGGAAAAGGTAACACAGGGGTTTACGCATGCAAGAGAATGACATATGCTGATAAAAGGCAAGGAGTTCCTACGCCTGAAGGTATGAGTAAATGAAACCTCAGTTATGTAAATATGCATGAAGAAATTTATTGTAGTGACTTACTACAGACCAAATTTTCATGGTGGAAGGGGAACCTTTGGCTCTCCAAATGTTTTGGATTACAACTGTCACAATCCCTTACCACTGACTATGCTGGTTGGATCTTCTGAGAACATGAAGTCCCAAGAACCTGGAGGCACAAAGATTCTCCACTGTTGCTGCAGACTTGGTAGGATAGCATCTAAAGAGCCTAACAGTACGTTGTACTCAAATCCTCTTTACCTCACTACCAGACAACTCCAGAAAGTCCAGCTCTAAGACCTCTCACAATACTGTCCCACCATCAGGGTGAGAAAGAAATTGTTCTTAAATCCCTGTGCGTTGGCAGAGCATGAAGCTACGTCAATACAGGGAATCTTCCTCTACAGAGAGATTTCCATGCGGTTGCGACTTTGGTGGGGATATCCCAGCACAAAGCATGGAAACATGCATGGAACTGAGGGGTATGAAGGGGAAAGAAGAGGAGGAGAGTTTACTAATGGAGTTGCAGTACTGATTGTTCTGTTTCCGTGAGTCAGTGAAACTTTATATGTTGAAAAGAGCTGGCGCTGGCACAAATTTGGAACACGTTCCTGGGAATCAATATGTTCCTCCAATCCATGTTGAAGTATAGGATTTTAATTAACTCAAGAATCAAAAGTACACAAGATTGCATGCCAAGAGAAACACATTGCAAGACGGAGAGCACAGGGGCTGAATCACTTTGCTGCCAGGCCAACAGTGTGCAGAACACAACGATTTACGTCTGCAGAAAGTGTATTGCACAACAGGGCAAACAGTCAAATCCAACAAAGAAACTGGAAAGGGTACTGAACGGGGTGCTTTCAAAGATAAAAGTATGTCAAAATAACCATCTTTTTCATAATTTTTCTACACAAAGTGGGATCACAGGAATGATATCATAACCACCACCCCAAAAATCGTGCTATTTCATGCTATTAGTTTTATGTTAGAGTGCCGACATCTCTGCCCCATCCTTCTGTCTGAGAGATCAGCCAAGAGGGCTAGGCAGAGAAGCCTGAGTTTCTTGAACTTCCACCCCCTCAAGGAAGAGGCTTTGCCAACTGGAGGCTCAATGACAGCAGTGCATCAGCTGCGATTTGGTCCTATTCCTAGCACCTGTCTGCAGGTATGGTGAACCTTAGAACATATGGGTGACATGAGGGAGTGGCAGTAAGATTCCTGTCATAAAGACACATGCTGGCTGTTGCAATCCACTGCTGATAAGTGAAATGAAGAGGCTATTCCAGAGATGCAAATTGGATGGCTTATTGTCCCAAGGTGTTTCAGGTCTATTGTCTCTTCCCAAGGCATAATCGTCTGAGCTCTTCTGGAAGCTACTTTGAGATGTTGTAGAAACTGTATTGGGCCAGTAAAAAAAACATCTTACTTATTCCTGAGAAGAACTGATAGACATGAAACATCTTGGACCAATAAGGCATCATCTGCATACATCCTGCAAGCTCCGCCTTTCTTGTTCTCTGAAGCCTTGACCCAAGAACACAGGAAGCCGAAGGCACTTGAACAAAATAGGTTAAAGTATCATGTGAATTGACCATCTCTCAGTATGGTCTTGTGAAAAGAACTGCAAAATCAGAGTTTCTGCTGCCCCTGTGTCTTTTTAGAGAGAAGAAACTGATCTGAAAGAAAAAAATAGCATTATGAGATGGCTAAAGGAAAGTCTATACCAAATAATCAACCTCTCAAAAGTGTGTTGGTTCGGGACAAAGAGTGGGAGGAAAAGCAGGTACACATGGGACCTGGAGTTGGTTGATAGCAATGAGCTGGAAAGTATGATTGGGAAGAGAGAAAAGGGTGTCTGGGCGCTTTCATGGCTTTAACACCTTTTCTCAATAGCATGTATGAACATGATTAAGGCAGCCCATGGAACTGGTGGAGATCCTCAGAACTGTGACTGATAAAATTTAGTTCACTGGTGGGTACATATTACTCGGTTCTGAACAGGTGACATTTTCAAGGTATGTGTTTTCTGTTCCCTATTGCTCTGGAAACGAGCCAACAGTGTAATGTGGCTGCAAAAAAGGCAAATGTTATTTTAGGATTCATTAACAGAAGTATAGTCTCCAAATCCCATGAGGTGTTAGTTCCCCTCTATTCAGCAATGGTTAAGCCTCATCTAGACGAGTACTGCGTCCAATTCCGGACACCACACTTTAAAAAGTACTGTATGCCAGCAAAGTAGTGTAAGTTCAGAGGAGGGCAACAAGGACGATTTAGGGAGCTGAAAACCAAGTCCTATGAGTAAAGATTGAAAGAACTGGGCAAGTTTAGCCTTGAGAAATGAAGACTGAAGGGAGATATGAGAGCACTTTTCAAATACTGTACTTGAAAGGTAGTCGTACAGAGGAAGGGCAAGATCTGTCATTGATCATCCCAGAGTGCAGGACACGTAAGAATGGGCTCAAGGTACAGGAAGCCAGATTTAGGATGTATAAAAGGAAAAACATATCGACTGTAAGAGTAGTAGAAGGGAACCAATTACTTTGGGAGGTGGTGAGCACTCTAGTACTGGAGATTCAAGAAAAAAAATGGACAACTATCCCTCAGATCTGCTTTGAAGTGGGTCTTATAGGCCCCTTGCAACTCAATTATTCTGATTCTATGAGTCTATGAAATATATATGATTTATACAAAGTATATACAATCTGTTTAATCCAAAGTGGCTCCAATTAATTTCAAGAAAAGAGAGTACCTATCTATCTTTGGCTAGGAGATGATACTTTGTTTTGAGGATACGCTGTTTAAAATACCAATTTATCTTTTATTAAGAGAAGATATTCTGTTAATTCATGTACAGTACTCCGTTGATGAATACAGATCTTAATGCCACCAGCTGATAGTGGTTTGGGACCCAGTCTAGCTTCCACTGACTTTCTTGACCTAATCCAGCATCAGCCTTATCAACATAAAGACTACCTATTTACCCTCAGTTTCCACTGACAAAGGAGCCTATGAGCTATCCACATGATGTGGAGATTTCTGGGAGCGTTATAGTGAAGGTATGTATTCTTTTCATGGAAAATAAGACTGTTGTTTTTCCAACTCCAGTGAAACCTAATACTGTACTGTCTCATTATCTGATCAGCTTCACCTGAGAATCTGCAGACCCGTCTTTGCTACCTTTCCAACACAACATGTAGATGGACGAATACTGCCGCTGCCTCTGAAGATGGCATCGATGGCCTGTGCCGGCAGCAGAGCAGGCAGTGGTGGCAGGACCAGGCCACTGGGACAAACTCCCCAAAACACGAACTGCAAACCAGTTCATTTTTTGGAGGTGGTCATGATTGTTCGTGGTTCCTGGGTAGCCTCAAACCATAAATCATCACAAACCACCAGTTTTTCTGGTTTGTGCCCATCTCTCATCATATTCTTTCAGGTGGATTTAGTCAGGTAGGTTCCCATTTCTTGATTGTGGAACAAGTTAGATTCTGAAGTCAGGTATCACTGCTGAAGCATTGGAGGTGGGATGATGTGCCCATAAGGGCAAATGTCGGCTTCCCTCTCTGACCCCATTTCTGACCAAGGAGCAGCTTCAGGTTTGTCTTTCGGCTGAGGTCACCAGAGCTTTCTTTAGAGCCCTCCTTTCTAAGAGAGAACTACAAAACTTTCCAAATCCTATGGAAAAGCAAAACCAGTTTAACAGGAAGAAGGAGAGAGGGAGAGAGAGAGAGAGAGAGAGAAACTCTTCGGGAGGATGTAGTGCAGAAAGCGGCTACAAGTAGAAAACTGTTTTGTGATCATTACAAAAGAGCTGATTGGCCTTGAGCTAATTAAACACATTACCAATGTGGTGAAGTGGATAGAGTGATATACTAAGACTCTGGAGAACAGGGTTCAAATCCCCGCTCAGCCATTGAAACTCACTGAGAGAGTGGAACTGGTAAAACCACTCCTTAAGTATCTCTTATAAGTTGGTTTCGAGTTGATGGCACAGAACACACAGACACAATTAAGCAACAAGGGAAAAAAACAGAAGCTCTTGATAGGAGTAAATAACTCCCTGATTGATATAGGGTAGATACTTCGTTTTGAAGGATTTATTTCCCCGTCCACTCACATGGTATTTAATTGGCTTTGCTCTTTAAAGAAGTTGCTATCTTTGGGCCAAAGTGTGTATTTAACAATTCTGCCACATGCTATTGTTGTTTTAATTAGGAAAACAAAACAAAACAAAAACCATCAGCACTGCAACATGTTGACAAGGCCAGTAAAACCTTTCACTTTCCTGTCCCATTCTCAGTAAAAAAAAAAAAATCCCCCCATGTACTCTATTTCTGATGATATCGCTGTTTTAACAAAACCATCCTGAGGTGATTGCTAAAGACATATTGAGCATCTCATTTACTTTGCTTCCAAGTCCCATCTCTGACTAGAAAAACAGGCTCTTTACTTTAAGGTTTGGATGATTGTGATTACCTGTTAGCAAAGCACTTGATAACAGTGTGGGCTAGAAGTGCCCCTAGTGAGCTGGGTTCAAATATCTACTTGCCCATGAAAATCACTGGGTGGGCTAACGAGGGTCACACACTCAACTTGAGCAACCATACAGTAGGACAGTGAACAGCCATGTCAACCACCTTCAGATCACTGAGGGAAATATGGGGCAATCAATCAATCAATCAATCAATCAATCAATCAATCAATCAATCAATCAATCAATGTGCCAGAAGGCAAACCGTCTTGTTCTGCCAATACCCCCAAATTGAGCCATTTGATTGAAAAAGATATTTCACCCCTTGTTAGAATTTTTGCCTCCCAGCCCTGACAACATTGCTATCAGCCTGTGCCCTTAACATTCTTCTAGGTTCTGATCCTGGAAAGCGTTATCTTCTTTAGTAATTTATCTAATGATAGAGAACAGATTAGAACTGGCAAAGTCCCAAGATCTGTTCCTGTCTTCAGCTGAGAGAGCGAGAGCGCACACTGCTTCTAGGTGTGTTTCCCCAGGTGGAATCTCTTCTTTGCGTATACACTGGCAGAGCTGGCCATCTGTTGCCGACTCTTCTCTGCTCACATAATACTAGGCCCTTTATATTATCAAAAACCATACCACACACCACACTCTTATCTTCATGGTCCCCAACTACTTCTACCTTGTGGTGGCCCCATCTCATATTTTCTTCCATACAACCCAAATGTCACAATTCTGTCATGCCTGCCAAGCTGAAGCTATGATGCCCTGTCTTTTTGGGGCACCACAATTTGCACTCCAACCAGGCACACACTGAAGAACAGGAGAAACAACAACAAACAATTGAATGGATGAAAGGAATAGGCTTTGCTCCCCAACAGAATCTTGGAATATCCTTACCTCAATTTTACTCTCCTTCCTTTATAGCCTTTCCCAGGGTAGAGTTTTAGATTATAAGTTTCTTAAAGCCAGGAGCCAGTGAATCATTATGCATATTGATAGCAGTAACCTCATTTTTAAAAGCTCAGATGATTTTTTAAAAAATGGCCTACTTTATTTTCGTAAGCAGAATCCTCCATCCTTTCCTTCACCAGCTTCTCGTAGCAGCAAAAACATTTTGCCAGCTTGGTTTCAGTGAATGCACAGAAGTCCTGCTCACCCAGCACAGAAATACCAGGAACTGATAGAGAGGAATGCTCTACTTGGCCCATCTTCTACTAGTAACCCCACAGCTCACTTGCCTACATATAATTTCTTGTCACCTACATTATCAGTAAATGGTGACATATAAGAGGACAGTGTGAATCACACTAATCTAGAGTAACATACTAATTGAGTTGGAAAGAGCTTATAAAACCATGGAGTCTACACCCCTGCTCAATGCAGGAATCCAAATCAAAGCAGTTCTGACAGATGATTCTCTAAATTTCTCTTCAATGCCTCCAGCCTTTGGAGCACTCGCCACCTCTTGAGGTAATTGGTTCCATTATCATACTGCTCTCAAGATTCAGCGACTACTTCAGTTGTTACCCTAAGCTTGCTTATATGCCTATGCTTTTTGTTCCCTTCCTTCCTGAGGCATCTTCTTCATTCTTTTCCCTGAAGTGCTGAGGTCTTACCTTGCTGAAACGCCTTTCATCCAGGTGTGCCTTTGAGTGAATGCTCCAGCTGCCTGCCCGCTGGCTACTGCATTTCACTGGGGAGGGAGTGGCTGGGAGTGGCGCACAAGG